>NW_025726335.1:1640524-1968629 GCF_021461395.2 Schistocerca americana
CGATGAAACACAGAAATTTCATCTGAATTTAATACACAAGGCACAATGCCGGCTTACGTACAAGAGCACTGACACTCTAACTTTCTATGATATGAACGTCCACTGTGATTCCAGTTTTAGATTCAGATGCTTCACTTCGGTTTTACTGTATCCCTTGGACCTTCTTATTCACGATGAAGCACAGAAATTGCATCCGGTTTTAATACAAAAGGCACAATGCCGACTTAAGCACAAGAGGACTGACACTCTAACTTTCTTTGATTTGAACCTCTTCTGTGAGTCCAGTGTTACATTCTAAAGGCTTCACTTCAGGTTTACTGTATCCCATGGACCTTCTTATTGACGATGAAACACAGAAATTGCATCCGAGTTTAATACAAAAGGAACAATGCCGACTTAAGTACAAGAGGACTGACACTCTAACTATCTATGATTTGAACCTCTCATGTGAGTCCAGTTTTAGATTCCGATGCTTCACTTCAGGTTTACTGTATCCCTTGGACCTTCTTATTGACGATGAAACACAGAAATTGCATCCGAGTTTAATACAAAAGGAACAATGCCGACTTAAGTACAAGAGGACTGACACTCTAACTTTCTCTGATTTGAACCTCTCTTGTGTGTCCAGTTTGAGATTCCGATGCTTCCCTTCAGGTTTACTGTATCCCTTGGACCTTCCTATTGACGATGAAACACAGAAATTGCATCCGAATTTAATACAAAAGGCACAATGCCGACTTAAGTACAAGAGGACTGACACTCTAAGTTGCTATGATGTGAACCTCTCCTGTGAGTCCAGTTTTAGATTCTGATGCTTCACTTCATGTTTACTGTATCCCTTGGGCCTTTTTATTAACGATGAAACACAGAAATTACATCTGAATTTAATACACAAGGCACAATGCCGGCTTACGTACAAGAGCACTGACACTCTAACTTTCTATGATATGAACGTCCACTGTGATTCCAGTTTTAGATTCAGATGCTTCACCTCGGTTTTACTGTATCCCTTGGACCTTCTTATTCACGATGAAGCACAGAAATTGCATCCGGTTTTAATACAAAAGGCACAATGCCGACTTAAGCACAAGAGGACTGACACTCTAACTTTCTTTGATTTGAACCTCTTCTGTGAGTCCAGTGTTACATTCTAAAGGCTTCACTTCAGGTTTACTGTATCCCATGGACCTTCTTATTGACGATGAAACACAGAAATTGCATCCGAATTTAATACAACATGCACAATGCCGACATAAGCACAAGAGGACTGACACTCTAACGTTCTATGATTTGAACCACTCCTGTGAGTCCAGTTTTAGATTCCGATGCTTCACTTCAGGTTTACTGTATCCCTTGGACCTTCTTATTGACGATGAAACACAGAAATTGCATCCGAATTTAATACAAAAGGAACAATGCCGACTTAAGAACAAGAGGACTGACACTCTAACTTTCTCTGATTTGAACCTCTCCTGTGAGTCCAGTTTGAGATTCCGATGCTTCACTTCAGGTTTACTGTATCCCTTGGACCTACTTATTGACGATGAAACACAGAAATTGCATCCGAATTTGATACAAAAGGCACAATGCCGACTTAATAACAAGAGGACTGACACTCTAAGTTGCTATGATGTGAACCTCTCCTGTGAGTCCAGTTTTAGATTCCGATGCTTCACTTCAGGTTTACTGTATCCCTTGGACCTTCTTATTGACGATGAAACACAGAAATTGCATCCGAATTTAATACAAAAGGAACAATGCCGACTTAAGAACAAGAGGACTGACACTCTAACTTTCTCTGATTTGAACCTCTCCTGTGAGTCCAGTTTGAGATTCCGATGCTTCACTTCAGGTTTACTGTATCCCTTGGACCTTCTTATTGACGATGAAACACAGAAATTGCATCCGAATTTTATACAAAAGGAACAATGCCGACTTAAGAACAAGAGGACTGACACTCTAACTTTCTCTGATTTGAACCTCTCCTGTGAGTCCAGTTTTAGATTCAGATGCTTCACTTCAGGTTTACTGTATCCCTTGGACCTTCTTATTGACGATGAAGCACAGAAATTGCATCCGAATTTAATACAAAAGACTCAATGCCGGCCTAAGTACAAGAGGACTGACACCTCTGATTTGAACCTCTCCTGTGAGTCCAGTGTTAGATTCCGAGATTTCACTTCACTTCAGGTTTACTGTATCCCTTGGACCTTCTTATTGACGATGAAACACAAAAATTGCATAGCAATTTAATACAATAGGCACAATGCCGACCTAAGTACAAGAGGACTGACACTCTAACTTTCTATGATTTGAACCTCTCCTGTGAGTCCAGTGTTATATTCCGAGGCTTCACTTCAAGCTTACTGTATCCCTTGAACCTTCTTATTGACGATGAAACACAGAAATGGCATCCGAATTTAATACAATAGGCACAATGCCGACTTAAGTACTAGAGGACTGACACTCTAACTTTCTATGATTTGAACCTCTCCTGTGAGTCCAGTGTTAGATTCCGAGACTTCACTTCAGGTTTACTATATCCCTTGGACCTTCTTAATGACGATGAAACACAGAAATTACAACCGAACTTAATACAAAAGGCACAATGACGACTTAAGTACAAAACGACTGACACTCTAACATTCTATGATTTGAATTACTCCTGTGAGGCCAGTTTTAGATTCTGATGCTTCACTTCAGGTTTACTGTATCCCTTGGACCTTCTTATTGACGATGAAACACAGAAATTGCATCCGAATTTAATACAAAAGGCACAATTTTGCCGACTTAAGTACAAGAGGACTGACACTCTAACTTTCTATGATTTGAACCTCTCCTGTGAGTCCAGTTTTAGATTCCGATGCTTCACTTCAGGTTTACTGTATCCCTTGGACCTTCTTATTGACGATGAAACACAGTAATTACATCCAAATTTAATACAAAAGGCACAATGCCGGCTTAAGTACAAGAGGACTGACACTCTAACTTTGTATGAGATGAACCTCTCCTGTGATTCCAGTTTTAGAATCCGATGCTTCACTTCAGGTTTACTGTATCCCTTGGGCCTTCTTATTTACGATGAAACACAGAAATTGCATCCGAATTTAATACAAAAGGCGCAATGCCGACTTAAGTACAAGAGGACTGACACTCTAACTATCTATGATTTGAACCTCCCCTGTGAGTCCAGTTTTAGATTCCGATGCTTCACTTCAGGTTTACTGTATCCCTTGGAACTTCTTATTGACGATGAAACACAGAAATTGCATCCGAATTTAATACAAAAGGCACAATGCCGACTAAAGTACAAGAGGACTGACACTCTAACTTTCTCTGATTTGAACCTCTCCTGTGAGTCCAGTTTGAGATTCCGATGCTTCACTTCAGGTTTACTGTATCCCTTGGATCTTCTTATTGACGATGAAACACAGAAATTGCATCCGAATTTAATACAAAAGGCACAATGCCGGCTTAAGGACAAGAGGACTGACACTCTATCTTTCTATGATATGAACGTCCCCTGTGATTCCAGTTTTAGATTGAGATGCTTCACTTCGGTTTTACAGTATCCCTTGGACCTTCTTATTCACGATGAAGCACAGAAATTGCATCCGATTTTAATACAAAAGGCACAATGCCGACTTAAGTACAAGAGGACTGACACTCTATTTTTCTGTGATTTGAACCTCTCCTGTGAGTCCAGTGTTACATTCCGAGGCTTCACTTCCGGTTTACTGTATCCCTTGGACCTTCTTATTGACGATGAAACACAGAAATTGCATCCGAATTTGATACAACATGCACAATGCCGACTTAAGCACAAGAGGACTGACACTCTAACGTTCTATGATTTGAACCTCTCCTGTGAGTCCAGTGTTAGATTCCGAGGCTTCACTTCAGGTTTACTGTATCCCTTGGACCTTCTTATTGACGATCAAACACAGAAATTGTATCCGAATTTAATACAAAAGGCACAATGCCGACTTAAGTACAAGAGGACTGACACTCTAACTTTCTATGATTTGAACCACTCCTGTGAGTCCCGTTTTAGATTCCGATGCTTCACTTCAGGTTTACTGTATCCCTTAGACCTTCTCATAAACGATGAAACACAGAAATTACATCCGAACTTAATATAAAAGGCACAATGCCGACTAAGTACAAGAGGACTGACACTCTAACTTTCTCTGATTTGAACCTCTCAAGTGAGTCCTCTTTTACATTCCGATGCTTCACTTTAGGTTTACTGTATCCGCTGGACCTTCTTGTTGACGATGAAACACAGAAATTGCATCCGTATTTAATACAAAAGGCACAATGACGGCTTACGTACAAGAAGACTGACACTCTAACTTTCTATGATTTGAACCTCTCCTGTGAGTCCAGTGTTAGATTCCGAGGCTTCACTTCAGGTTTACTGTATCCCTTGGAGTTTCTTATTGACGATGAAACACAGAAATTGCATCCGAATTTAATACAAAAGGCACAATGCCGACCTAAGTACAAGAGGACTGACACTCTAATTTTTTATGATTTGAACCACTCCTGTGAGTCCCGTTTTAGATTCCGATGCTTCACTTCAGGTTTACTGTATCCCTTGGACCTTCTTATAAACGATGAAACACAGAAATTACATCCGAACTTAATACAAAAGGCACAATGCCGACTTAAGTACAAGAGGACTGACACTCTAACTATCTATGATTTGAACCCCTCCTTTGTGTCCAGTTGTAGATTCCGATGCTTCACTTTAGGTTTACTGAATCCCTTGGACCTTCTCATTGACAATGAAACACAGAAATTGCATACGAATTTAATACAAAAGGCACAATGCCGACTTAAGTACAAGAGGACTGACACTCTAACTTTCTATGATTTGAACCACTCCTGTGAGTCCAGTTTTAGATTCCGATGCTTCACTTCAGGTTTACTGTATCCCTTGGACCTTCTTATTGACGATGAAACACAGAAATTGCATCCGAATTTAATACAATAGGCACAATGCCGACTTAAGTACAAGAGGACTGACACACTAACTTTCTCTGATTTGAACCTCTCCTGTAAATGCAGTTTCTGATTCCGATGCTTCACTTCAGGTTTACTGTATCCCTTGGGCGTTCTTATTGACGATGAAACACAGAAATTGCATCCGAATTTAATACAAATGGCGCAATGCCGACTTAAGTACAAGAGGACTGACACTCTACCTTTCTATGATTTGAACCACTCCTGTGAGTCCCGTTTTAGATTCCGATGCTTCACTTCAGGCTTACTGTATCACTTGGACCTTTTCATAAACGATGAAACACAGAAATTACATCCGAACTTAATACAAAAGGCACAATGCCGACTTAAGTACAAGAGGACTGACACTCCAACTTTCTATGATTTGAACCACTCCTGTGAGGCCAGTTTTAGATTCCGATGCTTCACTTCAGTTTTACTGTATCCCTTGGACCTTCTTATTGACGATGAAACACAGAAATTGCATCCGAATTTAACACAAAAGGCACAATGCCGACTTAAGTACAAGAGGACTGACACTCTAACTTTCTATGATATGATTCTCTCCTGTGATTCCAGTTTTAGATTTCGATGCTTCACTCAGGTTTACTGTATCCCTTGGACCTGCTTATTCACGATGAAGCACAGAAATTGCATCCGATTTTAATACAAAAGGCACAATGCCGACTTAAGTACAAGAGGACTGACACTCTAACTTTCAATGATTCGAACCTCTCCTGTGAGTCCAGTGTTAGATTTCGAGGCTTCACTTCAGGTTTACTGTATCCCTTGGACCTTCTTATTGACGATGAAACACAGTAATTGCATCCGAATTTAATACAATACGCACAATGCCGACTTAAGTACAAGAGGACTGACACTCTAACTTTCTCTGATTTGAACCTCTCCTGTGAGTCCAGTTTGAGATTCCGATGCTTCCCTTCAGGTTTACTGTATCCCTTGGACCTTCTTATTGACGATGAAACACAGAAATTGCATCCGAATTTAATACAAAAGGCACAATGCCGACTTAAGTACAAGAGGACTGACACTCTAAGTTGCTATGATGTGAACCTCTCCTGTGAGTCCAGTTTTAGATTCCGATGCTTCACTTCATGTTTACTGTATCCCTTGGGCCTTTTTATTAACGATGAAACACAGAAATTACATCTGAATTTAATACAAAAGGCACAATGCCGGCTTAAGTACAAGAGGACTGACACTCTAATTTTCTATGATATGAACGTCCACTGTGATTCCAGTTTTAGATTCAGATGCTTCACTTCGGTTTTACTGTATCCGTTGGACCTTCTTATTCACGATGAAGCACAGAAATTGCATCCGGTTTTAATACAAAAGGCACAATGCCGACTTAAGCACAAGAGGACTGACACTCTAACTTTCTATGATTTGAACCTCTTCTGTGAGTCCAGTGTTCCATTCCGAGGCTTCACTTCAGGTTTACTGTATCCCTTGGACCTTCTTATTGACGATGAAACACAGAAATTGCATCCGAATTTAATACAACATGCACAATGCCGACATAAGCACAAGAGGACTGACACTCTAACTTCCTATGATTTTAACCTCTCCTGTGAGTCCAGATTAAGATTCCGATGCTTCACTTCAGGTTTACTGTATCCATTGGACCTTCTTATTGACGATGAAACACAGAAATTACATCCAAATTAAATCAAAAGGAACAATGCCGGCTTTAGTACAAGAGGACTGACACTCTAACTTTCTATGAGATGAACCTCTCCTGTGATTCCAGTTTTAGATTCCGATGCTTCACTTCAGGTTTACTGTATCCCTTGGGCCTTCTTATTTACGATGAAACACAGAAATTGCATCCGAATTTAATACAAAAGGCGCAATGCCGACTTAAGTACAAGAGGACTGACACTCTAACTATCTATGATTTGAACCTCTCATGTGAGTCCAGTTTTAGATTCCGATGCTACACTTCAGGTTTACTGTATCCCTTGGACCTTCTTATTGACGATGAAACACAGAAATTGCATCCGAATTTAATACAAAAGGAACAATGCCGACTTAAGTACAAGAGGACTGACACTCTAACTTTCTCTGATTCAAACCTCACCTGTGAGTCCAGTGTTAGATTCCGAGGCTTCACTTCAGGTTTACTGTATCCCTTGGACCTTCTTATTGACGATCAAACACAGAAATTGCATCCGAATTTAATACAAAAGGCACAATGCCGACTTAAGTACAAGAGGACTGACACTCTAACTTTCTATGATTTGAACCACCCCTGTGAGGCCAGTTTTAGATTCCGATGCTTCACTTCAGGTTTACTGTATCCCTTGGACCTTCTTATTGACGATGAAACACAGAAATAGCATCCGAATTTAATACAAAAGGCACAATGCCGACTTAAGTACAAGAGGACTGACACTCTAAATTTCTATGATTTCAACCTCACCTGTGAGTCCAGTTTTAGATTCCGATGCTTCACCTCAGGTTTACTGTATCCCTAGGACCTTCTTATTGACAAAGAAACACAGAAATTACATCCGAATTTAATACAAAATGCACAATGCCGGCTTAAGTAAAAGAGGACTGACACTCTAACTTTCTATTTTATGAACCTCTCCTGTGATCCCAGTTTTAGATTCCGTTGCTTCACTTCAGGTTTACTGTATCCCTTGGGCCTTCTTAATGACGATGAAACACAGAAATTGCTTCCGAATTTAATACAAAAGGCGCAATGCCGACTTAAGTACAAGAAGACTGACATTCTAACTTTCTATGATTTGAACCTCTCCTGTGAGTCCGGTTTTAGATTACGATGCTTCACTTCAGGTTCACTGTATCCCTTGGACCTTCTTATTGACGATGAAACACAGAAATTGCATCCGAATTTAATAGAAAAGGCACAATGCCGGCTTAATTACAAGAGGACTGACACTCTAACTTTCTATGATTTGAACCTCTCCTGTGAGTCCAGTGATAGTTTCCGAGGCTTCACTTCAGGTTTACTGTATCCCTTGGACCTTCTTATTGACGATGAAACACAGATATTGCATCCGAATTTAATACAAAGGGCACAATGCCGACTTAAGTACAAGAGGACTGACACTCTAATTTTCTATGATTTGAACCACTCCTGTGAGTCTAGTTTTAGATTCCGATGCTTCACTTCAGGTTCACTGTATCCCTTGGACCTTCTTATGAACGATGAAACACAGAAATTACATCCGAACTTAATACAAAAGGCAAAATGCCGACTTAAGTACAAGAGGACCGATACTCAAACTATCTATGATTTGAACCTCTTCTTTGGGTCCAGTTGTAGATTCCGATGCTTCACTTTAGGTTTACTGTATCCCTTGGACCTTCTCATTGACAATGAAACACAGAAATTGCATACGAATTTAATACAAAAGGCACAATGCCGACTTAAGTACAAGAGGACTGACACTCTAACTTTCTATGATTTGAACCACTACTGTGAGTCCAGTTTTAGATTCCGATGCTTCACTTCAGGTTTACTTCATCCCTTGGACCTTCTTATTGTCGATGAAACACAGAAATTGCATCCGAATTTAATACAAAACGCACAATGCCGACTTAAGTACAAGAGGACTGACACTCTAACTTTCTATGATTTGAACCTCTCCTGTGAGTCCAGTTTTAAATTCCGATGCTTCACTTCAGGTTTACTGTATCCCTTGGACCTTCTTATTGACGATGAAACACAGAAATTGCATTCGAATTTAATACAAAAGGCACAGTGCCGACTTAAGTACAAGGGGACTGACACTCTAACTATCTATGATTTGAACCTCTCCTGTGAGTCCAGTTTTAGGTTCCGATGCTTCACTTCAGGTATACTGTATCCCTTGGAACTTCTTATTCACGATGAAACACAGAAATTGCAAACGAATTTAATACAAAAGGCACAATCCCGACTTAAGTACAAAAGGACTGACACTCTAACTTTCTCTGATTTGAGCCTCTCATGTGAGTCCACTTTTAGATTCCGATGCTTCACTTTAGGTTTACTGTATCCCCTGGACCTTCTTATTGACGATGAAACACAGAAATTGCATCCGAATTTAATACAAAAGGCACAATGCCGGCTTAAGTACAAGAGGACTGACACTCTAACTTTCTATGATTTGAACCTCTCCTGTGAGTCCAGTGATAGACTCCGAGGCTTCACTTCAGGTTTACTGTATGCCTTGGACCTTCTTATTGACGATGAAACACAGAAATTGCATCTGAATTTAATACAAAAGGCACAATGCCGACTTAAGTACAAGAGGACTGACACTCTAATTTTCTATGATTTGAACCACTCCTGTGAGTCCCGTTTTGGATTCCGATGCTTCACTTCAGGTTTACTGTATCCCTTGGACCTTCTTATAAACGATGAAACACAGAAATTACATCCGAACTTTATACAAAAGGCACAATGCCGACTTAAGTACAAGAGGACCGACACTCTAACTATCTATGATTTGAACCTCTCCTTTGGGTCCAGTTGTAGATTCCGAAGCTACACTTTAGGTTTACTGTATCCCTTGGACCTTCTCATTGACAATGAAACACAGAAATTGCATACGAATTTAATACAAAAGCACAATGCCGACATAAGTACAAGAGGACTGACACCCTAACTTTCTATGATTTGAACCACTACTGTGAGTCCAGTTTTAGATTCCGATGCTTCACTTCAGGTTTACTGCATCCCTTGGACCTTCTTATTGACGATGAAACACAGAAATTGCATCCGAATTTAATACAAAAGGCACATGCCGACTTAAGTACAAGAGGACTGACACTCTAACTTTCTATGATTTGAACCTCTCCTGTGAGTCCAGTTTTAAATTCCGATGCTTCACTTCAGGTTTACTGTATCCCTTGGACCTTCTTATTGACGATGAAACACAGAAATTGCATTCGAATTTAATACAAAAGGCACAGTGCCGACTTAAGTACAAGAGGACTGACACTCTAACTTTCTATGATTTGAACCTCTCCTGTTAGTCCAGTTTTAGGTTCCGATGCTTCACTTCAGGTATACTGTATCCCTTGGAACTTCTTATTCACGATGAAACACAGAAATTGCAAACGAATTTAATACAAAAGGCACAATGCCGACTTAAGTACAAGAGGACTGACACTCTAACTTTCTATGATTTGATCCACTCCTGTGAGGCCAGTTTTAGATTCCGATTCTTCACTTCAGGTTTACTGTATCCCTTGGACCTTCTTATGGACGATGAAACACACAAATTGCATCCGAATTAAATACAAAAGGCACAATGCCGACTTAAGTACAAGAGGACTAACACTCCAACATTCTATGATTTGAACCTCTCCAGTGAGTCCATTCTTAGATGCCGATGCTTCACTACAGGTTTACTGTATCCCTTGGACCTTCTTATTGACGATGAAACACAGAAATTAAATCCGAATTTAATACAAAAGGCACAATGCCGACTTAAGTACAAGAGGACTGACACTCTAAGTTGCTATGATTTGAACCTCTCCTGTTAGTAGAGTTTCAGTTTCCGATGCTTCACTTCAGGTTTACTGTATCCCCTGGACCTTCTTATTGACGATGAAACACATAAATTGCATACGAATTTAATACAAATAGCACAATGCCGACTTAAGTACAAGAGTACTGACACTCTAACTTTCTATGATTTGAACCTCTCCTGTGGGTCCAGTTGTAGATTCCGATGCTTCACTTTAGGTTTACTGTATCCCTTGAACCTTCTCATTGACAATGACACACAGAAATTGCATACGATTTTAATACAAAAGGCACAATGCCGACTTAAGTACAAGAGGACTGACACTCTAACTTTCTGTGATTTGAACCACTCCTGTGAGTCCAGTTTTAGATTCCGATGCTTCACTTCAGGTTTACTGTATCCCTTGGACCTTCTTATTGACGATGAAACACAGAAATTGCATCCGAATTTAATACAAAAGGCACATGCCGACTTAAGTACAAGAGGACTGACACTCTAACTTTCTATGATTTGAACCTCTCCTGTGAGTCCAGTTTTAAATTCCGATGCTTCACTTCAGGTTTACTGTATCCCTTGGACCTTCTTATTGACGATGAAACACAGAAATTGCATTCGAATTTAATACAAAAGGCACAGTGCCGACTTAAGTACAAGAGGACTGACACTCTAACTTTCTATGATTTGGACCTCTCCTGTTAGTCCAGTTTTAGGTTCCGATGCTTCACTTCAGGTATACTGTATCCCTTGGAACTTCTTATTCACGATGAAACACAGAAATTGCAAACGAATTTAATACAAAAGGCACAATGCCGACTTAAGTACAAGAGGACTGACACTCTAACTTTCTATGATTTGAACCACTCCTGTGAGGCCAGTTTTAGATTCCGATTCTTCACTTCAGGTTTAATGTATCCCTTGGACCTTCTTATGGACGATGAAACACAGAAATTGCATCCGAATTAAATACAAAAGGCACAATGCCGACTTAAGTACAAGAGGACTAACACTCCAACATTCTATGATTTGAACCTCTCCAGTGAGTCCATTCTTAGATGCCGATGCTTCACTACAGGTTTACTGTATCCCTTGGACCTTCTTATTGACGATGAAACACAGAAATTGCATCCGAATTTAATACAAAAGGCACAATGCCGACTTAAGTACAAGAGGACTGACACTCTAACTTTCTATGATTTGAACCACCCCTGTGAGGCCAGTTTTAGATTCCGATGCTTCACTTCAGGTTTACTGTATCCCTTGGACCTTCTTATTGACGATGAAACACAGAAATTGCATCCGAATTTAATACAAAAGGCACAATGCCGACTTAAGTACAAGAGGACTGTCACTCTAAACTTCTATGATTTCAACCTCACCTGTGAGTCCAGTTTTAGATTCCGATGCTTCACCTCAGGTTTACTGTATCCCTTGGACCTTCTTATCGACAAAGAAACACAGAAATTACATCCGAATTTAATACAAAATGCACAATGCCGGCTTAAGTAAAAGAGGACTGACACTCTAACTTTCTATGATATGAACCTCTCCTGTGATCCCAGTTTTAGATTCCGATGCTTCACTTCAGGTTTACTGTATCCCTTGGGCCTTCTTAATGACGATGAAACACAGAAATTGCTTCCGAATTTAATACAAAAGGCGCAATGCCGACTTAAGTACAAGAAGACTGACATTCTAACTTTCTATGATTTGGACCTCTCCTGTGAGTACGGTTTTAGATTACGATGCTTCACTTCAGGTTTACTGTTTCCCTTGGACCTTCTTATTGACGATGAAACACAGAAATTGCATCCGAATTTAATACAAACGGCACAATGTCGACTTAAGTACAAGAGGACTGACACTCTAACTTTCTCATATTTGAACCTCTCATGTGAGTCCACTTTTAGATTCCGATGCTTCACTTTAGGTTTACTGTATCCCCTGGACCTTCTTATTGACGATGAAACACAGAAATTGCATCCGAATTTAATAGAAAACGCACAATGCCGGCTTAAGTACAAGAGGACTGACACTCTAACTTTCTATGATTTGAACCTCTCCTGTGAGTCCAGTGATAGATTCCGAGGCTTCACTTCAGGTTTACTGTATCCCTTGGACCTTCTTATTGACGATGAAACACAGATATTGCATCCGAATTTAATACAAAGGGCACAATGCCGACTTAAGTACAAGAGGACTGACACTCTAATTTTCTATGATTTGAACCACTCCTGTGAGTCTAGTTTTAGATTCCGATGCTTCACTTCAGGTTCACTGTATCCCTTGGACCTTCTTATAAACGATGAAACACAGAAATTACATCCGAACTTAATACAAAAGGCACAATGCCGACTTAAGTACAAGAGGACCGACACTCTAACAATCTATGATTTGAACCTCTCCTTTGGGTCCAGTTGTAGATTCCGATGCTTCACTTTAGGTTTACTGTATCCCTTGGACCTTCTCATTGACAATGAAACACAGAAATTGCATACGAATTTAATACAAAAGGCACAATGCCGACTTAAGTACAAGAGGACTGACACTCTAACTTTCTATGATTTGAACCACTACTGTGAGTCCAGTTTTAGATTCCGATGCTTCACTTCAGGTTTACTTCATCCCTTGGACCTTCTTATTGTCGATGAAACACAGAAATTGCATCCGAATTTAATACAAAAGGCACAATGCCGACTTAAGTACAAGAGGACTGACACTCTAACTTTCTATGATTTGAACCTCTCCTGTGAGTCCAGTTTTAAATTCCGATGCTTCACTTCAGGTTTACTGTATCCCTTGGACCTTCTTATTGACGATGAAACACAGAAATTGCATTCGAATTTAATACAAAAGGCACAGTGCCGACTTAAGTACAAGGGGACTGACACTCTAACTATCTATGATTTGAACCTCTCCTGTGAGTCCAGTTTTAGGTTCCGATGCTTCACTTCAGGTATACTGTATCCCTTGGAACTTCTTATTCACGATGAAACACAGAAATTGCAAACGAATTTAATACAAAAGGCACAATCCCGACTTAAGTACAAAAGGACTGACACTCTAACTTTCTCTGATTTGAACCTCTCATGTGAGTCCACTTTTAGATTCCGATGCTTCACTTTAGGTTTACTGTATCCCCTGGACCTTCTTATTGACGATGAAACACAGAAATTGCATCCGATTTTAATACAAAAGGCACAATGCCGGCTTAAGTACAAGAGGACTGACACTCTAACTTTCTATGATTTGAACCTCTCCTGTGAGTCCAGTGTTAGATTCCGAGGCTTCACTTCAGGTTTACTGTATGCCTTGGACCTTCTTATTGACGATGAAACACAGAAATTGCATCTGAATTTAATACAAAAGGCACAATGCCGACTTAAGTACAAGAGGACTGACACCCTAATTTTCTATGATTTGAACCACTCCTGTGAGTCCCGTTTTGGATTCCGATGCTTCACTTCAGGTTTACTGTATCCCTTGGACCTTCTTATAAACGATGAAACACAGAAATTACATCCGAACTTAATACAAAAGGCACAATGCCGACTTAAGTACAAGAGGACCGACACTCTAACTATCTATGATTTGAACCTCTCCTTTGGGTCCAGTTGTAGATTCCGATGCTTCACTTTACGTTTACTGTATCCCTTGGACCTTCTCATTGACAATGAAACACAGAAATTGCATACGAATTTAATACAAAAGCACAATGCCGACTTAAGTACAAGAGGACTGACACTCTAACTTTCTATGATTTGAACCACTACTGTGAGTCCAGTTTTAGATTCCGATGCTTCACTTCAGGTTTACTGCATCCCTTGGACCTTCTTATTGACGATGAAACACAGAAATTGCATCCGAATTTAATACAAAAGGCACATGCCGACTTAAGTACAAGAGGACTGACACTCTAACTTTCTATGATTTGAACCTCTCCTGTGAGTCCAGTTTTAAATTCCGATGCTTCACTTCAGGTTTACTGTATCCCTTGGACCTTCTTATTGACGATGAATCACAGAAATTGCATTCGAATTTAATACAAAAGGCACAGTGCCGACTTAAGTACAAGAGGACTGACACTCTAACTTTCTATGATTTGAACCTCTCCTGTTAGTCCAGTTTTAGGTTCCGATGCTTCACTTCAGGTATACTGTATCCCTTGGAACTTCTTATTCACGATGAAACACAGAAATTGCAAACGAATTTAATACAAAAGGCACAATGCCGACTTAAATACAAGAGGACTGACACTCTAACTTTCTATGATTTGAACCAGTCCTGTGAGGCCAGTTTTAGATTCCGATTCTTCACTTCAGGTTTACTGTATCCCTTGGACCTTCTTATGGACGATGAAACACAGAAATTGCATCCGAATTAAATACAAAAGGCACAATGCCGACTTAAGTACAAGAGGACTAACACTCCAACATTCTATGATTTGAACCTCTCCAGTGAGTCCATTCTTAGGTGCCGATGCTTCACTACAGGTTTACTGTATCCCTTGGACCTTCTTATTGACGATGAAACACAGAAATTGCATCCGAATTTAATACAAAAGGCACAATGCCGACTTAAGTACAAGAGGACTGACACTCTAAGTTGCTATGATTTGAACCTCACCTGTTAGTAGAGTTTCAGTTTCCGATGCTTCACTTCAGGTTTACTGTATCCCCTGGACCTTCTTATTGACGATGAAACACATAAATTGCATACGAATTTAATACAAATAGCACAATGCCGACTTAAGTACAAGAGTACTGACACTCTAACTTTCTATGATTTGAACCTCTCCTGTGGGTCCAGTTGTAGAATCCGATGCTTCACTTTAGGTTTACTGTATCCCTTGGACCTTCTCATTGACAATGACACACAGAAATTGCATACGATTTTAATACAAAAGGCACAATGCCGACTTAAGTACAAGAGGACTGACACTGTAACTTTCTGTGATTTGAACCACTCCTGTGAGTCCAGTTTTAGATTCCGATGCTTCACTTCAGGTTTACTGTATCCCTTGGACCTTCTTATTGACGATGAAACACAGAAATTGCAACCGAATTTAATACAAAAGGCACAATGCCGACTTAAGTACAAGAGGACTGACACTCTAACATTCTATGATTTGAACCTCTCCTGTGAGTCCGGTTTTAGATTCCGATGCTTCACTTCACGTTTACTGTATCCCTTGGACCTTCTTATTGACGATGAAACACAGAAATTGCATCCGAATCTAATACAAAAGGCACAATGCCGACTTAAGTACAAGAGGACTGACACTCTAACTTTCTCTGATTTGAACCTTTCCTGTGAGTCCAGTTTTAGATTCCGATGCTTCACTTTAGGTTTACTGTATCCCTCGGACCATTTTATTGACGATGAAACACAGAAATGGCATCGGAATTTAATACAAAAGGCCCAATGCCGACTTAAGTTCAAGAGGACTGACACTCTAACTTTCTATGATTTGAACCACTCCTGTTAGACCAGTTTTAGATTCCGATGCTTCACTTCAGGTTTACTGTATCCCTTGGACCTTCTTATTGACGATGAAACACAAAATTTGCATCCGAATTTAATACAAAAGGCACAATGCCGACTCAAGTACAAGAGGACTGACACTCTAACTTTCTCTGATTTGAACCTTTCCTGTGAGTCCAGTTTTAGATTCCGATGCTTCACTTTAGGTTTACTGTATCCCTTGGACCTTCTTATTGACGATGAAACACAGAAATTGCATCCGAATTGAATACAAAAGGCACAACGCCGGCTTAAGTACAAGAGGACTGGTACTCTAACTTTCTATGCTTTGAACCTCTCCTGTGAGTCCGGTGTTAGATTCCGAGGCTTCACTTCAGGTTTACTGTATCCCTTGGACCTTCTTATTGACGATGAAACACAGAAATTGCATACGAATTTAATACAAAAGGCACAGTGCCGACTTAAGTACAAGAGGACTGACACTCTAACTTTCTATGATTTGAACCTCTCCTGTGAATCCAGTTTTAGGTTCCGATGCTTCACTTCAGGTTTTCTGTATCCCTTGGACCATCTTATTGACGATGAAACACAGACATTGCATCGGAATTTAATACAAAAGGCACAATGCCGACTTAAGTACAAGAGGACTGACACTCTAACTTTCTTTGATTTGATCCACTCCTGTGAGTCCAGTTTTAGATTCCGATGCTTCACTTCAGGTTTACTGTATCCCTTGCACCTTCTTATTGACGATGAAACACAAAATTTGCATCCGAATTTAATACAAAAGGCACAATGCCGACTTAAGTACAAGAGGACTGACACTCTAACATTCTACGATTTGAACCTCTCCTGTGAGTCCAGTTTTGGATTCCGATGCTTCACTTCAGGATTACTGTATCCCTTGGACCATCTTATTGACGATGAAACACAGAAATTGCATCCGAATTTAATACAAAAGGCACAATGCCGGCTTAAGTACAAGAGGACCGACACTCTAACTTTCTATGATTTGAACCTCTCCTGTGATTCCAGTTTTAGATTCCGATACTTCACTTCAGGTTTACTGTATCCCTTGGACCTTCTTATTGACGATGAAACACAGAAATTGCATACGATTTTAATACAAAAGGCACAATGCCGACTTAAGTACAAGAGGACTGACACTCTAACTTTCTGTGATTTGAACCACTCCTGTGAGTCCAGTTTTAGATTCCGATGCTTCACTTCAGGTTTACTGTATCCCTTGGACCTTCTTATTGACGATGAAACACAGAAATTGCAACCGAATTTAATACAAAAGGCACAATGCCGACTTAAGTACAAGAGGACTGACACTCTAACATTCTATGATTTGAACCTCTCCTGTGAGTCCGGTTTTAGATTCCGATGCTTCACTTCACGTTTACTGTATCCCTTGGACCTTCTTATTGACGATGAAACACAGAAATTGCATCCGAATCTAATACAAAAGGCACAATGCCGACTTAAGTACAAGAGGACTGACACTCTAACTTTCTCTGATTTGAACCTTTCCTGTGAGTCCAGTTTTAGATTCCGATGCTTCACTTTAGGTTTACTGTATCCCTCGGACCATCTTATTGACGATGAAACACAGAAATTGCATCGGAATTTAATACAAAAGGCCCAATGCCGACTTAAGTACAAGAGGACTGACACTCTAACTTTCTATGATTTGATCCACTCCTGTGAGACCACTTTTAGATTCCGATGCTTCACTTCAGGTTTACTGTATCCCTTGGACCTTCTTATTGACGATGAAACACAAAATTTGCATCCGAATTTAATACAAAAGGCACAATGCCGACTTAAGTACAAGAAGACTGTCACTCTAACTTTCTACGATTTGAACCTCTCCTGTGAGTCCAGTTTTGGATTCCGATGCTTCACTTCAGGATTACTGTATCCCTTGGACCTTCTTATTGACGATGAAACACAGAAATTGCATCCGAATTTAATACAAAAGGCACAATGCCGACTTAAGTACAAGAGGACTGACACTCTAACTTTCTATGTATTGAACCTCTCCTGTGAGTCCGGTTTTAGATTCCGATGCTTCACTTCACGTTTACTGTATCCCTTGGACCTTCTTATTGACGATGAAACACAGAAGTTGCATCCGAATTTAATACAAAAGGCACAATGCCGACTTAAGTACAAGAGGACTGACACTCTAACTTTCTCTGATTTGAACCTTTCCTGTGAGTCCAGTTTTAGATTCCGATGCTTCACTTTAGGTTTACTGTATCTCTTGGACCTTCTTATTGACGATGAAACACAGAAATTGCATCCGAATTTAATACAAAAGGCACAATGCCGGCTTAAGTACAAGAGGACTGACACTCTAACTTCCTATGTTTTGAACCTCTCCTGTGAGTCCGGTGTTAGATTCCGAGGCTTCACTTCAGGTTTACTGTATCCCTTGGACCTTCTTATTGACGATGAAACACAGAAAATGCATACGAATTTAATACAAAAGGCACAATGCCGACTTAAGTACAAGAGGACTGACACTCTAACTGTCTATGATTTGAACTACTCCTGTGAGTCCAGTTTTAGATTCCGATGATTCACTTCAGGTTTACTGTATCCCTTGGACCTTCTTATAGACGATGAAACACAGAAATTGCATCCGAATTTAATACAAAAGGCACAATGGCGACATAAGTACAAGAGGACTGACACTCTAACTTTCTATGATTTGAACCTCTCCTGTGAGGTTAGTTTTAAATTCCGATGCTTCACTTCACGTTTACTGTATCCCTTGGACCTTCTTATTGACGATGAAACACAGAAATTGCATCCGAATTTAATACAAAAGGCACAATGCCGGCTTAAGTACAAGAGGACTGACACTCTAACTTTCTATGATTTGAACCTCTCCTGTGACTCCAGTTTTAGATTCCGATACTTCACTTCAGGTTTACTGTATCCCTTGGACCTTCTTATTGACGATGAAACACAGAAATTGCATCCGAATTTGATACAAAATGCACAATGCCGACTTAAGTACAAGTGGACTGACACTCTAACTTACTATGATTTGAACCTCTCCTGTGAGTCCAGTTTTAGATTCCGATGCTTGACTTCAGGTTTACTGTATCCCTTGGAACTTCTTATTAACGATGAAACACAGAAATTGCATTCGAATTTAATACAAAATGCACAATGATGACTTGAGTACAAGAGGACTGACACTCTAACTTTCTATGATTTGAACCACTCCTGTGAGGCCAGTTTTAGAATCCGATTCATCACTTCAGGTTCACTGTATCCCTTGGACCTTCTTATTGACGATGAAACACAGAAATTGCATCCGAATTTAATACAAAAGGCACAATGACGACTTAAGTACAAGAGGACTGACACTCTAATTTTCTATGATTTGAACCACTCCTGTGAGTCCCGTTTTAGATTCCGATGCTTCACTTCAGGTTTACTGTATCCCTTGGACCTTCTTATAAACGATGAAACACAGAAATTACATCCGAACTTAATACAAAAGGCACAATGCCGACTTAAGTACAAGAGGACCGACACTCTAACTATCTATGATTTGAACCTCTCCTTTGGGTCCAGTTGTAGATTCCGATGCTTCACTTTAGGTTTACTGTATCCCTTGGACCTTCTCATTGACAATGAAACACAGAAATTGCATACGAATTCAATACAAAAGGCACAATGCCGACTTAAGTACAAGAGGACTGACACTCTAACTTTCTATGATTTGAACCACTACTGTGAGTCCAGTTTTAGATTCCGATGCTTCACTTCAGGTTTACTGCATCCCTTGGACCTTCTTATTGACGATGAAACACAGAAATTGCATCCGAATTTAATACAAAAGGCACTATGCCGACTTAAGTACAAGAGGACTGACACTCTAACTTTCTATGATTTGAACCTCTCCTGTGAGTCCAGTTTTATATTCCGATGCTTCACTTCAGGTTTACTGTATCCCTTGGACCTTCTTATTGACGATGAAACACAGAAATTGCATTCGAATTTAATACAAAAGGCATAGTGCCGACTTAAGTACAAGAGGACTGACACTCTAACCTTCTATGATTTGAACTTCTCCTGTTAGTCCAGTTTTAGGTTCCGATGCTTCACTTCAGGTATACTGTATCCCTTGGAACTTCTTATTCACGATGAAACACGGAAATTGCAAACGAATTTAATACAAAAGGCACAATGCCGACTTAAGTACAAGAGGACTGACACTCTAACTTTCTATGATTTGAACCACTCCTGTGAGGCCAGTTTTAGATTCCGATTCTTCACTTCAGGTTTACTGTATCCCTTGGACCTTCTTATGGACGATGAAACACAGAAATTGCATCCGAATTGAGTGCAAAAGGCACAATGCCGACTTAAGTACAAGAGGACTGACACTCTAACTTTCTATGGATTGAACCTCTCCTGTGAGTCCAGTTTTAGATTCCGATGCTTCACTTCAGGTTTACTGTATCCCTTGGACCTTCTTATTGACGATGAAACTTAGAAATTGCATACGAATTTAATACAAAATGCACAATGCCGACTTAAGTACAAGAGGACTGACACTCTAACTTTCTATGATTTGAACCTCTCCTGTGAGTCCGGTTTTAGATTCCGATGCTTCACTTCAGGTTTACTGTATCCCTTGGACCTTCTTATAGACGATGAAACACAGAAATTGCATCAGAATTTAATACAAAAGGCACAGTGCCGACTTAAGTCAAGAGGACTGACACTTTAACTTTCTATGATTTGAACCTCTCCTGTGATTCCAGTTTTAGAATCCGATGCTTCACTTCAGGTTTTCTGTATCCCTTGGACCTTCTAATGGACGATGAAACACAGAAATTGCAACCGAATTTAATACAAAAGGCACAATGCCGACTTAAGTACAAGAGGACTGACACTCTAACATTCTATGATTTGAACTTCTGCTGTGAGTCCGGTTTTAGATTCCGGTGCTTCACTTCACGTTTACTGTATCCCTTGGACCTTCTTATTGACGATGAAACACAGAAATTGCATCCGAATTTAATACAAAAGGCACAATGCCGACTTAAGTACAAGAGGACTGACACTCTAACTTTCTACGATTTGAACCTCTCCTGTGAGTCCAGTTTTGGATTCCGATGCTTCGCTTCAGGATTACTGTATCCCTTGGACCATCTTATTGACGATGAAACACAGAAGTTGCATCCGAATTTAATACAAAAGGCACAATGCCGACTTAAGTACAAGAGGACTGACACTCTAACTTTCTCTGATTTGAACCTTTCCTGTGAGTCCAGTTTTAGATTCCGATGCTTCACTTTAGGTTTACTGTATCCCTTGGACCTTCTTATTGACGATGAAACTTAGAAATTGCATACGAATTTAATACAAAATGCACAATGCCGACTTAAGTACAAGAGGACTGACACTCTAACTTTCTATGATTTGAACCTCTCCTGTGAGTCCGGTTTTAGATTCCGATGCTTCACTTCAGGTTTACTGTATCCCTTGGACCTTCTTATAGACGATGAAACACAGAAATTGCATCAGAATTTAATACAAAAGGCACAGTGCCGACTTAAGTCAAGAGGACTGACACTTTAACTTTCTATGATTTGAACCTCTCCTGTGATTCCAGTTTTAGAATCCGATGCTTCACTTCAGGTTTTCTGTATCCCTTGGACCTTCTAATGGACGACGAAACACAGAAATTGCAACCGAATTTAATACAAAAGGCACAATGCCGACTTAAGTACAAGAGGACTGACACTCTAACATTCTATGATTTGAACTTCTGCTGTGAGTCCGGTTTTAGATTCCGGTGCTTCACTTCACGTTTACTGTATCCCTTGGACCTTCTTATTGACGATGAAACACAGAAATTGCATCCGAATTTAATACAAAAGGCACAATGCCGACTTAAGTACAAGAGGACTGACACTCTAACTTTCTACGATTTGAACCTCTCCTGTGAGTCCAGTTTTGGATTCCGATGCTTCGCTTCAGGATTACTGTATCCCTTGGACCATCTTATTGACGATGAAACACAGAAGTTGCATCCGAATTTAATACAAAAGGCACAATGCCGACTTAAGTACAAGAGGACTGACACTCTAACTTTCTCTGATTTGAACCTTTCCTGTGAGTCCAGTTTTAGATTCCGATGCTTCACTTTAGGTTTACTGTATCCCTTGGACCTTCTTATTGACGATGAAACACAGAAATTGCATCCGAATTTAATACAAAAGGCACAACGCCGGCTTAAGTACAAGAGGACTGACACTCTAACTTTCTATGTTTTGAACCTCTCCTGTGAGTCCGGTGTTAGATTCCGAGGCTTCACTTCAGGTTTACTGTATCCCTTGGACCTCCTTATTGACGATGAATCACAGAAATTGCATACGAATTTAATACAAAAGGCACAATGCCGACTTAAGTACAAGAGGACTGACACTCTAACTTTCTATGATTTGAACCACTCCTGTGAGTCCAGTTTTAGATTCCGATGATTCACTTCAGGTTTACTGTATCCCTTGGACCTTCTTATTGACGATGAAACACAGAAATTGCATCCGAATTTAATACAAAAGGCACAATGCCGACATAAGTACAAGAGGACTGACACTTTAACTTTCTATGATTTGAACCTCTCCTGTGAGTCCAGTTTTAAATTCCGATGCTTCACTTCAGGTTTACTGTATCCCTTGGACCTTCTTATTGACGATGAAACACAGAAATTGCATCAGAATTTAATACAAAAGGCACAGTGCCGATTTAAGTACAAGGGGACTGACACTTTAACTTTCTATGATTTGAACCTCTCCTGTGATTCCAGTTTTAGATTCCGATGCTTCACTTCAGGTTTACTGTATCCCTTGGACCTTCTTATTGACGATGAAACACAGAAATTGCATCCCAATTTAATACAAAATGCACAATGCCGACTTAAGTACAAGAGGACTGACACTCTAACTTTCTATGATTTGAACCTCTCCAGTGAGTCCATTCTTAGATGCCGATGCTTCACTACAGGTTTACTGTATCCCTTGGACCTTCTTATTGACGATGAAACACACATATTACATCCGAATTTAATACAAAAGGCAAATGCCGGCTTAAGTACAAGAGGACTGACACTCTAACTTTCTATGATTTGAACCTCTCCTGTGAGTCCAGTTTTGGATTCCGATGCTTCGCTTCAGGATTACTGTATCCCTTGGACCATCTTATTGACGATGAAACACAGAAGTTGCATCCGAATTTAATACAAAAGGCACAATGCCGACTTAAGTACAAGAGGACTGACACTCTAACTTTCTCTGATTTGAACCTTTCCTGTGAGTCCAGTTTTAGATTCCGATGCTTCACTTTAGGTTTACTGTATCCCTTGGACCTTCTTATTGACGATGAAACACAGAAATTGCATCCGAATTTAATACAAAAGGCACAACGCCGGCTTAAGTACAAGAGGACTGACACTCTAACTTTCTATGTTTTGAACCTCTCCTGTGAGTCCGGTGTTAGATTCCGAGGCTTCACTTCAGGTTTACTGTATCCCTTGGACCTCCTTATTGACGATGAATCACAGAAATTGCATACGAATTTAATACAAAAGGCACAATGCCGACTTAAGTACAAGAGGACTGACACTCTAACTTTCTATGATTTGAACCACTCCTGTGAGTCCAGTTTTAGATTCCGATGATTCACTTCAGGTTTACTGTATCCCTTGGACCTTCTTATTGGCGATGAAACACAGAAATTGCATCCGAATTTAATACAAAAGGCACAATGCCGACATAAGTACAAGAGGACTGACACTTTAACTTTCTATGATTTGAACCTCTCCTGTGAGTCCAGTTTTAAATTCCGATGCTTCACTTCAGGTTTACTGTATCCCTTGGACCTTCTTATTGACGATGAAACACAGAAATTGCATCAGAATTTAATACAAAAGGCACAGTGCCGATTTAAGTACAAGGGGACTGACACTCTAACTTTCTATGATTTGAACCTCTCCTGTGATTCCAGTTTTAGATTCCGATGCTTCACTTCAGGTTTACTGTATCCCTTGGACCTTCTTATTGACGATGAAACACAGAAATTGCATCCCAATTTAATACAAAATGCACAATGCCGACTTAAGTACGAGAGGACTGACACTCTAACTTTGTATGATTTGAACCTCTCCAGTGAGTCCATTCTTAGATGCCGATGCTTCACTACAGGTTTACTGTATCCCTTGGACCTTCTTATTGACGATGAAACACACATATTACATCCGAATTTAATACAAAAGGCACAATGCCGGCTTAAGTACAAGAGGACTGACACTCTAACTTTCTATGATTTGAACCTCTCCTGTGAGTCCAGTGATAGATTCCGAGGCTTCACTTCAGGTTTTCTGTATCCCTTGGACCTTCTTATTGACGATGAAACACAGAAATTGCATCCGAATTTAATACAAAAGGCACAATGCCGACTTAAGTACAAGAGGACTGACACTCTAATTTTCTATGATTTGAACCACTCCTGTGAGTCCCGTTTTAGATTCCGATGCTTCACTTCAGGTTTACTGTATCCCTTGGACCTTCTTATGGACGATGAAACACAGAAATTGCATCCGAATTAAATACAAAAGGCACAATGCCGACTTAAGTACAAGAGGACTGACACTCTAACTTTCTATGATTTGAACCACTCCTGTGAGGCCAGTTTTAGATTCCGATTCTTCACTTCAGGTTTACTGTATCCCTTGGACCTTCTTATGGACGATGAAACACAGAAATTGCATCCGAATTAAATACAAAAGGCACAATGCCGACTTAAGTACAAGAGGACTGACACTCCAACATTCTATGATTTGAACCTCTCCAGTGAGTCCATTCTTAGATGCCGATGCTTCACTACAGGTTTACTGTATCCCTTGGACCTTCTTATTGACAATGAAACACAGAAATTGCATACGAATTTAATACAAAGGCACAATGCCGACTTAAGTACAAGAGGACCGACACTCTAACTATCTATGATTTGAACCTCTCCTTTGGGTCCAGTTGTAGATTCCGATGCTTCACTTTAGGTTTACTGTATCCCTTGGACCTTCTCATTGACAATGAAACACAGAAATTGCATACGAATTTAATACAAAAGGCACAATGCCGACTTAAGTACAAGAGGACTGACACTCTAACTTTCTATGATTTGAACCACTACTGTGAGTCCAGTTTTAGATTCCGATGCTTCACTTCAGGTTTACTGCATCCCTTGGACCTTCTTATTGACGATGAAACACAGAAATTGCATCCGAATTTAATACAAAAGGCACTATGCCGACTTAAGTACAAGAGGACTGACACTCTAACTTTCTATGATTTGAACCTCTCCTGTGAGTCCAGTTTTATATTCCGATGCTTCACTTCAGGTTTACTGTATCCCTTGGACCTTCTTATTGACGATGAAACACAGAAATTGCATTCGAATTTAATACAAAAGGCATAGTGCCGACTTAAGTACAAGAGGACTGACACTCTAACCTTCTATGATTTGAACTTCTCCTGTTAGTCCAGTTTTAGGTTCCGATGCTTCACTTCAGGTATACTGTATCCCTTGGAACTTCTTATTCACGATGAAACACAGAAATTGCAAACGAATTTAATACAAAAGGCACAATGCCGACTTAAGTACAAGAGGACTGACACTCTAACTTTCTATGATTTGAACCACTCCTGTGAGGCCAGTTTTAGATTCCGATTCTTCACTTCAGGTTTACTGTATCCCTTGGACCTTCTTATGGACGATGAAACACAGAAATTGCATCCGAATTGAGTGCAAAAGGCACAATGCCGACTTAAGTACAAGAGGACTGACACTCTAACTTTCTATGGATTGAACCTCTCCTGTGAGTCCAGTTTTAGATTCCGATGCTTCACTTCAGGTTTACTGTATCCCTTGGACCTTCTTATTGACGATGAAACTTAGAAATTGCATACGAATTTAATACAAAATGCACAATGCCGACTTAAGTACAAGAGGACTGTCACTCTAACTTTCTATGATTTGAACCTCTCCTGTGAGTCCGGTTTTAGATTCCGATGCTTCACTTCAGGTTTACTGTATCCCTTGGACCTTCTTATAGACGATGAAACACAGAAATTGCATCAGAATTTAATACAAAAGGCACAGTGCCGACTTAAGTCAAGAGGACTGACACTTTAACTTTCTATGATTTGAACCTCTCCTGTGATTCCAGTTTTAGAATCCGATGCTTCACTTCAGGTTTTCTGTATCCCTTGGACCTTCTAATGGACGATGAAACACAGAAATTGCAACCGAATTTAATACAAAAGGCACAATGCCGACTTAAGTACAAGAGGACTGACACTCTAACATTCTATGATTTGAACTTCTGCTGTGAGTCCGGTTTTAGATTCCGGTGCTTCACTTCACGTTTACTGTATCCCTTGGACCTTCTTATTGACGATGAAACACAGAAATTGCATCCGAATTTAATACAAAAGGCACAATGCCGACTTAAGTACAAGAGGACTGACACTCTAACTTTCTACGATTTGAACCTCTCCTGTGAGTCCAGTTTTGGATTCCGATGCTTCGCTTCAGGATTACTGTATCCCTTGGACCATCTTATTGACGATGAAACACAGAAGTTGCATCCGAATTTAATACAAAAGGCACAATGCCGACTTAAGTACAAGAGGACTGACACTCTAACTTTCTCTGATTTGAACCTTTCCTGTGAGTCCAGTTTTAGATTCCGATGCTTCACTTTAGGTTTACTGTATCCCTTGGACCTTCTTATTGACGATGAAACTTAGAAATTGCATACGAATTTAATACAAAATGCACAATGCCGACTTAAGTACAAGAGGACTGACACTCTAACTTTCTATGATTTGAACCTCTCCTGTGAGTCCGGTTTTAGATTCCGATGCTTCACTTCAGGTTTACTGTATCCCTTGGACCTTCTTATAGACGATGAAACACAGAAATTGCATCAGAATTTAATACAAAAGGCACAGTGCCGACTTAAGTCAAGAGGACTGACACTTTAACTTTCTATGATTTGAACCTCTCCTGTGATTCCAGTTTTAGAATCCGATGCTTCACTTCAGGTTTTCTGTATCCCTTGGACCTTCTAATGGACGACGAAACACAGAAATTGCAACCGAATTTAATACAAAAGGCACAATGCCGACTTAAGTACAAGAGGACTGACACTCTAACATTCTATGATTTGAACTTCTGCTGTGAGTCCGGTTTTAGATTCCGGTGCTTCACTTCACGTTTACTGTATCCCTTGGACCTTCTTATTGACGATGAAACACAGAAATTGCATCCGAATTTAATACAAAAGGCACAATGCCGACTTAAGTACAAGAGGACTGACACTCTAACTTTCTACGATTTGAACCTCTCCTGTGAGTCCAGTTTTGGATTCCGATGCTTCGCTTCAGGATTACTGTATCCCTTGGACCATCTTATTGACGATGAAACACAGAAGTTGCATCCGAATTTAATACAAAAGGCACAATGCCGACTTAAGTACAAGAGGACTGACACTCTAACTTTCTCTGATTTGAACCTTTCCTGTGAGTCCAGTTTTAGATTCCGATGCTTCACTTTAGGTTTACTGTATCCCTTGGACCTTCTTATTGACGATGAAACACAGAAATTGCATCCGAATTTAATACAAAAGGCACAACGCCGGCTTAAGTACAAGAGGACTGACACTCTAACTTTCTATGTTTTGAACCTCTCCTGTGAGTCCGGTGTTAGATTCCGAGGCTTCACTTCAGGTTTACTGTATCCCTTGGACCTCCTTATTGACGATGAATCACAGAAATTGCATACGAATTTAATACAAAAGGCACAATGCCGACTTAAGTACAAGAGGACTGACACTCTAACTTTCTATGATTTGAACCACTCCTGTGAGTCCAGTTTTAGATTCCGATGATTCACTTCAGGTTTACTGTATCCCTTGGACCTTCTTATTGACGATGAAACACAGAAATTGCATCCGAATTTAATACAAAAGGCACAATGCCGACATAAGTACAAGAGGACTGACACTTTAACTTTCTATGATTTGAACCTCTCCTGTGAGTCCAGTTTTAAATTCCGATGCTTCACTTCAGGTTTACTGTATCCCTTGGACCTTCTTATTGACGATGAAACACAGAAATTGCATCAGAATTTAATACAAAAGGCACAGTGCCGATTTAAGTACAAGGGGACTGACACTCTAACTTTCTATGATTTGAACCTCTCCTGTGATTCCAGTTTTAGATTCCGATGCTTCACTTCAGGTTTACTGTATCCCTTGGACCTTCTTATTGACGATGAAACACAGAAATTGCATCCCAATTTAATACAAAATGCACAATGCCGACTTAAGTACAAGAGGACTGACACTCTAACTTTCTATGATTTGAACCTCTCCAGTGAGTCCATTCTTAGATGCCGATGCTTCACTACAGGTTTACTGTATCCCTTGGACCTTCTTATTGACGATGAAACACACATATTACATCCGAATTTAATACAAAAGGCACAATGCCGGCTTAAGTACAAGAGGACTGACACTCTAACTTTCTATGATTTGAACCTCTCCTGTGAGTCCAGTTTTGGATTCCGATGCTTCGCTTCAGGATTACTGTATCCCTTGGACCATCTTATTGACGATGAAACACAGAAGTTGCATCCGAATTTAATACAAAAGGCACAATGCCGACTTAAGTACAAGAGGACTGACACTCTAACTTTCTCTGATTTGAACCTTTCCTGTGAGTCCAGTTTTAGATTCCGATGCTTCACTTTAGGTTTACTGTATCCCTTGGACCTTCTTATTGACGATGAAACACAGAAATTGCATCCGAATTTAATACAAAAGGCACAACGCCGGCTTAAGTACAAGAGGACTGACACTCTAACTTTCTATGTTTTGAACCTCTCCTGTGAGTCCGGTGTTAGATTCCGAGGCTTCACTTCAGGTTTACTGTATCCCTTGGACCTCCTTATTGACGATGAATCACAGAAATTGCATACGAATTTAATACAAAAGGCACAATGCCGACTTAAGTACAAGAGGACTGACACTCTAACTTTCTATGATTTGAACCACTCCTGTGAGTCCAGTTTTAGATTCCGATGATTCACTTCAGGTTTACTGTATCCCTTGGACCTTCTTATTGGCGATGAAACACAGAAATTGCATCCGAATTTAATACAAAAGGCACAATGCCGACATAAGTACAAGAGGACTGACACTTTAACTTTCTATGATTTGAACCTCTCCTGTGAGTCCAGTTTTAAATTCCGATGCTTCACTTCAGGTTTACTGTATCCCTTGGACCTTCTTATTGACGATGAAACACAGAAATTGCATCAGAATTTAATACAAAAGGCACAGTGCCGATTTAAGTACAAGGGGACTGACACTCTAACTTTCTATGATTTGAACCTCTCCTGTGATTCCAGTTTTAGATTCCGATGCTTCACTTCAGGTTTACTGTATCCCTTGGACCTTCTTATTGACGATGAAACACAGAAATTGCATCCCAATTTAATACAAAATGCACAATGCCGACTTAAGTACAAGAGGACTGACACTCTAACTTTCTATGATTTGAACCTCTCCAGTGAGTCCATTCTTAGATGCCGATGCTTCACTACAGGTTTACTGTATCCCTTGGACCTTCTTATTGACGATGAAACACACATATTACATCCGAATTTAATACAAAAGGCACAATGCCGGCTTAAGTACAAGAGGACTGACACTCTAACTTTCTATGATTTGAACCTCTCCTGTGAGTCCAGTGATAGATTCCGAGGCTTCACTTCAGGTTTTCTGTATCCCTTGGACCTTCTTATTGACGATGAAACACAGAAATTGCATCCGAATTTAATACAAAAGGCACAATGCCGACTTAAGTACAAGAGGACTGACACTCTAATTTTCTATGATTTGAACCACTCCTGTGAGTCCCGTTTTAGATTCCGATGCTTCACTTCAGGTTTACTGTATCCCTTGGACCTTCTTATGGACGATGAAACACAGAAATTGCATCCGAATTAAATACAAAAGGCACAATGCCGACTTAAGTACAAGAGGACTGACACTCTAACTTTCTATGATTTGAACCACTCCTGTGAGGCCAGTTTTAGATTCCGATTCTTCACTTCAGGTTTACTGTATCCCTTGGACCTTCTTATGGACGATGAAACACAGAAATTGCATCCGAATTAAATACAAAAGGCACAATGCCGACTTAAGTACAAGAGGACTGACACTCCAACATTCTATGATTTGAACCTCTCCAGTGAGTCCATTCTTAGATGCCGATGCTTCACTACAGGTTTACTGTATCCCTTGGACCTTCTTATTGACAATGAAACACAGAAATTGCATACGAATTTAATACAAAGGCACAATGCCGACTTAAGTACAAGAGGACTGACACTCTAACTTTCTATGATTTGAACCACTACTGTGAGTCCAGTTTTAGATTCTGATGGTTCACTTCAGGTTTACTGCATCCCTTGGACCTTCTTATTGACGATGAAACACAGAAATTGCATCCGAATTTAATACAAAAGGCACAATGCCGACTTAAGTACAAGAGGACTGACACTCTAACTTTCTATGATTTGAACCTCTCCTGTGAGTAGAGTTTTATATTCCGATGCTTCACTTCAGGTTTACTGTATCCCTTGGACCTTCTTATTGACGATGAAACACAGAAATTGCATTCGAATTTAATACAAAAGGCACAGTGCCGACTTAAGTACAAGAGGACTGACACTCTAACCTTCTATGATTTGAACCTCTCCTGTTAGTCCAGTTTTAGGTTCCGATGCTTCACTTCAGGTATACTGTATCCCTTGGAACTTCTTATTCACGATGAAACACAGAAATTGCAAACGAATTTAATACAAAAGGCACAATGCCGACTTAAGTACAAGAGGACTGACACTCTAACTTTCTATGATTTGAACCACTCCTGTGAGGCCAGTTTTAGATTCCGATTCTTCACTTCAGGTTTACTGTATCCCTTGGACCTTCTTATGGACGATGAAACACAGAAATTGCATCCGAATTAAATACAAAAGGCACAATGCCGACTTAAGTACAAGAGGACTGACACTCCAACATTCTATGATTTGAACCTCTCCAGTGAGTCCATTCTTAGATGCCGATGCTTCACTACAGGTTTACTGTATCCCTTGGACCTTCTTATTGACGATGAAACACAGATATTGCATCCGAATTTAATACAAAAGGCACAATGCCGACTTAAGTACAAGAGGACTGACACTCTAAGTTGCTATGATTTGAACCTCTCCTGTTAGTCCAGTTTCAATTTCCGATGCTTCACTTCAGGTTTACTGTATCCCCTGGACCTTCTTATTGACGATGAAACACAGAAATTGCATACGAATTTAATACAAATAGCACAATGCCGACTTAAGTACAAGAGGACTGACACTCTAACTTTCTATGATTTGAACCACTCCTCTGAGGTCAGATTTAGATTCCGATGCTTCACTTCAGGTTTACTGTATTCCTTGGACCTTCTTATTGACGATGAAACACAGATATTGCATCCGAATTTAATACAAAAGGCACAATGCCGACTTAAGTACAAGAGGACTGACACTCTAAGTTGCTATGATTTGAACCTCTCCTGTTAGTCCAGTTTCAGTTTCCGATGCTTCACTTCAGGTTTACTGTATCCCCTGGACCTTCTTATTGACGATGAAACACAGAAATTGCCTACGAATTTAATACAAATAGCACAATGCCGACTTAAGTACAAGAGGACTGACACTCTAACTTTCTATGATTTGAACCACTCCTCTGAGGTCAGATTTAGATTCCGATGCTTCACTTCAGGTTTACTGTATTCCTTGGACCTTCTTATTGACGATGAAACACAGAAATTTCATCCGAATTTAGTGCAAAAGGCACAATGCCGACTTAAGTACAAGAGGACTGACACTCTAACTTTCTATGGTTTGAACCTCTCCTGTGAGTCCAGTTTTAGATTCCGATGCTTCACTTCAGGTTTACTGTATCCCTTGGACCTTCTTATTGACGATGAAACTTAGAAATTGCATACGAATTTAATACAAAATGCACAATGCCGACTTAAGTACAAGAGGACTGACACTCTAACTTTCTATGATTTGAACCTCTCCTGTGAGTCCGGTTTTATATTCCGATGCTTCACTTCAGGTTTACTGTATCCCTTGGACCTTCTTATTGACGATGAAACACAGAAATTGCATCAGAATTTAATACAAAAGGCACAGTGCCGACTTAAGTACAAGAGGACTGACACTCTAACTTTCTATGATTTGAACCTCTCCTGTGATTCCAGTTTTAGATTCCGATGCTTCACTTCAGGTTTTCTGTATCCCTTGGACCTTCTTATTGACGATGAAACACAGAAATTGCAACCGAATTTAATACACAAGGCACAATGCCGACTTAAGTACAAGAGGACTGACACTCTAACATTCTATGATTTGAACCACTGCTGTGAGTCCGGTTTTAGATTCCGGTGCTTCACTTCACGTTTACTGTATCCCTTGGACCTTCTTATTGATGATGAAACACAGAAATTGCATCCGAATTTAATACAAAAGGCACAATGCCGACTTAAGTACAAGAGGACTGAAACTCTAACATTCTACGATTTGAACCTCTCCTGTGAGTCCAGTTTTGGATTCCGATGCTTCACTTCAGGATTACTGTATCCGTTGGACCTTCTTATTGACGATGAAACACAGAAATTGCATCCGAATTTAATACAAAATGCACAATGCCGACTTAAGTACAAGAGGACTGACACTCTAACTTTCTTTGATTTGAACCTCTCCTGTGAGTCCGGTATTAGATTCCGATGCTTCACTTCACGTTTACTGTATCCCTTGGACCTTCTTATAGACGATGAAACACAGAAGTTGCATCCGAATTTAATACAAAAGGCACAATGCCGACTTAAGTACAAGAGGACTGACACTCTAACTTTCTCTGATTTGAACCTTTCCTGTGAGTCCAGTTTTAGATTCCGATGCTTCACTTTAGGTTTACTGTATCCCTTGGACCTTCTTATTGACGATGAAACACAGAAATTGCATCCGAATTTAATACAAAAGGCACAACGCCGGCTTAAGTACAAGAGGACTGACACTCTAACTTTCTATGTTTTGAACCTCTCCTGTGAGTCCGGTGTTAGATTCGGAGATTCCGAGGCTTCACTTCAGGTTTACTGTATCCCTTGGACCTTCTTATTGACGATGAAACACAGAAATTGCATACGAATTTAATACAAAAGGCACAATGCCGACTTACGTACAAGAGGACTGACACTCTAACTTCTATGATTTGAACCACTCCTGTGAGTCCAGTTTTAGATTCCGATGATTCACTTCAGGTTTACTGTATCCCTTGGACCTTCTTACTGACGATGAAACACAGAAATTGCATCCGAATTTAATACAAAAGGCACAATGCCGACATAAGTACAAGAGGACTGACACTCTAACTTTCTATGATTTGAACCTCTCCTGTGAGTCCAGTTTTAAATTCCGATGCTTCACTTCAGGTTTACTGTATCCCTTGGACCTTCTTATTGACGATGGAACACAGAAATTGCATCAGAATTTAATACAAAAGGCATAGTGCCGATTTAAGTACAAAAGGACTGACACTCTAACATTCTATGATTTGAACCTCTCCTGTGATTCCAGTTTTATATTCCGATGCTTCACTTCAGGTTTTCTGTATCCCTTGGACCATCTTATTGACGATGATACACAGAAATTGCATCGGAATTTAATACAAAACGCACAATGCCGACTTAAGTACAAGAGGACTGACACTCTAACTTTCTTTGATTTGAACCACTCCTGTGAGTCCAGTTTTGGATTCCGATGCTTCACTTTAGGATTACTGTATCCCTTGGACCTTCGTATTGACGATGAAACACAGAAATTGCGTCCGAATTTAATACAAAAGGCACAATGCCGGCTTAAGTACAAGAGGACTGACACTCTAACTTTCTATGATTTGAACCTCTCCTGTGATTCCAGTTTTAGATTCCGATGCTTCACTTCAGGTTTACTGTATCCCTTGGACCTTCTTATTGACGATGAAACACAGAAATTGCATCCCAATTTAATACAAAATGCACAATGCCGATTTAAGTACAAGAGGACTGACACTCTAACTTTCTATGATTTGAACCTCTCCTGTGAGTCCAGTTTTAGATTCCGATGCTTCACTTCAGGTTTACTGTATCCCTTGGAACTTTTTATTCACGATGAAACACAGAAATTGCATTAGAATTTAATACAAAATGCACAATGATGACTTAAGTACAAGGGGACTGACACTCTAACTTTCTATGATTTGAACCACTCCTGTGAGGCCAGTTTTAGAATCCGATTCATCACTTCAGGTTCACTGTATCCCTTGGACCTTCTTATTGACGATGAAACACAGAAATTGCATCCGAATTTAATACAAAAGGCACATGACGACTTAAGTACAAGAGGACTGACACTCCAACTTTCTATGATTTGAACCTCTCCAGTGAGTCCATTCTTAGATGCCGATGCTTCACTACAGGTTTACTGTATCCCTTGGACCTTCTTATTGACGATGAAACACACATATTACATCCGAATTTAATACAAAAGGCACAATGCCGACTTAAGTACAAGAGGACTGACACTCTAAGTTCTATGATTTGAACCTCTCCTGTGAAACCAGTTTTAGATTCCGATGCTTCACTTCAGATTTACTGTATCCCTTGGACCTTCTTATTGACGATGAAACTTAGAAATTGCATACGAATTTAATACAAAATGCACAATGCCGACTTAAGTACAAGAGGACTGACACTCAAATTTTCTATGATTTGAACCACTCCTCTGAGGCCAGATTTAGATTCCGATGCTTCACTTCAGGTTTACTGTATCCCTTGTACCTTCTTATAAACGATGAAACACAGAAATTACATCCGAACTAAATACACATGGCACAATGCCGACTTAAGTACAAGAGGACTGACACTCTAACTTTCTATGATTTAAACCTCTCCTGTGGGTCCAGTTGTAGATTCCGATGCTTCACTTTAGGTTTACTGTATCCCTTGGACCTTCTCATTGACAATGACACACAGAAATTGCATCCGAATTTAATACAAAAGGCACAATTCCGACTTAAGTACAAGAGGACTGACACTCTAACTTTCTATGATTTGAACCTCTCCTGTGAGTAAAGTTTTAAATTCCGATGCTTCACTTCAGGTTTACTGTATCCCTTGGACCTTCTTTTTGACGATGAAACACAGAAATTGCATCCGAATTTAATACAAAAGGCACAATGCCGACTTAAGTACAAGAGGACTGACACTCTAACTTTCTATGATTTGAACCTTTCCTGTGAGTCCAGTTTTAGATTCCGATGCTTCACTTTAGGTTTACTGTATCCCTTGGACCTTCTTATTGACGATGAAACACAGAAATTGCATCCGAATTTAATACAAAAGGCACAATGCCGGCTTAAGTACAAGAGGACTGACACTCTAACTTTCTATGATTTGAACCTCTCCTGTGGGTCCTGTGTTAGATTCCGAGGCTTCACTTCAGGTTTTTGTATCCCTTGGACCTTCTTATTGACGATGAAACACAGAAATTGCATCCGAAATTAATACAAAAGGCACACATGCCGACTTAAGTACAAGAGGACTGACACTCTAACTTTCTATGATTTGAACCACTCCTGTGAGTCCAGTTTTAGATTCCGATGCTTCACTTCAGGTTTACAGTATCCCTTGGACCTTCTTATTGACGATGAAACACAGAAATTGCATACGAATTTAATACAAAAGGCACAATGCCGACATAAGTACAAGAGGAGTGACACTCTAACTTTCTATGACTGGAACCTCTCCTGTGAGTCCAGTTTTAAATTCCGATGCTTCACTTCAGGTTTACTGTATCCCTTGGACCTTCGTATTGACGATGAAACACAGAAATTGCATCCGAATTTAATACAAAAGGCACAATGACGACTTAAGTACAAGAGGACTGACACTACAACTTTCTATGATTTGAACCTCTCCAGTGAGTCCATTCTTAGATGCCGCTGCTTCATTACAGGTTTACTGTATCCCTTGGACCTTCTTATTGACGATGAAACACACATATTGCATCCGAATTTAATACAAAAGGCACAATGCCGACTTAAGTACAAGAGGACTGACACTCTAACTTTCTATGATTTGAACCTCTCCTGTGATTCCAATTTTAGATTCCGATGCTTCACCTCAGGTTTTCTGTATCCCTTGGAACTTCTTATTCACGATGAAACACAGAAATTGCATTCGAATTTAATACAAAATGCACAATGCCGACTTGAGTACAAGAGGACTGACACTCTAACTTTCTATGATTTGAACCACTCCTGTGAGGCCAGTTTTAGAATCCGATTCTTCACTTCAGGTTCACTGTATCCCTTGGACCTTCTTATTGACGATGAAACACAGAAATTGCATCCGAATTGAATACAAAAGGAGCAATGACGACTTAAGTACAAGAGGACTGACACTCCAACTTTCTATGATTTGAACCTCTCCAGTGAGTCCATTCTTAGATGCCGATGCTTCACTACAGGTTTACTGTATCCCTTGGACCTTCTTATTGACGATGAAACACACATATTGCATCCGAATTTAATACAAAAGGCACAATGCCGACTTAAGTACAAGAGGACTGACACTCTAAGTTGCTATGATTTGAACCTCTCCTGTGAGTCCAGTTTCAGTTTCCGAAGCTTCACTTCAGGTTTACTGTATCCCTTGGACCGTCTTATTGACGATGAAACACAGAAATTGCATACGAATTTAACACAAAATGCGCAATGCCGACTTAAGTACAAGAGGACTGACACTCTAACTTTCTATGATTTGAACCACTCCTCTGAGGCCAGATTTAGATTCCGATGCTTCACTTCAGGTTTACTGTATAACTTGAACCTTCTTATTGACAATGAAACACAGAAATTTCATCCGAATTTAGTGCAAAAGGCACAATGCCGACATAAGTACAAGAGGACTGACACTCTAATTTTCTATGATTTAAACCTCTCCTGTGAGTCCAGTTTTAGATTCCTATGCTTCACTTCAGGTTTACTGTATTCCTTGGACCTTCTTATTGACGATGAAACAAAGAAATTGCATCCGAATTTAATACAAAATGCACAATGCCGACATAAGTACAAGAGGACTGACACTCTAACTTTCTATGATTTGAACCACTCCTCTGAGGCCAGATTTAGATTTCGATGGTTCACTTCAGGTTTACTGTATCCCTTGGACCTTCTTATTGACGATGAAACACAGAAATTTCATCCGAATTTAATACAAAAGGCACAATGCCGACTTAAGTACAAGAGGACTGACACTCCAAGTTCTATGTTTTGAACCTCTCCTGTGAGACCAGTTTTAGATTCCGATGCTTCACTTCAGGCTTACTGTATCCCTTGGACCTTCTTATTGACGATGAAACTTAGAAATTGCATACGAATTTAATACAAAATGCACAATGCCGACTGAAGTACAAGAGGACTGCCACTCTAATTTTCTATGATTTGAACCACTCCTCTGAGGCCAGATTTAGATCCCGATGCTTCACTTCAGGTTTACTGTATACCTTGGACCTTCTTATAAACGATGAAACACAGAAATTACATCCGAACTTAATACAAAAGGCACAATGCCGACTTAAGTACAAGAGGACTGACACTCTAACTTTCTATGATTTGAACCTCTCCTGTGGGTCCAGTTGTAGATTCCGATGCTTCACTTTAGGTTTACTGTATCCCTTGGACCTTCTCATTGACAATGACACACAGAAATTGCATACGAATTTAATACAAAAGGCACAATGCCGGCTTAAGTACAAGAGGACTGACACTCTAACTTTCTATGATTTGAACCTCTCCTGTGATTCCAGTTTTAGATTCCGATGCTTCACTTCAGGTTTACTGTATCCCTTGGACCTTCTTATTGACGATGAAACACAGAAATTGCAACCGAATTTAATACAAAATGCAAAATGCCGACTTAAGTACAAGAGGAATGACACTCTAACTATCTATATTTTGAACCACTCCTGTGAGTCGAGTTTTAGATTCCGATGCTTCACTTCAGGTTAACTGTATCCCTTGGAACTTTTTATTCACGATGAAACACAGAAATTGCATTCGAATTTAATACAAAATGCACAATGCCGACTTAAGTACAAGAGGACTGACACTCTAACTTTCTATGATTTGAACCACTCCTGTGAGGCCAGTTTTAGAATCCGATTCTTCACTTCAGGTTCACTGTATCCCTTGGACCTTCTTATTGACGATGAAACGCAGAAATTGCATCGAAATTTAATACAAAAGCACAATGACGACTTAAGTACAAGAGGACTGACACTCCAACTTTCCATGATTTGAACCTCTCCAGTGAGTCCATTCTTAGATGCCGATGCTTCACTACAGGTTTACTGTATCGCTTGGACCTTCTTATTGACGATGAAACACTGATATTGCATCGGAATTTAATACAAAAGGCACAATGCCGACTTAAGTACAAGTGGACTGACACTCTAAGTTGCTATGATTTGAACCTCTCCTGTGAGTCCAGTTTCAGTTTCCGAAGCTTCACTTCAGGTTTACTGTATCCCTTGGACCGTCTTATTGACGATGAAACACAGAAATTGCATACGAATTTAATACAAAATGCACAATGCCGACATATGTACAAGAGGACTGACACTCTAACTTTCTATGATTTGAACCACTCCTCTGAGGCCAGATTTAGATTTCGATGCTTCACTTCAGGTTAACTGTATCCCTTGGACCTTGTTGTTGACGATGAAACACAGAAATTTCATCCGAATTTAATACAAAAGGCACAATGCCGACTTAAGTACAAGAGGACTGACACTCTAAGTTGCTATGATTTGAACCTCTCCTGTGAGACCAGTTTTAGATTCCGATGCTTCACTTCAGGTTTACTGTATCTCTTGGACCTTCTTATTGACGATGAAACTTAGAAATTGCATACGAATTTAATACAAAATGCACAATGCCGACATATGTACAAGAGGACTGACACTCTAACTTTGTATGATTTGAACCACTCCTCTGAGGCCACATTTAGATTCCGATGCTTTACTTCAGGTTTACTGTACCGCTTGGACCTTCTTATTGACGGTAAAACACAGAAATTTCATCCGAATTTAGTACAAAAGGCACAATGCCGACTTAAGTACACGAGGACTGACACTCTTACTTTCTAAGATTTGAACCTCTCTTGTGAGTCCAGTTTTAGATTCCGATGCTTCACTTCAGATTTACTGTATCCCTTGGACCTACTTATTGACGTTGAAACACCGAAATTGCATCCGAATTTAATACAAAAGGCACAATGCCGGCTTAAGTACAAGAGGACTGACACTCTATCTTTCTCTGATTTGAACCTCTCCTGTGAGTCCAGTTTTAGATTCCGATGCTTCACTTCAGGTTTACTGTATCCATTGGACCTTCTTATTGACGATGAAACATAGTAATTGCATCCGAATTTAATACAAAAGGCACAATGCCGACTTAAGTACAAGTGGACTGACACTCTAAGTTGCTATGATTTGAACCTCTCCTGTGAGTCCAGTTTCAGTTTCCGAAGCTTCAATTTAGGTTTACTGTATCCCTTGGACCGTCTCATTGACGATGAAACACAGAAATTGCATACGAATTTAACACAAAATGCACAATGCCGACTTAAGTACAAGAGGACTGACACTCTAACTTTCTATGATTTGAACCACTCCTCTGAGGCCAGATTTAGATTCCGATGCTTCACTTCAGGTTTACTGTATCCCTTGAACCTTCTTATTGACGATGAAACACAGAAATTTCATCCGAATTGAGTGCAAAAGGCACAATGCCGACATAAGTACAAGAGGACTGACACTTTAATTTTCTATGATTTAAACCTCTCCTGTGAGTCCAGTTTTAGATTCCTATGCTTCACTTCAGGTTTACTGTATTCCTTGGACCTTCTTATTGACGATGAAACAAAGAAATTGCATCCGAATTTAATACAAAATGCACAATGCCGACATAAGTACAAGAGGACTGACACTCTAACTTTCTATGATTTGAACCACTCCTCTGAGGCCAGATTTAGATTTCGATGGTTCACTTCAGGTTTACTGTATCCCTTGGACCTTGTTATTGACGATGAAACACAGAAATATCATCCGAATTTAATACAAAAGGCACAATGCCGACTTAAGTACAAGAGGACTGACACTCTAAGTTCTATGATTTGAACCTCTCCTGTGAGACCAGTTTTAGATTCCGATGCTTCACTTCAGGCTTACTGTATCCCTTGGACCTTCTTATTGACGATGAAACTTAGAAATTGCATACGAATTTAATACAAAATGCACAATGCCGACTTAAGTACAAGAGGACTGACACTCTAATTTTCTATGATTTGAACCACTCCTCTGAGGCCAGATTTAGATTCCTATGCTTTACTTCAGGTTTACTGTATCCCTTGGACCTTCTTATAAACGATGAAACACAGAAATTACATCCGAACTTAATACAAAAGGCACAATGCCGACTTAAGTACAAGAGGACTGACACTCTAACTTTCTATGATTTGAACCTCTCCTGTGGGTCCAGTTGTAGATTCCGATGCTTCACTTTAGGTTTACTGTATCCCTTGGACTTTCTCATTGACAATGACACACAGAAATTGCATACGAATTTAATACAAAAGGCACAATGCCGTCTTAAGTACAAGAGGACTGACACTCTAACTTTCTATGATTTGAACCTCTCCTGTGAGTCCAGTGTTAGATTCCGAGGCTTCACTTCAGGTTTACTGTATCCCTTGGACCATCTTATTGACGATGAAACACAGAAATTGCGTCGGAGTTTAATACAACAGGCACAATGCCGACTTTAGTACAACAGGACTGACACTCTAGCTTTCTATGATTTGAACCACTCCTGTGAGACCAGTTTTAGATTCCGATGCTTCACTTCAGGTTTACTGTATCCCTTGGACCTCCTTATTGACGATGAAACACAAAATTTGCATCCGAATTTAATACAAAACGCACAATGCCGACTTAAGTACAAGAGGACTGACACTCTAAGTTGCTATGATTTGAACCTCTCCTGTGAGTCCAGTTTCAGTTTCCGAAGCTTCTCTTCAGGTTTACTGTATCCCTTGGACCGTCTTATTGACGATGAAACACAGAAATTGCATACGAATTTAATACAAAATGCACAATGCCGACATATGTACAAGAGGACTGACACTCTAACTTTCTATGATTTGAACCACTCCTCTGAGGCCAGATTTAGATTTGGATGCTTCACTTCAGGTTAACTGTATCCCTTGGACCTTGTTGTTGACGATGAAACACAGAAATTTCATCCGAATTTAATACAAAAGGCACAATGCCGACTTAAGTACAAGAGGACTGACACTCTAAGTTGCTATGATTTGAACCTCTTCTGTGAGACCAGTTTTAGATTCCGATGCTTCACTTCAGGTTTACTGTATCTCTTGGACCTTCTTATTGACGATGAAACTTAGAAATTGCATACGAATTTAATACAAAATGCACAATGCCGACATATGTACAAGAGGACTGACACTCTAACTTTGTATGATTTGAACCACTCCTCTGAGGCCACATTTAGATTCCGATGCTTTACTTCAGGTTTACTGTACCGCTTGGACCTTCTTATTGACGATAAAACACAGAAATTTCATCCGAATTTAGTACAAAAGGCACAATGCCGACTTAAGTACACGAGGACTGACACTCTTACTTTCTAAGATTTGAACCTCTCTTGTGAGTCCAGTTTTAGATTCCGATGCTTCACTTCAGATTTACTGTATCCCTTGGACCTACTTATTGACGATGAAACACCGAAATTGCATCCGAATTTAATACAAAAGGCACAATGCCGGCTTAAGTACAAGAGGGTTGACACTCTAACTTTCTCTGATTTGAACCTCTCCTGTGAGTCCAGTTTTAGATTCCGATGCTTCACTTCAGGTTTACTGTATCCCTTGGACCTTCTTATTGACGATGAAACATAGTAATTGCATCCGAATTTAATACAAAAGGAACAATGCCGGCTTAAGTACAAGAGGACTGACACTCTAACTTTCTATGATTTGAACCACTCCTGTGAGTCCCGTTTTAGATTCCGATGCTTCACTTCAGGTTTACTGTATCCCTTGGACCTTCTTATAAACGATGAAACACAGATATTACATCCGAACTTAATACAAAAGGCACAATGCCGACTTAAGTACAAGAGGACTGACACTCTAATTTTCTACGATTTGAACCTCTCCTGTGGGTCCAGTTGTAGATTCCGGTGCTTCACTTTAGGTTTACTGTATCCCTTGGACCTTCTTATTGACGATGAAACACAGAAATTGCATCCGAATTTAATACAAAAGGCACAATGCCGACTTAAGTACAAGAGGACTGACACTCTAAATTTCTATGATTTGAACCTCTCCTGTGAGTCCAGTTTTAAATTCCGATGCTTCACTTTAGGTTTACTGTAACCCTTGGACCTTCTTATTGACGATGAAACACAGAAATTGCATCCGAATTTAATACAAAAGGCACAGTGCCGACTTAAGTACAAGGGGACTGACACTCTAACTTTCTATGATTTGAACCTCTCCTGTGATTCCAGTTTTAGATTCCGATGCTTCACTTCAGGTTTTCTGTATCCCTTGGACCTTCTTATTGACGATGAAACACAGAAATTGCATTCGAATTTAATACAAAAGGCACAATGCTGACTTAAGTACAAGAGGACTGACACTCTAACTTTCTATGATTTGAACCACTCCTGTGAGTCCAGTTTCACATTCCGATGCTTCACTTCAGGTTTACTGTATCCCTTGGACCTTCTTATTGACGTTGAAACACAGATATTGTATCCAAATTTAATACAAAAGGCACAATGCCGACTTAAGTACAAGAGGACTGACACTCTAAGTTGCTATGATTTGAACCTCTCCTGTGAGTCCAGTTCAGTTTCCGATGCTTCACTTCAGGTTTACTGTATCCCTTGAACCTTCTTATTGACGATGAAACACAGAATTTGCATACGATTTTATTACAAAATGCACAATGCAGACTTAAGTACAAGAATACTGACACTCTAAATTTCTATGATTTGAACCACTCCTCTGAGGCCAGATTTATATTCCGATGCTTCACTTCAGGTTTACTGTATCCCTTGGACCTTCTTATTGACGATGAAACACAGAAATTTCATCCGAATTTAGTGCAAAAGGCACAATGCCGACTTAAGTACAAGAGGACTGACACTCTAACTTTCTATGATTTGAACCTCTCCTGTGAGTCCAGTTATAGATTCCGATGCTTCACATCAGGTTTACTGTATCCCTTGGACCTTCTTATTGACGAAGAAACACAGAAATTGCATCCGAATTTAATACAAAAGGCACAATGCCGACATAAGTACAAGAGGACTGACACTCTAACTTTCTATGATTTGAACCTCTCCTGTGAGTCCAGTTTTAGATTCCGATGCTTCACATCAGGTTTACTGTATCCCTTGGACCTTCTTATTGACGAAGAAACACAGAAATTGCATCCGAATTTAATACAAAAGGCACAATGCCGACATAAGTACAAGAGGACTGACACTCTAACTTTCTATGATTTGAACCACACCTCTGAGGCCAGATTTAGGTTTCGATGCTTCACTTCAGGTTTACTGTATCCCTTGGACCTTGTTATTGACGATGAAACACAGAAATTTAATCCGAATTTAATACAAAAGGCACAATGCTGACTTAAGTACACGAGGACTAACACTCTAACTTTCTATGATTTGAACCTCTCCTGTGAGTAGAGTTTTAGATTCCGATGCTTCACTTCAGGTTTACTGTATCCCTTGGACCTTGTTATTGACGATGAAACACAGAAATTGCATCCGAATTTAATACAAAAGGCACAATGCCGGCTTAAGTACAAGAGGACTGACACTCTAACTTTCTCTGATTTGAACCTCTCCTGTGAGTCCAGTTTTAGATTCCGATGCTTCACTTCAGGTTTACTGTATCCCTTGGACCTTCTTATTGACGATGAAACACAGAAATCGCATTCGAATTTAATACAAAAGGCACAATGCCGGCTTAAGTACAAGAGGACTGACACTCTAATTTTCTATGATTTGAACCACTCCTGTGAGTCCCGTTTTAGATTCCGATGCTTCACTTCAGGTTTACTGTATCCCTTGGACCTTCTTATAAACGATGAAACACAGAAATTACATCCGAACTTAATACAAAAGGCACAATAACGACTTAAGTAAAAGAGGACTGACACTCTAACTTTCTCTGATTTGAACCTCTCCTGTGGGTCCAGTTGTAGATTCCGATACTTCACTTTAGGTTTACTTTATCCCTTGCACCTTCTCATTGACAATGAATTTCAGAAATTGCATCCGAATTTAATACAAAAGGCACAATGCCGACTTAAGTACAAGAGGACTGACACTCTAACTTTCTATGATTTGAACCACTCCTGTGAGTCCAGTTTTAGATTCCGATGCTTCACTTCAGGTTTACTGTATCCCTTGGACCTTCTTATTGACGATGAAACACAGAAATTGCATCCGAATTTAATACAAAAGGCACAATGCCGACTTAAGTACAAGAGGACTGACACTCTTACTTTCTAAGATTTGAACCTCTCTTGTGAGTCCAGTTTTAGATTCCGATGCTTCACTTCAGGTTTACTGTATCCCTTGGACCTACTTATTGACGATGAAACACCGAAATTGCATCCGAATTTAATACAAAAGGCACAATGCCGGCTTAAGTACAAGAGGACTGACACTCTAACTTTCTCTGATTTGAACCTCTCCTGTGAGTCCAGTTTTAGATTCCGATGCTTCACTTCAGGTTTACTGTATCCCTTGGACCTTCTTATTGACGATGAAACATAGTAATTGCATCCGAATTTAATACAAAAGGCACAATGCCGGCTTAAGTACAAGAGGACTGACACTCTAACTTTCTATGATTTGAACCTCTCCTCTGAGTGCAGTGTCAGATTCCGAGGCTTCACTTCAGGTTTACTGTATCCCTTGGACCTTCTTATTGACGATGAAACACAGAAATTGCATCCGAATTTAATACAAAACGCACAATGCCGACTTAAGTACAAGAGGACTGACCCTCCAATTTTCTATGATTTGAACCACTCCTGTGAGTCCCGTCTTAGATTCCGATGCTTCACTTCAGGTTTACTGTATCCCTTGGACCTTCTTATAAACGATGAAACACAGATATTACATCCGAACTTAATACAAAAGGCACAATGCCGACTCAAGTACAAGAGGACTGACACTCTAACTTTCTATGATTTGAACCTCTCCTGTGGGTCCAGTTGTAGATTCCGGGGCTTCACTTTAGGTTTACTGTATCCCTTGGACCTTCTCATTGACAATGAAACACAGAAATTGCGTACGAATTTAATACGAAAGGCACAATGCCGACTTAAGTACAAGAGGACTGACACTCTAACTTTCTATGATTTGAACCACTCCTGTGAGTCCAGTTTTAGATTCCGATGCTTCACTTCAGGTTTTCTGTATCCCGTGGACCTTCTTATTGACGATGAAACACAGAAATTGCATCCGAATTTAATACAAAAGGCACAACGCCGACTTAAGTACAAGAGGACTGACACTCTAAATTTCTATGATTTGAACCTCTCCTGTGATTCCAGTTTTAGATTCCGATGCTTCACTTCAGGTTTTCTGTATCCCTTGGACCTTCGTATTGACGATGAAACACAGAAATTGCATCCGAATTTAATACAAAAGGCACAATGCTGACTTAAGTACAAGAGGACTGACACTCTAAGTTGCTATGATTTGAACCTCTCCTGTGAGCCAAGTTCAGTTTCCGATGCTTCACTTCAGGTTTACTGTATCCCTTGGACCTTCTTATTGACGATGAAACACAGAAATTGCATACGATTTTATTACAAAATGCACAATGCCGACTTAAGTACAAGAATACTGACACCCTAACTTTCTATGATTTGAACCACTCCTCTGAGGCCAGATTTATATTCCGATGCTTCACTTCAGGTTTACTGTAGCCCTTGGACCTTCTTATTGACGATGAAACACAGAAATTTCATCCGAATTTAGTGCAAAAGGCACAATGCCGACTTAAGTACAAGAGGACTGACACTCTAACTTTCTATGATTTGAACCTCTCCTGTGAGTCCAGTTTTAGATTCCGATGCTTCACATCAGGTTTACTGTATCCCTTGGACCTTCTTATTGACGATGAAACACAGAAATTGCATCCGAATTTAATACAAAAGGCACAATGCCGACATAAGTACAAGAGGACTGACACTCTAACTTTCTATGATTTGAACCACACCTCTGAGGCCAGATTTAGATTTCGATGCTTCACTTCAGGTTTACTGTATCCCATGGACCTTGTTATTGACGATGAAACACAGAAATTTAATCCGAAATTAATACAAAAGGCACAATGCCGACTTAAGTACAAGAGGACTGACACTCTAAGTTGCTATGATTTGAACCTCTCCTGTGAGTCCAGTTTTAGATTCCGATGCTTCACTTCAGGTTTACTGTATCCCTTGGACCTTCTTATTGACGATGAAACATAGTAATTGCATCCGAATTTAATACAAAAGGAACAATGCCGGCTTAAGTACAAGAGGACTGACACTCTAACTTTCTATGATTTGAACCACTCCTGTGAGTCCCGTTTTAGATTCCGATGCTTCACTTCAGGTTTACTGTATCCCTTGGACCTTCTTATAAACGATGAAACACAGATATTACATCCGAACTTAATACAAAAGGCACAATGCCGACTTAAGTACAAGAGGACTGACACTCTAATTTTCTACGATTTGAACCTCTCCTGTGGGTCCAGTTGTAGATTCCGGTGCTTCACTTTAGGTTTACTGTATCCCTTGGACCTTCTTATTGACGATGAAACACAGAAATTGCATCCGAATTTAATACAAAAGGCACAATGCCGACTTAAGTACAAGAGGACTGACACTCTAAATTTCTATGATTTGAACCTCTCCTGTGAGTCCAGTTTTAAATTCCGATGCTTCACTTTAGGTTTACTGTAACCCTTGGACCTTCTTATTGACGATGAAACACAGAAATTGCATCCGAATTTAATACAAAAGGCACAGTGCCGACTTAAGTACAAGGGGACTGACACTCTAACTTTCTATGATTTGAACCTCTCCTGTGATTCCAGTTTTAGATTCCGATGCTTCACTTCAGGTTTTCTGTATCCCTTGGACCTTCTTATTGACGATGAAACACAGAAATTGCATTCGAATTTAATACATAAGGCACAATGCTGACTTAAGTACAAGAGGACTGACACTCTAACTTTCTATGATTTGAACCACTCCTGTGAGTCCAGTTTCACATTCCGATGCTTCACTTCAGGTTTACTGTATCCCTTGGACCTTCTTATTGACGTTGAAACACAGATATTGTATCCAAATTTAATACAAAAGGCACAATGCCGACTTAAGTACAAGAGGACTGACACTCTAAGTTGCTATGATTTGAACCTCTCCTGTGAGTCCAGTTCAGTTTCCGATGCTTCACTTCAGGTTTACTGTATCCCTTGAACCTTCTTATTGACGATGAAACACAGAATTTGCATACGATTTTATTACAAAATGCACAATGCAGACTTAAGTACAAGAATACTGACACTCTAAATTTCTATGATTTGAACCACTCCTCTGAGGCCAGATTTATATTCCGATGCTTCACTTCAGGTTTACTGTATCCCTTGGACCTTCTTATTGACGATGAAACACAGAAATTTCATCCGAATTTAGTGCAAAAGGCACAATGCCGACTTAAGTACAAGAGGACTGACACTCTAACTTTCTATGATTTGAACCTCTCCTGTGAGTCCAGTTATAGATTCCGATGCTTCACATCAGGTTTACTGTATCCCTTGGACCTTCTTATTGACGAAGAAACACAGAAATTGCATCCGAATTTAATACAAAAGGCACAATGCCGACATAAGTACAAGAGGACTGACACTCTAACTTTCTATGATTTGAACCTCTCCTGTGAGTCCAGTTTTAGATTCCGATGCTTCACATCAGGTTTACTGTATCCCTTGGACCTTCTTATTGACGAAGAAACACAGAAATTGCATCCGAATTTAATACAAAAGGCACAATGCCGACATAAGTACAAGAGGACTGACACTCTAACTTTCTATGATTTGAACCACACCTCTGAGGCCAGATTTAGGTTTCGATGCTTCACTTCAGGTTTACTGTATCCCTTGGACCTTGTTATTGACGATGAAACACAGAAATTTAATCCGAATTTAATACAAAAGGCACAATGCTGACTTAAGTACACGAGGACTAACACTCTAACTTTCTATGATTTGAACCTCTCCTGTGAGTAGAGTTTTAGATTCCGATGCTTCACTTCAGGTTTACTGTATCCCTTGGACCTTGTTATTGACGATGAAACACAGAAATTGCATCCGAATTTAATACAAAAGGCACAATGCCGGCTTAAGTACAAGAGGACTGACACTCTAACTTTCTCTGATTTGAACCTCTCCTGTGAGTCCAGTTTTAGATTCCGATGCTTCACTTCAGGTTTACTGTATCCCTTGGACCTTCTTATTGACGATGAAACACAGAAATCGCATTCGAATTTAATACAAAAGGCACAATGCCGGCTTAAGTACAAGAGGACTGACACTCTAATTTTCTATGATTTGAACCACTCCTGTGAGTCCCGTTTTAGATTCCGATGCTTCACTTCAGGTTTACTGTATCCCTTGGACCTTCTTATAAACGATGAAACACAGAAATTACATCCGAACTTAATACAAAAGGCACAATAACGACTTAAGTAAAAGAGGACTGACACTCTAACTTTCTCTGATTTGAACCTCTCCTGTGGGTCCAGTTGTAGATTCCGATACTTCACTTTAGGTTTACTTTATCCCTTGCACCTTCTCATTGACAATGAAACTCAGAAATTGCATCCGAATTTAATACAAAAGGCACAATGCCGACTTAAGTACAAGAGGACTGACACTCTAACTTTCTATGATTTGAACCACTCCTGTGAGTCCAGTTTTAGATTCCGATGCTTCACTTCAGGTTTACTGTATCCCTTGGACCTTCTTATTGACGATGAAACACAGAAATTGCATCCGAATTTAATACAAAAGGCACAATGCCGACTTAAGTACAAGAGGACTGACACTCTTACTTTCTAAGATTTGAACCTCTCTTGTGAGTCCAGTTTTAGATTCCGATGCTTCACTTCAGGTTTACTGTATCCCTTGGACCTACTTATTGACGATGAAACACCGAAATTGCATCCGAATTTAATACAAAAGGCACAATGCCGGCTTAAGTACAAGAGGACTGACACTCTAACTTTCTCTGATTTGAACCTCTCCTGTGAGTCCAGTTTTAGATTCCGATGCTTCACTTCAGGTTTACTGTATCCCTTGGACCTTCTTATTGACGATGAAACATAGTAATTGCATCCGAATTTAATACAAAAGGCACAATGCCGGCTTAAGTACAAGAGGACTGACACTCTAACTTTCTATGATTTGAACCTCTCCTCTGAGTGCAGTGTCAGATTCCGAGGCTTCACTTCAGGTTTACTGTATCCCTTGGACCTTCTTATTGACGATGAAACACAGAAATTGCATCCGAATTTAATACAAAACGCACAATGCCGACTTAAGTACAAGAGGACTGACCCTCCAATTTTCTATGATTTGAACCACTCCTGTGAGTCCCGTCTTAGATTCCGATGCTTCACTTCAGGTTTACTGTATCCCTTGGACCTTCTTATAAACGATGAAACACAGATATTACATCCGAACTTAATACAAAAGGCACAATGCCGACTCAAGTACAAGAGGACTGACACTCTAACTTTCTATGATTTGAACCTCTCCTGTGGGTCCAGTTGTAGATTCCGGGGCTTCACTTTAGGTTTACTGTATCCCTTGGACCTTCTCATTGACAATGAAACACAGAAATTGCGTACGAATTTAATACGAAAGGCACAATGCCGACTTAAGTACAAGAGGACTGACACTCTAACTTTCTATGATTTGAACCACTCCTGTGAGTCCAGTTTTAGATTCCGATGCTTCACTTCAGGTTTTCTGTATCCCGTGGACCTTCTTATTGACGATGAAACACAGAAATTGCATCCGAATTTAATACAAAAGGCACAACGCCGACTTAAGTACAAGAGGACTGACACTCTAAATTTCTATGATTTGAACCTCTCCTGTGATTCCAGTTTTAGATTCCGATGCTTCACTTCAGGTTTTCTGTATCCCTTGGACCTTCGTATTGACGATGAAACACAGAAATTGCATCCGAATTTAATACAAAAGGCACAATGCTGACTTAAGTACAAGAGGACTGACACTCTAAGTTGCTATGATTTGAACCTCTCCTGTGAGCCAAGTTCAGTTTCCGATGCTTCACTTCAGGTTTACTGTATCCCTTGGACCTTCTTATTGACGATGAAACACAGAAATTGCATACGATTTTATTACAAAATGCACAATGCCGACTTAAGTACAAGAATACTGACACTCTAACTTTCTATGATTTGAACCACTCCTCTGAGGCCAGATTTATATTCCGATGCTTCACTTCAGGTTTACTGTAGCCCTTGGACCTTCTTATTGACGATGAAACACAGAAATTTCATCCGAATTTAGTGCAAAAGGCACAATGCCGACTTAAGTACAAGAGGACTGACACTCTAACTTTCTATGATTTGAACCTCTCCTGTGAGTCCAGTTTTAGATTCCGATGCTTCACATCAGGTTTACTGTATCCCTTGGACCTTCTTATTGACGATGAAACACAGAAATTGCATCCGAATTTAATACAAAAGGCACAATGCCGACATAAGTACAAGAGGACTGACACTCTAACTTTCTATGATTTGAACCACACCTCTGAGGCCAGATTTAGATTTCGATGCTTCACTTCAGGTTTACTGTATCCCATGGACCTTGTTATTGACGATGAAACACAGAAATTTAATCCGAAATTAATACAAAAGGCACAATGCCGACTTAAGTACAAGAGGACTGACACTCTAAGTTGCTATGATTTGAACCTCTCCTGTGAGTCCAGTTTTAGATTCCGATGCTTCACTTCAGGTTTACTGTATCCCTTGGACCTTCTTATTGACGATGAAACTTAGAAATTGCATACGATATTAATACAAAATGCACAATGCCGACTTAAGTACAAGAGGACTGACACTCTAACTTTCTATGATTTGAACCTCTCCTCTGAGGCCAGATTTAGATTCCGATGCTTTACTTCAGGTTAACTGTATCGCTTGGACCTTCTTATTGACGATGAAACACAGAAATTTCATCCGAATTTAGTGCAAAAGGCACAATGCCGACTTAAGTACACGAATACTAACACTCTAACTTTCTATGATTTGAACCTCTCCTGTGAGTAGAGTTTTAGATTCCGATGCTTCACTTCAGGTTTACTGTATCCCTTGGACCTTGTTATTGACGATGAAACACAGAAATTGCATCCGAATTTAATACATAAGGCACAATGCCGGCTTAAGTACAAGAGGACTGACACTCTAACTTTCTCTGATTTGAACCTCTCCTGTGAGTCCAGTTTTAGATTACGATGCTTCACTTCAGGTTTACTGTATCCCTTGGACCTTCTTATTGACGATGAAACACAGAAATCGCATTCGAATTTAATACAAAAGGCACAATGCCGGCTTAAGTACAAGAGGACTGACACTCTAACTTTCTATGATTTGAACCTCTCCCGTGAGTCCAGTGTAAGATTCCGAGGCTTCACTTCAGGTTTACTGTATCGCTTGGACCTACTTATTGACGTTGAAACACAGAAATTGCATCCGAATTTAATACAAAAGGCACAATGCCGACTTAAGTAAACGAGGACTGACACTCTAATTTTCTATGATTTGAACCACTCCTGTGAGTCCCGTTTTAGATTCCGATGCTTCACTTCAGGTTTACTGTATCCCTTGGACCTTCTTATAAACGATGAAACACAGAAATTACATCCGAACTTAATACAAAAGGCACAATAACGACATAAGTAAAAGAGGACTGACACTCTAACTTTCTCTGATTTGAACCTCTCCTGTGGGTCCAGTTGTAGATTCCGATACTTCACTTTAGGTTTACTTTATCCCTTGCACCTTCTCATTGACAATGAAACTCAGAAATTGCATCCGAATTTAATACAAAAGGCACAATGCCGACTTAAGTACAAGAGGACTGACACTCTAACTTTCTATGATTTGAACCACTCCTGTGAGTCCAGTTTTAGATTCCGATGCTTCACTTCAGGTTTACTGTATCCCTTGGACCATCTTATTGACGATGAAACACAGAAATTGCATCCGAATTTAATACAAAAGGCACAATGCCGACTTAAGTACAAGAGGACTGACACTCTTACTTTCTAAGATTTGAACCTCTCTTGTGAGTCCAGTTTTAGATTCCGATGCTTCACTTCAGGTTTTCAGTATCCCTTGGACCTACTTATTGACGATGAAACACCGAAATTGCATCCGAATTTAATACAAAAGGCACAATGCCGGCTTAAGTACAAGAGGACTGACACTCTAACTTTCTCTGATTTGAACCTCTCCTGTGAGTCCAGTTTTAGATTACGATGCTTCACTTCAGGTTTACTGTATCCCTTGGACCTTCTTATAAAAGATGAAACACAGAAATTACATCCGAACTTAAAACAAAAGGCACAATAACGACTTAAGTAAAAGAGGACTGACGCTCTAACTTTCTCTGATTTGAACATCTCCTGTGGGTCCAGTTGTAGATTCCGATACTTCACTTTAGGTTTACTTTATCCCTTGCACCTTCTCATTGACAATGAAACTCAGAAATTGCATCCGAATTTAATACAAAAGGCACAATGCCGACTTAAGTACAAGAGGACTGACACTCTAACTTTCTATGATTTGAACCACTCCTGTGAGTCCAGTTTTAGATTCCGATGCTTCACTTCAGGTTTACTGTATCCCTTGGACCTTCTTATTGACGATGAAACACAGAAATTGCATCCGAATTTAATACAAAAGGCACAATGCCGACTTAAGTACAAGAGGACTGACACTCTTACTTTCTAAGATTTGAACCTCTCTTGTGAGTCCAGTTTTAGATTCCGATGCTTCACTTCAGGTTTACTGTATCCCTTGGGCCTACTTATTGACGATGAAACACCGAAATTGCATCCGAATTTAATACGAAAGGCACAATGCCGGCTTAAGTACAAGAGGAGTGACACTCTAACTTTCTCTGATTTGAACCTCTCCTGTGAGTCCAGTTTTAGATTCCGATGCTTCACTTCAGGTTTACTGTATCCCTTGGACCTTCTTATTGACGATGAAACATAGTAATTGCATCCGAATTTAATACAAAAGGCACAATGCCGGCTTAAGTACAAGAGGACTGACACTCTAACTTTCTATGATTTGAACCTCTCCCGTGAGTCCAGTGTGTGATTCCGAGGCTACACTTCAGGTTTACTGTATCCCTTGGACCATCTTATTGACGTTGAAACACAGAAATTGCATCCGAATTTAATACAAAAGGCACAATGCCGACTTAAGTAAACGAGGACTGACACTCTAATTTTCTATGATTTGAACCACTCCTGTGAGTCCCGTTTTAGATTCCGATGCTTCACTTCAGGTTTACTGTATCCCTTGGACCTTCTTATAAACGATGAAACACAGAAATTACATCCGAACTTAATACAAAAGGCACAATGGCGACTTAAGTACAAGAGGACTGACACTCTAACTTTCTATGATTTGAACCTCTCCTGTGGGTCCAGTTGTAGATTCCGATGCTTCACTTTAGGAATACTGTATCCCTTGGACCTGCTCATTGACAATGAAACACAGAAATTGCATACGAATTTAATACAAAAGGCACAATGCCGACTTAAGTACAAGAGGACTGACACTCTAACTTTCTATGATTTGAACCACTACTGTGAGTCCAGTTTTAGATTCCGATGCTTCACTTCAGGTTTACTGTATCCCTTGGACCTTCTTATTGACGATGAAACACAGAAATTGCATCCGAACTTAATACAAAAGGCACAATGGCGACTTAAGTACAAGAGGACTGACACTCTAACTTTCTATGATTTGAACCCCTCCTGTGAGTCCAGTTTTAAATTCCGATGCTTCACTTCAATTTTACTGTATCCCTTGGACCTTCTTATTGACGATGAAACACAGAAATTGCATCCGAATTTAATACAAAAGGCACAGTGCCGACTTAAGTACAAGAGGACTGACACTCTAACTTTCTATGATTTGAACCTCTCCTGTGATTCCAGTAATAGATTCCGATGCTTCACTTCAGGTTTTCTGTATCCCTTGGACCTTCTTGTTGACGATGAAACACAGAAATTGCATCCGAACTTAATACTAAAGGCACAATGCCGACTTAAGTACTAGAGGACTGACACTCTAACTTTCTATGATTTGAACCTCTCCTGTGGGGCCAGTTGTAGATTCCGATGCTTCACTTTAGGATTACTGTATACCTTGGACCTTCTCATTGACAATGAAACACAGAGATTGCATACGAATTTAATACAAAAGGCACAATGCCGACTTAAGTACAAGAGGACTGACACTCTAACTTTCTATGATTTGAACCACTCCTGTGAGTCCAGTTTTAGATTCCGATGCTTCACTTCAGGTTTACTGTATCCCTTTGACCTTCTTATTGACGATGAAACACAGAAATTGCTTCCGAATTTAATACAAAAGGCACAATGCCGACTTAAGTACAAGAGGACTGACACTCTAACTTTCTATGATTTGAACCTCTCCTGTGAGTCCAGTTTTAAATTCCGATGCTCTACTTCAGGTTTACTGTAACTCTTGGACCTTCTTATTGACGATGAAACACAGAAATTGCATCCGAATTTAATACAAAAGGCACAGTGCCGACTTAAGTACAAGAGGACTGACATTCTAACTTTCTATGATTTGAACCTCCCCAGTGAGTCCAGTTTTAAATTCCGATGCTTCACTTCAATTTTACTGTATCCCTTGGACCTTCTTATTGACGATGAAACACAGAAATGGCATCCGAATTTAATACAAAAGGCACAGTGCCGACTTAAGTACAAGAGGACTGACACTCTAACTTTCTATGATTTGATCCTCTCTTGTGATTCCAGTTTTAGATTCCGAGGTTTCACTTCAGGTTTTCTGTATCCCTTGGACCTTCTTATTGACGATGAAACACAGAAATTGCATCCGAATTTAATACAAAAGGCACAATGCCGACATAAGAACAAGAGGATTGACACTCTAATTTTCTATGATTTGAACCACTCCTGTGAGTCCCGTTTTAGATTCCGATGCTTCACTTCAGGTTTACTGTATCCCTTGGACCTTCTTATAAACGATGAAACACAGAAATTACATCCGAACTTAATACTAAAGGCACAGTGCCGACTTAAGTACAAGAGGACTGACACTCTAACTTTCTATGATTTGAACCTAACCTGTGGGTCCACTTGTAGATTCCGATGCATCACTTTAGGATTACTGTTTCCCTTGGACCTTCTTACTTACGATGAAACACAGAAATTGCATCCGAATTTAATACAAAAGGCACAATGCCGACTTAAGTACAAGAGGACTGACACTCTAACTTTCTATGATTTGAATCTCTCCTGTGAGTCCAGTTTTAAATTCCGATGCTTCACTTCAATTTTACGGTATCCCTAGGACCTTCTTATTGATGATGAAACACAGAAATTGCATCCGAATTTAATACAAAAGGCACCATGCCGACTTAAGTACAAGAGGACTGACACTCTAACTTTCTATGATTTGAACCTCTCCTGTGATTCCAGTAATAGATTCCGATGCTTCACTTCAGGTTTTCTGTATCCCTTGGACCTTCTTATTGACGATGAAACACAGAAATTGCATCCGAACTTAATACAAAAGGCACAATGCCGACTTAAGTACAAGAGGACTGACACTCTAACTTTCTATGATTTGAACCTCTCCTGTGGGTCCAGTTGTAGATTCCGATGCTTCACTTTAGGATTACTGTATCCCTTGGACCTTCTCATTGACAATGAAACACAGAAATTGCATACGAAGTTAATACAAAAGGCACAATGCCGACTTAAGTACAAGAGGACTGACACTCTAACTTTCTATGATTTGAACCACTCCTGTGAGTCCAGTTTTAGATTCCGATGCTTCACTTCAGGTTTACTGTATCCCTTGGACCTTCTTATAGACGATGAAACACAGAAACTGCATCCGAATTTAATACAAAAAGCACAATGCCGACTTAAGTACAAGAGGACTGACACTCTAACTTTCTATGATTTGAACCTCTCCTGTGAGTCCACTTTTAAAATCCGATGCTTCACTTCAGGTTTACTGTAACCCTTGGACCTTCTTATTGACGATGAAACACAGAAATTGCATCCGAATTTAATACAAAATTCACAGTGCCGACTTAAGTACAAGAGGACTGACATTCTAACTTTCTATGATTTGAACCTCACCAGTGAGTCCAGTTTTAAATTCCGATGCTTCGCTTCAATTTTACTGTATCCCTTGGACCTTCTTATTGACGATGAAACACAGAAATTGCATCCGAATTTAATACAAAGGCACAGTGCCGACATAAGTACAAGTGGACTGACACTCTAACTTTCTATGATTTGAACCTCTCTTGTGATTCCAGTTTTAGATTCCGATGTTTCACTTCAGGTTTTCTGTATCCCTTGGACCTTCTTATTGACGATGAAACACAGAAATTGCATCCGAATTTAATACAAAAGGCACAATGCCGACATAAGTACAAGAGGACTGACACTCTAATTTTCTATGATTTGAACCACTGCTGTGAGTCCCGTTTAGATTCCGATGCTTCACTTCAGGTTTACTGTATTTCTTGGACCACCTTATAAACGATGAAACACAGAAATTACATCCGAATTTAATACAAAAGGCACAATGCCAACTGAAGTAAAAGAGGACTGACACTCTAACTTTCTATGATTTGAACCTCTCCTGTGGGTCCAGTTGTAGATTCCGATGCTTCACTTCAGGTTTACTGTATCCCTTGGAGCTTCTTATTGCCGATGAAACACAGAAATTGCATCCGAAATTAACACAAAAGGCACAATGCCGACTTAAGTACAAGAGGACTGACACTCTAACTTTCTATGATTTGAACCACTCCTGTGAGTCCAGTTTTAGATTCCGATGCTTCACTTCAGGTTTACTGTATCCCTTGGACCTTCTTATTGCCGATGAAACACAGAAATTGCATCCGAATTTAACACAAAAGGCACAATGCCGACTTAAGTACAAGAGGACTGACACTCTAACTTTCTATGATTTGAACCTCTCCTGTGAGTCCAGTTTTAAATTCCGATGCTTCACTTCAATTTTGCTGTATCCCTTAGACCTTCTTATAGACTATGAAACACAGAAATTGCATCCGAATTTAATACAAAAGGCACAGTGCCGACTTAAGTACAAGAGGACTGAGACTCTAACTTTCTATGATTTGAACCTCTCCTGTGATTCCAGTAATAGATTCCGATGCTTCACTTCAGGTTTTCTGTATCCCTTGGACCTTCTTGTTGACGATGAAACACAGAAATTGCATCCGAACTTAATACAAAAGGCACAATGCCGACTTAAGTACAAGAGGACTGACACTCTAACTTTCTATGATTTGAACCTCTGCTGTGGGTCCAGTTGTAGATTTCGATGCTTCACTTTAGGATTACTGTATCCCTTGGACATTCTCATTGACAATGAAACACAGATATTGCATACGAATTTAATACAAAAGGCACAATGCCGACTTCAGTACAAGAGGACTGACACTCTAACTTTCTATGATTTGAACCACTCCTGTGAGTCCAGTTTTAAATTCCGATGCTTCACTTCAGGTTTACTGTAACTCTTGGACCTTCTTATTGACGATGAAACACAGAAATTGCATCCGAATTTAATACAAAAGGCACAGTGCCGACTTAAGTACAAGAGGACTGACATTCTAACTTTCTATGATTTGAACCTCTCCAGTGAGTCCAGTTTTAAATTCCGATGCTTCACTTCAATTTTACTGTATCCCTTGGACCTTCTTATTGACGATGAAACACAGAAATTGCATCCGAATTTAATACAAAAGGCACAGTGCCGACTTTAGTACAAGTGGACTGACACTCTAACTTTCTAAGATTTGAACCTCTCTTGTGATTCCAGTTTTAGATTCCGAGGTTTCACTTAAGGTTTTCTGTATCCCTTGGACCTTCTTATTGACGATGAAACACAGAAATTGCATCCGAATTTAATACAAAAGGCACAATGCCGACATAAGAACAAGAGGATTTACACTCTAATTTTCTATGGTTTGAACCACTCCTGTGAGTCCCGTTTTAGATTCCGATGCTTCACTTCAGGTTTACTGTATCCCTTGGACCTTCTTATAAACGATGAAACACAGAAATTACATCCGAACTTAATACCAAAGGCACAGTGCCGACTTAAGTACAAGAGGACTGACACTCTAACTTTCTATGATTTGAACCTCTCCTGTGGGTCCAGTTGTAGATTCCGATGCTTCACTTCAGGTTTACTGTATCCCTTGGCCCTTCTTATTGCCGATGAAACACAGAAATTGCATCCGAATTTAACACAAAAGGCACAATGCCGACTTAAGTACAAGAGGACTGACACTCTAACTTTCTATGATTTGAACCACTCCTGTGAGTCCAGTTTTAGATTCCGATGCTTCACTTCAGGTTTACTGTATCCCTTGGACCTTCTTATTGCCGATGAAACACAGAAATTGCATCCGAATTTAACACAAAACGCACAATGCCGACTTAAGTACAAGAGGACTGACACTCTAACTTTCTATGATTTGAACCTCTCCTGTGAGTCCAGTTTTAAATTCCGATGTTTCACTTCAATTTTACTGTATCCCTTAGACCTTCTTATTGACTATGAAACACAGAAATTGCATCCGAATTTAATACAAAAGGCACAGTGCCGACTTAAGTACAAGAGGACTGAGACTCTAACTTTCTATGATTTGAACCTCTCCTGTGATTCCAGTAATAGATTCCGATGCTTCACTTCAGGTTTTCTGTATCCCTTGGACCTTCTTGTTGACGATGAAACACAGAAATTGCATCCGAACTTAATACAAAAGGCACAATGCCGACTTAAGTACAAGAGGACTGACACTCTAACTTTCTATGATTTGAACCTCTGCTGTGGGTCCAGTTGTAGATTTCGATGCTTCACTTTAGGATTACTGTATCCCTTGGACATTCTCATTGACAATGAAACACAGATATTGCATACGAATTTAATACAAAAGGCACAATGCCGACTTCAGTACAAGAGGACTGACACTCTAACTTTCTATGATTTGAACCACTCCTGTGAGTCCAGTTTTAAATTCCGATGCTTCACTTCAGGTTTACTGTAACTCTTGGACCTTCTTATTGACGATGAAACACAGAAATTGCATCCGAATTTAATACAAAAGGCACAGTGCCGACTTTAGTACAAGTGGACTGACACTCTAACTTTCTATGATTTGAACCTCTCTTGTGATTCCAGTTTTAGATTCCGAGGTTTCACTTAAGGTTTTCTGTATCCCTTGGACCTTCTTATTGACGATGAAACACAGAAATTGCATCCGAATTTAATACAAAAGGCACAATGCCGACATAAGAACAAGAGGATTTACACTCTAATTTTCTATGGTTTGAACCACTCCTGTGAGTCCCGTTTTAGATTCCGATGCTTCACTTCAGGTTTACTGTATCCCTTGGACCTTCTTATAAACGATGAAACACAGAAATTACATCCGAACTTAATACCAAAGGCACAGTGCCGACTTAAGTACAAGAGGACTGACACTCTAACTTTCTATGATTTGAACCACTCCTCTGAGGCCAGATTTAGATTCCGATGCTTTACTTCAGGTTTACTGTATCGCTTGGACCTTCTTATTGACGATGAAACACAGAAATTGCATCCGGATTTAATACAAAAGGGACAATGCCGACTTAAGTACAAGAGGACTGACACTCTAACTTTCTATGATTTGAACCTCTCCTGTGAGTCCAGTTTTAAATTCCGATGCTTCACTTCAATTTTACTGTATCCCTTAGACCTTCTTATTGACGATGAAACACAGAAATTGCATCCGAATTTAATACAAAGGGCACAGTGCCGACTTAAGTACAAGAGGACTGACACTCTAACTTTCTATGATTTGAACCTCTCCTGTGATTCCAGTAATAGATTCCGATGCTTCACTTCAGGTTTTCTGTATCCCTTGGACCTTCTTGTTGACGATGAAGCACAGAAATTGCATCCGAACTTAATACAAAAGGCACAATGCCGACTTAAGTACAAGAGGACTGACACTCTAACTTTCTATGATTTGAACCTCTACTGTGGGTCCAGTTGTAGATTTCGATGCTTCACTTTAGGATTACTGTATCCCTTGGACATTCTCATTGACAATGAAACACAGAGATTGCATACGAATTTAATACAAAAGGCACAATGCCGACTTAAGTACAAGAGGACTGACACTCTAACTTTCTATGATTTGAACCACTCCTGTGAGTCCAGTTTTAAATTCCGATGCTTCACTTCAGGTTTACTGTAACTCTTGGACCTTCTTATTGACGATGAAACACAGAAATTGCATCCGAATTTAATACAAAAGGCACAGTGCCGACTTAAGTACAAGAGGACTGACATTCTAACTTTCTATGATTTGAACCTCTCCAGTGAGTCCAGTTTTAAATTCCGATGCTTCACTTCAATTTTACTGTATCCCTTGGACCTTCTTATTGACGATGAAACACAGAAATTTAATCCGAATTTAGTGCAAAATTCACAATGCCGACTTAAGTACACGAGGACTAACACTCTAACTTTCTATGATTTGAACCTCTCCTGTGAGTAGAGTTTTAGATTCCGATGCTTCACTTCAGGTTTACTGTATCCCTTGGACCTTGTTATTGACGATGAAACACAGAAATTGCATCCGAATTTAATACAAAAGGCACAATGCCGGCTTAAGTACAAGAGGACTGACACTCTAACTTTCTCTGATTTGAACCTCTCCTGTGAGTCCAGTTTTAGATTCCGATGCTTCACTTCAGGTTTACTGTATCCCTTGGACCTTCTTATTGACGATGAAACACAGAAATCGCATTCGAATTTAATACAAAAGGCACAATGCCGGCTTAAGTACAAGAGGACTGACACTCTAACTTTCTATGATTTGAACCTCTTCCGTAAGTCCAGTGTGACATTCCGAGGCTTCACTTCAGGTTTACTGTATCCCTTGGACCTTCTTATTGACGTTGAAACACAGAAATTGTATCCGAATTTAATACAAAAGGCAGAATGCCGACTTAAGTAAACGAGGACTGACACTCTAATTTTCTATGATTTGAACCACTCCTGTGAGTCCCGTTTTAGATTCCGATGCTTCACTTCAGGTTTACTGTATCCCTTGGACCTTCTTATAAACGATGAAACACAGAAATTACATCCGAACTTAATACAAAAGGCACAATAACAACTTAAGTAAAAGAGGACTGACACTCTAACTTTCACTGATTTGAACCTCTCCTGTGGGTCCAGTTGTAGATTCCGATACTTCACTTTAGGTTTTCTTTATCCCTTGCACCTTCTCATTGACAATGAAACTCAGAAATTGCATCCGAATTTAATACAAAAGGCACAATGCCGACTTAAGTACAAGAGGACTGACACTCTAACTTTCTATGATTTGAACCACTCCTGTGAGTCCAGTTTTAGATTCCGATGCTTCACTTCAGGTTTACTGTATCCCTTGGACCTTCTTATTGACGATGAAACACAGAAATTGCATCCGAACTTAATACAAAAGGCACAATGGCGACTTAAGTACAAGAGGACTGACACTCTAACTTTCTATGATTTGAACCTCTCCTGTGGGTCCAGTTGTAGATTCCGATGCTTCACTTTAGGATTTCTGTATCCCTTGGACCTGCTCATTGACAATGAAACACAGAAATTGCATACGAATTTAATACAAAAGGCACAATGCCGACTTAAGTACAAGAGGACTGACACTCTAACTTTCTATGATTTGAACCACACCTGTGAGTCCAGTTTTAGATTCCGATGCTTCACTTCAGGTTTACTGTATCCCTTGGACCTTCTTATTGACGATGAAGCACAGAAACTGCATCCGAATTTAATACAAAAGGCACAATGCCGACTTAAGTACAAGAGGACTGACACTCTAACTTTCTATGATTTGAACCTCTCCTGTGAGTCCAGTTTTAAATTCCGATGCTTCACTTCAGGTTTACTATAACCCTTGGACCTTCTTATTGACGATGAAACACAGAAATTTCGTCCGAATTTAATACAAAAGGCACAGTGCCGACTTAAGTACAAGAGGACTGACATTATAACTTTCTATGATTTGAACCTCTCCAGTGAGTCCAGTTTTAAATTCCGATGCTTCACTTCAATTTTACTGTATCCCTTGGACCTTCTTATTTACGATGAAACACAGAAATTGCATCCGAATTTAATACAAAAGGCACAGTGCCGACATATGTACAAGTGGACTGACACTCTAACTTTCTATGATTTGAACCTCTCTTGTGATTCCAGTTTCAGATTCCGATGTTTCACTTCAGGTTTTCTGTATCCCTTGGACCTTCTTATTGACGATGAAACACAGAAATTGCATCCGAATTTAATACAAAAGGCACAATGCCGACATAAGTACAAGAGGACTGACACTCTAATTTTCTATGATTTGAACCACTGCTGTGAGTCCCGTTTTAGATTCCGATGCTTCACTTCAGGTTTACTGTATCCCTTGGACCTTCTTATAAACGATGAAACACAGAAATTGCATCCGAATTTAATACAAAAGGCACAATGCCGACTTAAGTACAAGAGGACTGACACTCTAACTTTCTATGATTTGAACCTCTCCTGTGAGTCCAGTTTTAGATTCCGATGCTTCACTTCAAATTTACTGGATTCCTTGGACATTCTTATTGACGATGAAACACAGAAATTGCATCCGAATTTAATACAAAAGGCACAGTGCCGACTTAAGTACAAGAGGACTGACACTCTAACTTTCTATGATTTGAACCTCTCCTGTGATTCCAGTAATAGATTCCGATGCTTCACTTCAGGTTTTCTGTATCCCTTGGACCTTCTTGTTGACGATGAAACACAGAAATTGCATCCGAACTTAATACTAAAGGCACAATGCCGACTTAAGTACAAGAGGACCGACACTCTAACTTTCTATGATTTGAACCTCTCCTGTGGGTCCAGTTGTAGATTCCGATGCTTCACTTTAGGATTACTGTATCCCTTGGACCTTCTCATTGACAATGAAACACAGAGATTGCATACGAATTTAATACAAAAGGCACAATGCCGACTTAAGTACAAGAGGACTGACACTCTAACTTTCTATGATTTGAACCACTCCTGTGAGTCCAGTTTTAGATTCCGATGCTTCACTTCAGGTTTACTGTATCCCTTGGACCTTCTTATTGACGATGAAACACAGAAATTGCATCCGAATTTAATACAAAAGGCACAATGCCGACTTAAGTACAAGAGGACTGACACTCTAACTTTCTATGATTTGAACCTCTCCTGTGAGTCCAGTTTTAAATTCCGATGCTCTACTTCAGGTTTACTGTAACTCTTGGACCTTCTTATTGACGATGAAACACAGAAATTGCATCCGAATTTAATACAAAATGCACAGTGCCGACTTAAGTACAAGAGGACTGACATTCTAACTATCTATGATTTGAACCTCCCCAGTGAGTCCAGTTTTAAATTCCGATGCTTCACTTCAATTTTACTGTATCCCTTGGACCTTCTTATTGACGATGAAACACAGAAATGGCATCCGAATTTAATACAAAAGGCACAGTGCCGACTTAAGTACAAGAGGACTGACACTCTAACTTTCTATGATTTGAACCTCTCTTGTGATTCCAGTTTTAGATTCCGAGGTTTCACTTCAGGTTTTCTGTATCCCTTGGACCTTCTTATTGACGATGAAACACAGAAATTGCATCCGAATTTAATACAAAAGGCACAATGCCGACATAAGAACAAGAGGATTGACACTCTAATTTTCTATGATTTGAACCACTCCGGTGAGTCCCGTTTTAGATTCCGATGCTTTACTTCAGGTTTACTGTATCCCTTGGACCTTCTTATAAACGATGAAACACAGAAATTACATCCGAACTTAATACTAAAGGCACAGTGCCGACTTAAGTACAAGAGGACTGACACTCTAACTTTCTATGATTTGAACCAAACCTGTGGGTCCACTTGTAGATTCCGATGCTTCACTTTAGGATTACTGTATCCCTTGGACCTTCTTACTGACGATGAAACACAGAAATTGCATCCGAATTTAATACAAAAGGCACAATGCCGACTTAAGTACAAGAGGATTGACACTCTAACTTTCTATGATTTGAATCTCTCCTGTGAGTCCAGATTTAAATTCCGATGCTTCACTTCAATTTTACGGTATCCCTAGGACCTTCTTATTGACGATGAAACACAGAAATTGCATCCGAATTTAATACAAAAGGCACAGTGCCGACTTAAGTACAAGAGGACTGACACTCTAACTTTCTATGATTTGAACCTCTCCTGTGATTCCAGTAATAGATTCCGATGCTTCACTTCAGGTTTTCTGTATCCCTTGGACCTTCTTATTGACGATGAAACACAGAAATTGCATCCGAACTTAATACAAAAGGCACAATGCCGACTTAAGTACAAGAGGACTGACACTCTAACTTTCTATGATTTGATCCTCTCCTGTGGGTCCAGTTGTAGATTCCGATGCTTCACTTCAGGTTTACTGTATCCCTTGGACCTTCTTATAGACGATGAAACACAGAAACTGCATCCGAATTTAATACAAAAGGCACAATGCCGACTTAAGTACAAGAGGACTGACACTCTAACTTTCTATGATTTGAACCTCTCCTGTGAGTCCAGTTTTAAATTCCGATGCTTCACTTCAGGTTTACTGTAACCCTTGGACCTTCTTATTGACGATGAAACACAGAAATTGCATCCGAATTTAATACAAAAGGCACAGTGCCGACTTAAGTACAAGAGGACTGACATTCTAACTTTCTATGATTTGAACCTGTCCAGTGAGTCCAGTTTTAAATTCCGATGCTTCACTTCAATTTTACTGTATCCCTTGGACCTTCTTATTGACGATGAAACACAGAAATTGCATCCGAATTTAATACAAAAGGCACAGTGCCGACATAAGTACAAGTGGACTGACACTCTAACTTTCTATGATTTGAACCTCTCTTGTGATTCCAGTTTTAGATTCCGATGTTTCACTTCAGGTTTTCTGTATCCCTTGGACCTTCTTATTGACGATGAAACACAGAAATTGCATCCGAATTTAATACAAAAGGCACAATGCCGACATAAGTACAAGAGGACTGACACTCTAATTTTCTATGATTTGAACCACTGCTGTGAGTCCCGTTTTAGATTCCGATGCTTCACTTCAGGTTTACTGTATTCCTTGGACCTCCTTATAAACGATGAAACACAGAAATTACATCCGAACTTAATACAAAAGGCACAATGCCAACTTAAGTAAAAGAGGACTGACACTCTAACTTTCTATGATTTGAACCTCTCCTGTGGGTCCAGTTGTAGATTCCGATACTTCACTTTAGGTTTACTTTATCCCTTGGACCTTCTCATTGACAATGAAACACAGAAATTGCATCCGAATTTAATACAAAAGGCACATTGCCGACTTAAGTACAAGAGGACTGACACTCTCACTTTCTAGGATTTGAACCTCTCCTGTGAGTCCAGTTTTAGATTCCGATGCTTCACTTCAGGTTTACTGTATCCCTTGGACCTTCTTATTGACGATGAAACACAGAAATTGCATCCGAATTTAATACAAAAGGCACAATGCCGACTTAAGTACAAGAGGACTGACACTCTAACTTTCTATGATTTGAACCTCTCCTGTGAGTCCAGTTTTAAATTCCGATGCTCTACTTCAGGTTTACTGTAACTCTTGGACCTTCTTATTGACGATGAAACACAGAAATTGCATCCGAATTTAATACAAAAGGCACAGTGCCGACTTAAGTACAAGAGGACTGACATTCTAACTATCTATGATTTGAACCTCCCCAGTGAGTCCAGTTTTAAATTCCGATGCTTCACTTCAATTTTACTGTATCCCTTGGACCTTCTTATTGACGATGAAACACAGAAATGGCATCCGAATTTAATACAAAAGGCACAGTGCCGACTTAAGTACAAGAGGACTGACACTCTAACTTTCTATGATTTGAACCTCTCTTGTGATTCCAGTTTTAGATTCCGAGGTTTCACTTCAGGTTTTCTGTATCCCTTGGACCTTCTTATTGACGATGAAACACAGAAATTGCATCCGAATTTAATACAAAAGGCACAATGCCGACATAAGAACAAGAGGATTGACACTCTAATTTTCTATGATTTGAACCACTCCGGTGAGTCCCGTTTTAGATTCCGATGCTTTACTTCAGGTTTACTGTATCCCTTGGACCTTCTTATAAACGATGAAACACAGAAATTACATCCGAACTTAATACTAAAGGCACAGTGCCGACTTAAGTACAAGAGGACTGACACTCTAACTTTCTATGATTTGAACCAAACCTGTGGGTCCACTTGTAGATTCCGATGCTTCACTTTAGGATTACTGTATCCCTTGGACCTTCTTACTGACGATGAAACACAGAAATTGCATCCGAATTTAATACAAAAGGCACAATGCCGACTTAAGTACAAGAGGATTGACACTCTAACTTTCTATGATTTGAATCTCTCCTGTGAGTCCAGATTTAAATTCCGATGCTTCACTTCAATTTTACGGTATCCCTAGGACCTTCTTATTGACGATGAAACACAGAAATTGCATCCGAATTTAATACAAAAGGCACAGTGCCGACTTAAGTACAAGAGGACTGACACTCTAACTTTCTATGATTTGAACCTCTCCTGTGATTCCAGTAATAGATTCCGATGCTTCACTTCAGGTTTTCTGTATCCCTTGGACCTTCTTATTGACGATGAAACACAGAAATTGCATCCGAACTTAATACAAAAGGCACAATGCCGACTTAAGTACAAGAGGACTGACACTCTAACTTTCTATGATTTGATCCTCTCCTGTGGGTCCAGTTGTAGATTCCGATGCTTCACTTCAGGTTTACTGTATCCCTTGGACCTTCTTATAGACGATGAAACACAGAAACTGCATCCGAATTTAATACAAAAGGCACAATGCCGACTTAAGTACAAGAGGACTGACACTCTAACTTTCTATGATTTGAACCTCTCCTGTGAGTCCAGTTTTAAATTCCGATGCTTCACTTCAGGTTTACTGTAACCCTTGGACCTTCTTATTGACGATGAAACACAGAAATTGCATCCGAATTTAATACAAAAGGCACAGTGCCGACTTAAGTACAAGAGGACTGACATTCTAACTTTCTATGATTTGAACCTCTCCAGTGAGTCCAGTTTTAAATTCCGATGCTTCACTTCAATTTTACTGTATCCCTTGGACCTTCTTATTGACGATGAAACACAGAAATTGCATCCGAATTTAATACAAAAGGCACAGTGCCGACATAAGTACAAGTGGACTGACACTCTAACTTTCTATGATTTGAACCTCTCTTGTGATTCCAGTTTTAGATTCCGATGTTTCACTTCAGGTTTTCTGTATCCCTTGGACCTTCTTATTGACGATGAAACACAGAAATTGCATCCGAATTTAATACAAAAGGCACAATGCCGACATAAGTACAAGAGGACTGACACTCTAATTTTCTATGATTTGAACCACTGCTGTGAGTCCCGTTTTAGATTCCGATGCTTCACTTCAGGTTTACTGTATTCCTTGGACCTCCTTATAAACGATGAAACACAGAAATTACATCCGAACTTAATACAAAAGGCACAATGCCAACTTAAGTAAAAGAGGACTGACACTCTAACTTTCTATGATTTGAACCTCTCCTGTGGGTCCAGTTGTAGATTCCGATACTTCACTTTAGGTTTACTTTATCCCTTGGACCTTCTCATTGACAATGAAACACAGAAATTGCATCCGAATTTAATACAAAAGGCACAATGCCGACTTAAGTACAAGAGGTCTGACACTCTAACTTTCTATGATTTGAACCACTCCTGTGAGTCCAGTTTTAGATTCCGATGCTTCACTTCAGGTTTACTGTATCCCTTGGACCTTCTTATTGCCGATGAAACACAGAAATTGCATCCGAATTTAACACAAAAGGCACAATGCCGACTTAAGTACAAGAGGACTGACACTCTAACTTTCTATGATTTGAACCTCTCCTGTGAGTCCAGTTTTAAATTCCGATGCTTCACTTCAATTTTACTGTATCCCTTAGACCTTCTTATTGACTATGAAACACAGAAATTGCATCCGAATTTAATACAAAAGGCACAGTGCCGACTTAAGTACAAGAGGACTGACACTCTAACTTTCTATGATTTGAACCTCTTCTGTGATTCCAGTAATAGATTCCGATGCTTCACTTCAGGTTTTCTGTATCCCTTGGACCTTCTTGTTGACGATGAAACACAGAAATTGCATCCGAACTTAATACAAAATGCACAATGCCGACTTAAGTACAAGAGGACTGACACTCTAACTTTCTATGATTTGAACCTCTGCTGTGGGTCCAGTTGTAGATTTCGATGCTTCACTTTAGTATTACTGTATCCCTTGGACATTCTCATTGACAATGAAACACAGAGATTGCATACGAATTTAATACAAAAGGCACAATGCCGACTTAAGTACAAGAGGACTGACACTCTAACTGTCTATGATTTGAACCACTCCTGTGAGTCCAGTTTTAAATTCCGATGCTTCACTTCAGGTTTACTGTAACTCTTGGACCTTCTTATTGACGATGAAACACAGAAATTGCATCCGAATTTAATACAAAAGGCACAGTGCCGACATAAGTACAAGTGGACTGACACTCTAACTTTCTATGATTTGAACCTCTCTTGTGATTCCAGTTTTAGATTCCGATGTTTCACTTCAGGTTTTCTGTATCCCTTGGACCTTCTTATTGACGATGAAACACAGAAATTGCATCCGAATTTAATACAAAAGGCACAATGCCGACATAAGTACAAGAGGACTGACACTCTAATTTTCTATGATTTGAACCACTGCTGTGAGTCCCGTTTTAGATTCCGATGCTTCACTTCAGGTTTACTGTATTCCTTGGACCTCCTTATAAACGATGAAACACAGAAATTACATCCGAACTTAATACAAAAGGCACAATGCCAACTTAAGTAAAAGAGGACTGACACTCTAACTTTCTATGATTTGAACCTCTCCTGTGGGTCCAGTTGTAGATTCCGATACTTCACTTTAGGTTTACTTTATCCCTTGGACGTTCTCATTGACAATGAAACACAGAAATTGCATCCGAATTTAATACAAAAGGCACAATGCCGACTTAAGTACAAGAGGACTGACACTCTAACTTTCTATGATTTGAACCACTCCTGTGAGTCCAGTTTTAGATTCCGATGCTTCACTTCAGGTTTACTGTATCCCTTGGACCTTCTTATTGCCGATGAAACACAGAAATTGCATCCGAATATAACACAAAGGGCACAATGCCGACTTAAGTACAAGAGGACTGACACTCTAACTTTCTATGATTTGAACCTCTCCTGTGAGTCCAGTTTTAAATTCCGATGCTTCACTTCAATTTTACTGTATCCCTTAGACCTTCTTATTGACTATGAAACACAGAAATTGCATCCGAATTTAATACAAAAGGCACAGTGCCGACTTAAGTACAAGAGGACTGACACTCTAACTTTCTATGATTTGAACCTCTCCTGTGATTCCAGTAATAGATTCCGATGCTTCACTTCAGGTTTTCTGTAACTCTTGGACCTTCTTATTGACGATGAAACACAGAAATTGCATCCGAATTTAATACAAAAGGCACAGTGCCGACATAAGTACAAGTGGACTGACACTCTAACTTTCTATGATTTGAACCTCTCTTGTGATTCCAGTTTTAGATTCCGATGCTTCACTTCAGGTTTACTGTATCCCTTGGACCTTCTTATTGACGATGAAACACAGAAATTGCATCCGAACTTAATACAAAAGGCACAATGGCGACTTAAGTACAAGAGGACTGACACTCTAACTTTCTATGATTTGAACCTCTCCTGTGGGTCCAGTTGTAGATTCCGATGCTTCACTTTAGGATTTCTGTATCCCTTGGACCTGCTCATTGACAATGAAACACAGAAATTGCATACGAATTTAATACAAAAGGCACAATGCCGACTTAAGTACAAGAGGACTGACACTCTAACTTTCTATGATTTGAACCACACCTGTGAGTCCAGTTTTAGATTCCGATGCTTCACTTCAGGTTTACTGTATCCCTTGGACCTTCTTATTGACGATGAAGCACAGAAACTGCATCCGAATTTAATACAAAAGGCACAATGCCGACTTAAGTACAAGAGGACTGACACTCTAACTTTCTATGATTTGAACCTCTCCTGTGAGTCCAGTTTTAAATTCCGATGCTTCACTTCAGGTTTACTATAACCCTTGGACCTTCTTATTGACGATGAAACACAGAAATTGCATCCGAATTTAATACAAAAGGCACAGTGCCGACTTAAGTACAAGAGGACTGACATTCTAACTTTCTATGATTTGAACCTCCCCAGTGAGTCCAGTTTTAAATTCCGATGCTTCACTTCAATTTTACTGTATCCCTTGGACCTTCTTATTGACGATGAAACACAGAAATGGCATCCGAATTTAATACAAAAGGCACAGTGCCGACTTAAGTACAAGAGGACTGACACTCTAACTTTCTATGATTTGAACCTCTCTTGTGATTCCAGTTTTAGATTCCGAGGTTTCACTTCAGGTTTTCTGTATCCCTTGGACCTTCTTATTGACGATGAAACACAGAAATTGCATCCGAATTTAATACAAAAGGCACAATGCCGACATAAGAACAAGAGGATTGACGCTCTAATTTTCTATGATTTGAACCAGTCCGGTGAGTCCCGTTTTAGATTCCGATGCTGCACTTCAGGTTTACTGTATCCCTTGGACCTTCTTATAAACGATGAAACACAGAAATTACATCCAAACTTAATACTAAAGGCACAGTGCCGACTTAAGTACAAGAGGACTGACACTCTAACTTTCTATGATTTGAACCAAACCTGTGGGTCCACTTGTAGATTCCGATGCCTCACTTTAGGATTACTGTATCCCTTGGACCTTCTTACTGACGATGAAACACAGAAATTGCATCCGAATTTAATACAAAAGGCACAATGCCGACTTAAGTACAAGAGGATTGACACTCTAACTTTCTATGATTTGAATCTCTCCTGTGAGTCCAGATTTAAATTCCGATGCTTCACTTCAATTTTACGGTATCCCTAGGACCTTCTTATTGATGATGAAACACAGAAATTGCATCCGAATTTAATACAAAAGGCACAGTGCCGACTTAAGTACAAGAGGACTGACACTCTAACTTTCTATGATTTGAACCTCTCCTGTGATTCCAGTAATAGATTCCGATGCTTCACTTCAGGTTTTCTGTATCCCTTGGACCTTCTTATTGATGATGAAACACAGAAATTGCATCCGAACTTAATACAAAAGGCACAATGCCGACTTAAGTACAAGAGGACTGACACTCTAACTTTCTATGATTTGATCCTCTCCTGTGGGTCCAGTTGTAGAATCCGATGCTTCACTTCAGGTTTACTGTATCCCTTGGACCTTCTTATAGACGATGAAACACAGAAACTGCATCCGAATTTAATACAAAAGGCACAATGCCGACTTAAGTACAAGAGGACTGACACTCTAACTTTCTATGATTTGAACCTCTCCTGTGAGTCCAGTTTTAAATTCCGATGCTTCACTTCAGGTTTACTGTAACCCTTGGACCTTCTTATTGACGATGAAACACAGAAATTGCATCCGAATTTAATACAAAAGGCACAGTGCCGACTTAAGTACAAGAGGACTGACATTCTAACTTTCTATGATTTGAACCTCTCCAGTGAGTCCAGTTTTAAATTCCGATGCTTCACTTCAATTTTACTGTATCCCTTGGACCTTCTTATTGACGATGAAACACAGAAATTGCATCCGAATTTAATACAAAAGGCACAGTGCCGACATAAGTACAAGTGGACTGACACTCTAACTTTCTATGATTTGAACCTCTCTTGTGATTCCAGTTTTAGATTCCGATGTTTCACTTCAGGTTTTCTGTATCCCTTGGACCTTCTTATTGACGATGAAACACAGAAATTGCATCCGAATTTAATACAAAAGGCACAATGCCGACATAAGTACAAGAGGACTGACACTCTAATTTTCTATGATTTGAACCACTGCTGTGAGTCCCGTTTTAGATTCCGATGCTTCACTTCAGGTTTACTGTATTCCTTGGACCTCCTTATAAACGATGAAACACAGAAATTACATCCGAACTTAATACAAAAGGCACAATGCCAACTTAAGTAAAAGAGGACTGACACTCTAACTTTCTATGATTTGAACCTCTCCTGTGGGTCCAGTTGTAGATTCCGATACTTCACTTTAGGTTTACTTTATCCCTTGGACCTTCTCATTGACAATGAAACACAGAAATTGCATCCGAATTTAATACAAAAGGCACAATGCCGACTTAAGTACAAGAGGACTGACACTCTAACTTTCTATGATTTGAACCACTCCTGTGAGTCCAGTTTTAGATTCCGATGCTTCACTTCAGGTTTACTGTATCCCTTGGACCTTCTTATTGCCGATGAAACACAGAAATTGCATCCGAATTTAACACAAAAGGCACAATGCCGACTTAAGTACAAGAGGACTGACACTCTAACTTTCTATGATTTGAACCTCTGCTGTGGGTCCAGTTGTAGATTTCGATGCTTCACTTTAGTATTACTGTATCCCTTGGACATTCTCATTGACAATGAAACACAGAGATTGCATACGAATTTAATACAAAAGGCACAATGCCGACTTAAGTACAAGAGGACTGACACTCTAACTTTCTATGATTTGAACCACTCCTGTGAGTCCAGTTTTAAATTCCGATGCTTCACTTCAGGTTTACTGTAACTCTTGGACCTTCTTATTGACGATGAAACACAGAAATTGCATCCGAATTTAATACAAAAGGCACAGTGCCGACATAAGTACAAGTGGACTGACACTCTAACTTTCTATGATTTGAACCTCTCTTGTGATTCCAGTTTTAGATTCCGATGTTTCACTTCAGGTTTTCTGTATCCCTTGGACCTTCTTATTGACGATGAAACACAGAAATTGCATCCGAATTCAATACAAAAGGCACAATGCCGACATAAGTACAAGAGGACTGACACTCTAATTTTCTATGATTTGAACCACTGCTGTGAGTCCCGTTTTAGATTCTGATGCTTCACTTCAGGTTTACTGTATTCCTTGGACCTCCTTATAAACGATGAAACACAGAAATTACATCCGAACTTAATACAAAAGGCACAATGCCAACTTAAGTAAAAGAGGACTGACACTCTAACTTTCTATGATTTGAACCTCTCCTGTGGGTCCAGTTGTAGATTCCGATACTTCACTTTAGGTTTACTTTATCCCTTGGACGTTCTCATTGACAATGAAACACAGAAATTGCATCCGAATTTAATACAAAAGGCACAATGCCGACTTAAGTACAAGAGGACTGACACTCTAACTTTCTATGATTTGAACCACTCCTGTGAGTCCAGTTTTAGATTCCGATGCTTCACTTCAGGTTTACTGTATCCCTTGGACCTTCTTATTGCCGATGAAACACAGAAATTGCATCCGAATTTAACACAAAGGGCACAATGCCGACTTAAGTACAAGAGGACTGACACTCTAACTTTCTATGATTTGAACCTCTCCTGTGAGTCCAGTTTTAAATTCCGATGCTTCACTTCAATTTTACTGTATCCCTTAGACCTTCTTATTGACTATGAAACACAGAAATTGCATCCGAATTTAATACAAAAGGCACAGTGCAGACTTAAGTACAAGAGGACTGACACTCTAACTTTCTATGATTTGAACCTCTCCTGTGATTCCAGTAATAGATTCCGATGCTTCACTTCAGGTTTTCTGTATCCCTTGGACCTTCTTGTTGACGATGAAACACAGAAATTGCATCCGAACTTAATACAAAAGGCACAATGCCGACTTAAGGACAAGAGGACTGACACTCTAACTTTCTATGATTTGAACCTCTGCTGTGGGTCCAGTTGTAGATTTCGATGCTTCGCTTTAGTATTACTGTATCCCTTGGACATTCTCATTGACAATGAAACACAGAGATTGCATACGAATTTAATACAAAAGGCAGAATGCCGACTTAAGTACAAGAGGACTGACACTCTAACTTTCTATGATTTGAACCACTCCTGTGAGTCCAGTTTTAAATTCCGATGCTTCACTTCAGGTTTACTGTAACTCTTGGACCTTCTTATTGACGATGAAACACAGAAATTGCATCCGAATTTAATGCAAAAGGCACAGTGCCGACTTAAGTACAAGAGGACTGACATTCTAACTTTCAATGATTTGAACCTCTCCAGTGAGTCCAGTTTTAATTTCCGATGCTTCACTTCAATTTAACTGTATCCCTTGGACCTTCTTATTGACGATGAAACACAGAAATTGCATCCGAATTTAATACAAAAGGCACAGTGCCGACTTTAGTACAAGTGGACTGACACTCTAACTTTCTATGATTTGAACCTCTCTTGTGATTCCAGTTTTAGATTCCGAGGTTTCACTTCAGGTTTTCTGCATCCCTTGGACCTTCTTATTGACGATGAAACACAGAAATTGCATCCGAACTTAATACAAAAGGCACAATGCCGACTTAAGTACAAGAGGACTGACACTCTAACTTTCTATGATTTGAACCTCTCCTGTGGGTCCAGTTGTAGATTCCGATGCTTCACTTCAGGTTTACTGTATCCCTTGGACCTTCTTATAGACGATGAAACACAGAAACTGCATCCGAATTTAATACAAAAGGCACAATGCCGACTTACGTACAAGAGGACTGACACTCTAACTTTCTATGATTTGAACCTCTCCTGTGAGTCCAGTTTTAAATTCCGATGCTTCACTTCAGGTTTACTGTAACCCTTGGACCTTCTTATTGACGATGAAACACAGAAATTGCATCCGAATTTAATACAAAAGGCACAGTGCCGACTTAAGTACAAGAGGACTGACATTCTAACTTTCTATGATTTGAACCTCTCCAGTGAGTCCAGTTTTAAATTCCGATGCTTCACTTCAATTTTACTGTATCCCTTGGACCTTCTTATTGACGATGAAACACAGAAATTGCATCCGAATTTAATACAAAAGGCACAGTGCCGACATAAGTACAAGTGGACTGACACTCTAACTTCCTATGATTTGAACCTCTCTTGTGATTCCAGTTTTAGATTCCGATGTTTCACTACAGGATTTCTGTATCCCTTGGACCTTCTTATTGACGATGAAACACAGAAATTGCATCCGAATTTAATACAAAAGGCACAATGCCGACATAAGTACAAGAGGACTGACACTCTAATTTTCTATGATTTGAACCACTGCTGTGAGTCCCGTTTTAGATTCCGATGCTTCACTTCAGGTTTACTGTATTCCTTAAACCTCCTTATAAAAGATGAAACACAGAAATTACATCCGAACTTAATACAAAAGGCACAATGCCAACTTAAGTAAAAGAGGACTGACACTCTAACTTTCTATGATTTGAACCTCTCCTGTGGGTCCAGTTGTAGATTCCGATACTTCACTTTAGGTTTACTTTATCCCTTGGACCTTCTCATTGACAATGAAACACAGAAATTGCATCCGAATTTAATACAAAAGGCACAATGCCGACTTAAGTACAAGAGGACTGACACTCTAACTTTCTATGATTTGAACCACTCCTGTGTGTCCAGTTTTAGATTCCGATGCTTCACTTCAGGTTTACTGTATCCCTTGGACCTTCTTATTGACTATGAAACACAGAAATTGCATCCGAATTTAATACAAAAGGCACAGTGCCGACTTAAGTACAAGAGGACTGATACTCTAACTTTCTATGATTTGAACCCCTTCTGTGATTCCAGTAATAGATTCCGATGCTTCACTTCAGGTTTTCTGTATCCCTTGGACCTTCTTGTTGACGATGAAACACAGAAATTGCATCCGAACTTAATACAAAAGGCACAATGCCGACTTAAGTACAAGAGGACTGACACTCTAACTTTCTATGATTTGAACCTCTGCTGTGGGTCCAGTTGTAGATTTCGATGCTTCACTTTAGTATTACTGCATCCCTTGGACATTCTCATTGACAATGAAACACAGAGATTGCATACGAATTTAATACAAAAGGCACAATGCCGACTTAAGTACAAGAGGACTGACACTCTAACTTTCTATGATTTGAACCACTCCTGTGTGTCCAGTTTTAGATTCCGATGCTTCACTTCAGGTTTACTGTATCCCTTGGACCTTCTTATTGCCGATGAAACACAGAAATTGCATCCGAATTTAACACAAAGGGCACAATGCCGACTTAAGTACAAGAGGACTGACACTCTAACTTTCTATGATTTGAACCTCTCCTGTGAGTCCAGTTTTAAATTCCGATGCTTCACTTCAATTTTACTGTATCCCTTAGACCTTCTTATTGACTATGAAACACAGAAATTGCATCCGAATTTAATACAAAAGGCACAGTGCCGACTTAAGTACAAGAGGACTGACACTCTAACTTTCTATGATTTGAACCTCTCCTGTGATTCCAGTAATAGATTCCGATGCTTCACTTCAGGTTTTCTGTATCCCTTGGACCTTCTTGTTGACGATGAAACACAGAAATTGCATCCGAACTTAATACAAAAGGCACAATGCCGACTTAAGTACAAGAGGACTGACACTCTAACTTTCTATGATTTGAACCTCTGCTGTGGGTCCAGTTGTAGATTTCGATGCTTCGCTTTAGTATTACTGTATCCCTTGGACATTCTCATTGACAATGAAACACAGAGATTGCATACGAATTTAATACAAAAGGCACAATGCCGACTTAAGTACAAGAGGACTGACACTCTAACTTTCTATGATTTGAACCACTCCTGTGAGTCCAGTTTTAAATTCCGATGCTTCACTTCAGGTTTACTGTAACTCTTGGACCCTCTTATTGACGATGAAACACAGAAATTGCATCCGAATTTAATACAAAAGGCACAGTGCCGACTTAAGTACAAGAGGACTGACACTCTAACTTTCTATGATTTGAACCTCTCCAGTGAGTCCAGTTTTAATTTCCGATGCTTCACTTCAATTTTACTGTATCCCTTGGACCTTCTTATTGACGATGAAACACAGAAATTGCATCCGAATTTAATACAAAAGGCACAGTGCCGACTTTAGTACAAGTGGACTGACACTCTAACTTTCTATGATTTGAACCTCTCTTGTGATTCCAGTTTTAGATTCCGAGGTTTCACTTCAGGTTTTCTGCATCCCTTGGACCTTCTTATTGACGATGAAACACAGAAATTGCATCCGAATTTAATACAAAAGGCACAATGCCGACATAAGAACAAGAGGATTGACACTCTAATTTTCTATGGTTTGAACTAGTCCTGTGAGTCCCGTTTTAGATTCCGATGCTTCACTTCAGGTTTACTGTATCCCTTGGACCTTCTTATAAACGATGAAACACAGAAATTACATCCGAACTTAATACCAAAGGCACAGTGCCGACTTAAGTACAAGAGGACTGACACTCTAACTTTCTATGATTTGAACCACTCCTCTGAGGCCAGATTTAGATTCCGATGCTTTACTTCAGGTTTACTGTATCGCTTGGACCTTCTTATTGACGATGAAACACAGAAATTGCATCCGGATTTAATACAAAAGGCACAATGCCGACTTAAGTACAAGAGGACTGACACTCTAACTTTCTATGATTTGAACCTCTCCTGTGAGTCCAGTTTTAAATTCCGATGCTTCACTTCAATTTTACTGTATCCCTTAGACCTTCTTATTGACGATGAAACACAGAAATTGCATCCGAATTTAATACAAAGGGCACAGTGCCGACTTAAGTACAAGAGGACTGACACTCTAACTTTCTATGATTTGAACCTCTCCTGTAATTCCAGTAATAGATTCCGATGCTTCACTTCAGGTTTTCTGTATCCCTTGGACCTTCTTGTTGACGATGAAACACAGAAATTGCATCCGAACTTAATACAAAAGGCACAATGCCGACTTAAGTACAAGAGGACTGACACTCTAACTTTCTATGATTTGAACCTCTCCTGTGGGTCCAGTTGTAGATTTCGATGCTTCACTTTAGGATTACTGTATCCCTTGGACATTCTCATTGACAATGAAACACAGAGATTGCATACGAATTTAATACAAAAGGCACAATGCCGACTTAAGTACAAGAGGACTGACACTCTAACTTTCTATGATTTGAACCACTCCTGTGAGTCCAGTTTTAAATTCCGATGCTTCACTTCAGGTTTACTGTAACTCTTGGACCTTCTTATTGACGATGAAACACAGAAATTGCATCCGAATTTAATACAAAAGGCACAGTGCCGACTTTAGTACAAGTGGACTGACACTCTAACTTTCTATGATTTGAACCTCTCTTGTGATTCCAGTTTTAGATTCCGAGGTTTCACTTCAGGTTTTCTGTATCCCTTGGACCTTCTTATTGACGATGAAACACAGAAATTGCATCCGAATTTAATACAAAAGGCACAATGCCGACATAAGAACAAGAGGATTGACACTCTAATTTTCTATGATTTAAACCACTCCTGTGAGTCCCGTTTTAGATTCCGATGCTTCACTTCAGGTTTACTGTATCCCTTGGACCTTCTTATAAACGATGAAACACAGAAATTACTTCCGAACTTAATACCAAAGGCACAGTGCCGACTTAAGTACAAGAGGACTGACACTCTAACTTTCTATGATTTGAACCACTCCTCTGAGGCCAGATTTATATTCCGATGCTTTACTTCAGGTTTACTGTATCGCTTGGACCTTCTTATTGACGATGAAACACAGAAATTTCATCCGAATTTTGTGCAAAAGGCACAATGCCGACTTAAGTGCACGAGGATTAACACTCTAACTTTCTATGATTTGAACCACTCCTGTGAGTCCAGTTTTAGATTCCGATGCTTCACTTCAGGTTTACTGTATCCCTTGGACCTTCCTATTGCCGATGAAACACAGAAATTGCATCCGAATTTAACACAAAGGGCACAATGCCGACTTAAGTACAAGAGGACTGACACTCTAACTTTCTATGATTTGAACCTCTCCTGTGAGTCCAGTTTTAAATTCCGATGCTTCACTTCAATTTTACTGTATCCCTTAGACCTTCTTATTGACTATGAAACACAGAAATTGCATCCGAATTTAATACAAAAGGCACAGTGCCGACTTAAGTACAAGAGGACTGACACTCTAACTTTCTATGATTTGAACCTCTCCTGTGATTCCAGTAATAGATTCCGATGCTTCACTTCAGGTTTTCTGTATCCCTTGGACCTTCTTGTTGACGATGAAACACAGAAATTGCATCCGAACTTAATACAAAAGGCACAATGCCGACTTAAGTACAAGAGGACTGACACTCTAACTTTCTATGATTTGAACCTCTGCTGTGGGTCCAGTTGTAGATTTCGATGCTTCGCTTTAGTATTACTGTATCCCTTGGACATTCTCATTGACAATGAAACACAGAGATTGCATACGAATTTAATACAAAAGGCACAATGCCGACTTAAGTACAAGAGGACTGACACTCTAACTTTCTATGATTTGAACCACTCCTGTGAGTCCAGTTTTAAATTCCGATGCTTCACTTCAGGTTTACTGTAACTCTTGGACCTTCTTATTGACGATGAAACACAGAAATTGCATCCGAATTTAATACAAAAGGCACAGTGCCGACTTAAGTACAAGAGGACTGACATTCTAACTTTCTATGATTTGAACCTCTCCAGTGAGTCCAGTTTTAATTTCCGATGCTTCACTTCAATTTTACTGTATCCCTTGGACCTTCTTATTGACGATGAAACACAGAAATTGCATCCGAATTTAATACAAAAGGCACAGTGCCGACTTTAGTACAAGTGGACTGACACTCTAACTTTCTATGATTTGAACCTCTCTTGTGATTCCAGTTTTAGATTCCGAGGTTTCACTTCAGGTTTTCTGCATCCCTTGGACCTTCTTATTGACGATGAAACACAGAAATTGCATCCGAATTTAATACAAAAGGCACAATGCCGACATAAGAACAAGAGGATTGACACTCTAATTTTCTATGGTTTGAACTAGTCCTGTGAGTCCCGTTTTAGATTCCGATGCTTCACTTCAGGTTTACTGTATCCCTTGGACCTTCTTATAAACGATGAAACACAGAAATTACATCCGAACTTAATACCAAAGGCACAGTGCCGACTTAAGTACAAGAGGACTGACACTCTAACTTTCTATGATTTGAACCACTCCTCTGAGGCCAGATTTAGATTCCGATGCTTTACTTCAGGTTTACTGTATCGCTTGGACCTTCTTATTGACGATGAAACACAGAAATTGCATCCGGATTTAATACAAAAGGCACAATGCCGACTTAAGTACAAGAGGACTGACACTCTAACTTTCTATGATTTGAACCTCTCCTGTGAGTCCAGTTTTAAATTCCGATGCTTCACTTCAATTTTACTGTATCCCTTAGACCTTCTTATTGACGATGAAACACAGAAATTGCATCCGAATTTAATACAAAGGGCACAGTGCCGACTTAAGTACAAGAGGACTGACACTCGAACTTTCTATGATTTGAACCTCTCCTGTAATTCCAGTAATAGATTCCGATGCTTCACTTCAGGTTTTCTGTATCCCTTGGACCTTCTTGTTGACGATGAAACACAGAAATTGCATCCGAACTTAATACAAAAGGCACAATGCCGACTTAAGTACAAGAGGACTGACACTCTAACTTTCTATGATTTGAACCTCTCCTGTGGGTCCAGTTGTAGATTTCGATGCTTCACTTTAGGATTACTGTATCCCTTGGACATTCTCATTGACAATGAAACACAGAGATTGCATACGAATTTAATACAAAAGGCACAATGCCGACTTAAGTACAAGAGGACTGACACTCTAACTTTCTATGATTTGAACCACTCCTGTGAGTCCAGTTTTAAATTCCGATGCTTCACTTCAGGTTTACTGTAACTCTTGGACCTTCTTATTGACGATGAAACACAGAAATTGCATCCGAATTTAATACAAAAGGCACAGTGCCGACTTTAGTACAAGTGGACTGACACTCTAACTTTCTATGATTTGAACCTCTCTTGTGATTCCAGTTTTAGATTCCGAGGTTTCACTTCAGGTTTTCTGTATCCCTTGGACCTTCTTATTGACGATGAAACACAGAAATTGCATCCGAATTTAATACAAAAGGCACAATGCCGACATAAGAACAAGAGGATTGACACTCTAATTTTCTATGATTTAAACCACTCCTGTGAGTCCCGTTTTAGATTCCGATGCTTCACTTCAGGTTTACTGTATCCCTTGGACCTTCTTATAAACGATGAAACACAGAAATTACTTCCGAACTTAATACCAAAGGCACAGTGCCGACTTAAGTACAAGAGGACTGACACTCTAACTTTCTATGATTTGAACCACTCCTCTGAGGCCAGATTTATATTCCGATGCTTTACTTCAGGTTTACTGTATCGCTTGGACCTTCTTATTGACGATGAAACACAGAAATTTCATCCGAATTTTGTGCAAAAGGCACAATGCCGACTTAAGTGCACGAGGATTAACACTCTAACTTTCTATGATTTGAACCTCTCCTGTGAGTCCAGTTTTAGATTCCGATGCTTCACTTCAGGTTTACTGTATCCCTTGGACCTTCTTATTGACGATGAAACACAGAAATTGCATCCGAATTTAATACAATAGCACAATGCCGGCTTAAGTACAAGAGGACTGACACTCTAACTTTCTTTGATTTGAACCTCTCCTGTGAGTCCAGTTTTTTGATTCCGATGCTTCACTTCAGGTTTACTCTATCCCTTGGACCGTCTTATTGACGATGAAACACAGAAATCGCATTCGAATTTAATACAAAATGCACAATGCCGGCTTAAGTACAAGAGGACTGACACTCTAACTTTCATTGTTTTGAACCTCTCCTGTGAGTCCAGTGTGAGGGTCCGAGGCTTCACTTCAGGTTTACTGTATCCCTTGGACCTTCTTATTGACGATGAAACACAGAAATTGCATCCGAATTTAATGCAAAAGGCACAATGCCGACTTAAGTACAAGAGGACTGACATTCTAACTTTCTATGATTTGAACCTCTCCTGTGAGTCCAGTTTTAGATTCCGAGGTTTCACTTCAGGTCTTCTGTATCCCTTGGACCTTCTTATTGACGATGAAACACAGAAATTGCATCCGAATTTAATACAAAAGGCACAATGCCGACATAAGGACAAGAGGATTGACACTCTAATTTTCTATGATTTGAACCACTCCTGTGAGTCCCGTTTTATATTCCGATGCTTCACTTCAGGTTTACTGTATCCCTTGGACCTTCTTATAAACGATGAAACACAGAAATTACATCCGAACTTAATACTAAAGGCACAGTGCCGACTTAAGTACAAGAGGACTGACACTCTAACTTTCTATGATTTGAACCTATCCAGTGGGTCCACTTGTAGATTCCGATGCTTCACTTTAGGATTACTGTATCCCTTGGACCTTCTCATTGACAATGAAACACAGAAATTGCATCCGAATTTAATACAAAAGGCACAATGCCGACTTAAGTACAAGAGGACTGACACTCTAACTTCCTATGATTTGAACCACTCCTGTGAGTCCAGTTATAGATTCCGATGCTTCACTTCAGATTTACTGTATCCCTTGGACCTTCTTATTGACGATGAAACACAGAAATTGCATCCGAATTTAATACAAAAGGCACAATGCCGACTTAAGTACAAGAGGACTGACACTCTAACTTTCTATGATTTGAACCTCTCCTGTGAGTCCAGTTTTAAATTCCGATGCTTCACTTCAATTTTTCTGTATCCCTAGGACCTTCTTATTGACGATGAAACACAGAAATTGCATCCGAATTTAATACAAAAGGCACAGTGCCGACTTAAGTACAAGAGGACTGACACTCTAACTTTCTATGATTTGAACCTCTCCTGTGATTCCAGTAATAGATTCCGATGCTTCACTTCAGGTTTTCTGTATCCCTTGGACCTTCTTATTGACGATGAAACACAGAAATTGCATCCGAACTTAATACAAAAGGCACAATGCCGACTTAAGTACAAGAGGACTGACACTCTAACTTTCTATGATTTGAACCTCTCCTGTGGGTCCAGTTGTAGATTCCGATGCTTCACTTTAGGATTACTGTATCCCTTGGACCTTCTCATTGACAATGAAACACAGAAATTGCATACGAATTTAATACAAAAGGCACAATGCCGACTTAAGTACAAGAGGGCTGACACTCTAACTTTCTATGATTTGAACCACTCGTGTGAGTCCAGTTTTAGATTCCGATGCTTCACTTCAGGTTTACTGTATCCCTTGGACCTTCTTATTGACGATGAAACACAGAAACTGCATCCGAATTTAATACAAAAGGCACAATGCCGACTTAAGTACAAGAGGACTGACACTCTAACTTTCTATGATTTGAACCTCTCCTGTGAGTTCAGTTTTAAATTCCGATGCTTCACTTCAGTTTCACTGTAACCCGTGGACCTTCTTATTGACGATGAAACACAGAAATTGCATCCGAATTTAATACAAAAGGCACAGTGCCGACTTAAGTACAAGAGGACTGACATTCTAACTTCCTATGATTTGAACCTCTCCAGTGAGTCCAGTTTTAAATTCCGATGCTTCACTTCAATTTTACTGTATCCCTTGGACCTTCTTATTGACGATGAAACACAGAAATTGCATCCGAATTTAATACAAAAGGCACAGTGCCGACATAAGTACAAGTGGACTGACACTCTAACTTTCTATGATTTGAACCTCTCTTGTGATTCCAGTTTTAGATTCCGATGTTTCACTTCAGGTTTTCTGTATCCCTTGGACCTTCTTATTGACGATGAAACACATTAATTGCATCCGAATTTACTACAAAAGGCACAATGCCGTCATAAGTACAAGAGGACTGACACTCTAATTTTCTATGATTTGAACCACTGCTGTGAGTCCCGTTTTACATTCCGATGCTTCACTTCAGGTTTACTGTATCCCTTGGACCTTGTTATAAACGATGAAACACAGAAATTACATCCGAACTTAATACAAAAGGCACAATGCCAACTTAAGTAAAAGAGGACTGACACTCTAACTTTCTATGATTTGAACCTCTCCTGTGGGTCCAGTTGTAGATTCCGATACTTCACTTTAGGTTTACTTTATCCCTTGGACCTTCTCATTGACAATGATACACAGAAATTGCATCCGAATTTAATACAAAAGGCACAATGCCGACATAAGTACAAGAGGACTGACACTCTAACTTTCTATGATTTGAACCACTCCTGTGAGTCCAGTTTTAGATTCCGATGCTTCACTTCAGGTTTACTGTATCCCTTGGACCTTCCTATTGCCGATGAAACACAGAAAATGCATCCGAATTTAATACAAAAGGCACAATGCCGACATAAGTACAAGAGGACTGACACTCTAACTTTCTATGATTTGAACCTCTCCTGTGAGTCCAGTTTTAAATTCCGATACTTCACTTCAATATTACTGTATCCCTTGGACCTTCTTATTGACGATGAAACACAGAAATTGCATCCGAATTTAATACAAAAGGCACAGTGCCGACTTAAGTGCAAGAGGACTGACACTCTAACTTTCTATGATTTGAACCTCTCCTGTGATTCCAATAATAGATTCCGATGCTTCACTTCAGGTTTTCTGTATCCCTTGGACCTTCTTGTTGACGATGAAACACAGAAATTGCATCCGAACTTAATACAAAAGGCACAATGCCGACTTAAGTACAAGAGGACTGACACTCTAACTTTCTATGATTTGAACCTCTCCTGTGGGTCCAGTTGTAGAATCCGATGCTTCACTTTAGGATTACTGTATCCCTTGGACCTTCTCGTTGACAATGAAACACAGAGATTGCATACGAATTTAATACAAAAGGCACAATGCCGACTTAAGTACAAGAGGACTGACACTCTAACTCTCTATGATTTGAACCACTCCTGTGAGTCCAGTTTTAGATTCCGATGCTTCACTTCAGGTTTACTGTATCCCTTGGACCTTCTTATTGACGATGAAACACAGAAATTGCATCCGAATTTAATACAAAAGCCACAATGCCGACTTAAGTACAAGAGGACTGACACTCTAACTTTCTATGATTTGAACCTCTCCTGTGAATCCAGTTTTAAATTCCGATGCTTCACTTCAGGTTTACTGTAACTCTTGGACCTTCTTATTGACGATGAAACACAGAAATTGCATCCGAATTTAATACAAAAGGCACAGTGCCGACTTAAGTACAAGAGGACTGACATTCTAACTTTCTATGATTTGAACCTCTCCACTGAGTCCAGTTTTAAATTCCGATGCTTCACTTCAATTTTACTGTATCCCTTGGACCTTCTTATTGACGATGAAACACAGAAATTGCATCCGAATTTAATACAAAAGGCACAGTGCCGACTTAAGTACAAGTGGACTGACACTCTAACTTTCTATGATTTGAACCTCTCTTGTGATTCCAGTTTTAGATTCCGAGGTTTCACTTCAGGTTTTCTGTATCCCTTGGACCTTCTTATTAACGATGAAACACAGAAATTGCATCCGCATTTAATACAAAAGGCACAATGCCGACATAAGAACAAGAGGATTGACACTCTAATTTTCTATGATTTGAACCACTCCTGTGAGTCCCGTTTTAGATTCCGATGCTTCACTTCAGGTTTACTGTATCCCTTGGACCTTCTTATAAACGATGAAACACAGAAATTACATCCGAACTTAATACCAAAGGCACAGTGCCGACTTAAGTACAAGAGGACTGACACTCTAACTTTCTATGATTTGAACCTATCTTGTGGGTCCACTTGTAGATTCCGATGCTTCACTTTAGGATTACTGTATCCCTTGGACCTTCTCATTGACAATGAAACACAGAAATTGCATACGAATTTAATACAAAAGGCACAATGCCGACTTAAGTACAAGAGGACTGACACTCTATCTTTCTATGATTTGAACCCCTCCTGTGAGTCCAGTTGTAGATTCCGATGCTTCAACTCAGGTTTACTGTATCCCTTGGACCTTCTTATTGACGATGAAACACAGAAATTGCATCCGAATTTAATACAAAAGGCACAATGCCGACTTAAGTACAAGAGGACTGACACTCTAACTTTCTATGATTTGAACCTCTCCTGTGAGTTCAGTTTTAAATTCCGATGCTTCACTTCAGTTTTACTGTAACCCTTGGACCTTCTTATTGACGATGAAACACAGAAATTGCATCCGAATTTAATACAAAAGGCACAGTGCCGACTTAAGTACAAGAGGACTGACACTCTAACTTTCTATGATTTGAACCTCTCCTGTGATTCCAGTTTTAGATTCCGATGATTCACTGCAGGTTTTCTGTATCCCTTGGACCTTCTTATTGACGATGAAACACAGAAATTGCATCGGAATTTAATACAAAAGGCACAATGCTGACTTAAGTACAAGAGGACTGACACTCTAACTTTCTATGATTTGAACCACTCCTGTGAGTCCAGTTTTAGATTCCGATGCTTCACTTAAGGTTTTTCTGTATCCCTTGGAACTTCTTATTAACGATGAAACACAGATATTGCATCCGAATTTAATACAAAATGCACAATGCCGACTTAAGTACAAGAGGACTGACGCTTAAACTTTCTATGATTTGAACCACTCCTCTGAGGCCAGATGTAGATTTCGATGCTTCACTTCAGGTTTACTGTATCCCTTGGACCTTGTTATTGACGATGAAACACAGAAATGTCATTCGAATTTAATACAAAAGGCACAATGCCGACTTAAGTACAAGAGGACTGACACTCTAACTTCCTATGATTTGAACCACTCCTGTGAGTCCAGTTATAGATTCCGATGCTTCACTTCAGATTTACTGTATCCCTTGGACCTTCTTATTGACGATGAAACACAGAAATTGCATCCCAATTTAATACAAAAGGCACAATGCCGACTTAAGTACAAGAGGACTGACACTCTAACTTTCTATGATTTGAACCTCTCCTGTGAGTCCAGTTTTAAATTCCGATGCTTCACTTCAATTTTACTGTATCCCTAGGACCTTCTTATTGACGATGAAACACAGAAATTGCATCCGAATTTAATTCAAAAGGCACAGTGCCGACTTAAGTACAAGAGGACTGACACTCTAACTTTCTATGATTTGAACCTCTCCTGTGATTCCAGTAATAGATTCCGATGCTTCACTTCAGGTTTTCTGTATCCCTTGGACCTTCTTATTGACGATGAAACACAGAAATTGCATCCGAACTTAATACAAAAGGCACAATGCCGACTTAAGTACAAGAGGACTGACACTCTAACTTTCTATGATTTGAACCTCTCCTGTGGGTCCAGTTGTAGATTCCGATGCTTCACTTTAGGATTACTGTATCCCTTGGACCTTCTCATTGACAATGAAACACAGAAATTGCATACGAATTTAATACAAAAGGCACAATGCCGACTTAAGTACAAGAGGGCTGACACTCTAACTTTCTATGATTTGAACCACTCGTGTGAGTCCAGTTTTAGATTCCGATGCTTCACTTCAGGTTTACTGTATCCCTTGGACCTTCTTATTGACGATGAAACACAGAAACTGCATCCGAATTTAATACAAAAGGCACAATGCCGACTTAAGTACAAGAGGACTGACACTCTAACTTTCTATGATTTGAACCTCTCCTGTGAGTTCAGTTTTAAATTCCGATGCTTCACTTCAGGTTCACTGTAACCCGTGGACCTTCTTATTGACGATGAAACACAGAAATTGCATCCGAATTTAATACAAAAGGCACAGTGCCGACTTAAGTACAAGAGGACTGACATTCTAACTTTCTATGATTTGAACCTCTCCAGTGAGTCCAGTTTTAAATTCCGATGCTTCACTTCAATTTTACTGTATCCCTTGGACCTTCTTACTGACGATGAAACACAGAAATTGCATCCGAATTTAATACAAAAGGCACAGTGCCGACATAAGTACAAGTGGACTGACACTCTAACTTTCTATGATTTGAACCTCTCTTGTGATTCCAGTTTTAGATTCCGATGTTTCACTTCAGGATTTCTGTATCCCTTGGGCCTTCTTATTGACGATGAAACACATTAATTGCATCCGAATTTAATACAAAAGGCACAATGCCGACATAAGTACGAGAGGACTGACACTCTAATTTTCTATGATTTGAACCACTGCTGTGAGTCCCGTTTTACATTCCGATGCTTCACTTCAGGTTTACTGTATCCCTTGGACCTTCTTATAAACGATGAAACACAGAAATTACATCCGAACTTAATACAAAAGGCACAATGCCAACTTAAGTAAAAGAGGACTGACACTCTAACTTTCAATGATTTGAACCTCTCCTGTGGGTCCAGTTGTAGATTCCGATACTTCACTTTAGGTTTACTTTATCCCTTGGACCTTCTCATTGACAATGAAACACAGAAATTGCATCCGAATTTAATACAAAAGGCACAATACCGACATAAGTACAAGAGGACTGACACTCTAACTTTCTATGATTTGAACCACTCCTGTGAGTCCAGTTTTAGATTCCGATGCTTCACTTCAGGTTTACTGTATCCCTTGGACATTCCTATTGCCGATGAAACACAGAAATTGCATCCGAATTTAATACAAAAGGCACAATGCCGACTTAAGTACAAGAGGACTGACACTCTAACTTTCTATGATTTGAACCTCTCCTGTGAGTCCAGTTTTAAATTCCGATGCTTCACTTCAATATTACTGTATCCCTTGGACCTTCTTATTGACGATGAAACACAGAAATTGCATCCGAATTTAATACAAAAGGCACAGTGCCGACTTAAGTACAAGAGGACTGACACTCTAACTTTCTATGATTTGATCCTCTCCTGTGATTCCAATAATAGATTCCGATGCTTCACTTCAGGTTTTCTGTATCCCTTGGACCTTCTTGTTGACGATGAAACACAGAAATTGCATCCGAACTTAATACAAAAGGCACAATGCCGACTTAAGTACAAGAGGACTGACACTCTAACTTTCTATGATTTGAACCTCTCCTGTGGGTCCAGTTGTAGATTCCGATGCTTCACTTTAGGATTACTGTATCCCTTGGACCTTCTCATTGACAATGAAACACAGAGATTGCATGCGAATTTAATACAAAAGGCACAATGCCGACTTAAGTACAAGAGGACTGACACTCTAACTCTCTATGATTTGAACCACTCCTGTGAGTCCAGTTTTAGATTCCGATGCTTCACTTCAGGTTTACTGTATCCCTTGGACCTTCTTATTGACGATGAAACACAGAAATTGCATCCGAATTTAATACAAAAGCCACAATGCCGACTTAAGTACAAGAGGACTGACACTCTAACTTTCTATGATTTGAACCTCTCCTGTGAATCCAGTTTTAAATTCCGATGCTTCACTTCAGGTTTACTGTAACTCTTGGACCTTCTTATTGACGATGAAACACAGAAATTGCATCCGAATTTAATACAAAAGGCACAGTGCCGACTTAAGTACAAGAGGACTGACATTCTAACTTTCTATGATTTGAACCTCTCCACTGAGTCCAGTTTTAAATTCCGATGCTTCACTTCAATTTTACTGTATCCCTTGGACCTTCTTATTGACGATGAAACACAGAAATTGCATCCGAATTTAATACAAAAGGCACAGTGCCGACTTAAGTACAAGTGGACTGACACTCTAACTTTCTATGATTTGAACCTCTCTTGTGATTCCAGTTTTAGATTCCGAGGTTTCACTTCAGGTTTTCTGTATCCCTTGGACCTTCTTATTGACGATGAAACACAGAAATTGCATCCGCATTTAATACAAAAGGCACAATGCCGACATAAGAACAAGAGGATTGACACTCTAATTTTCTATGATTTGAACCACTCCTGTGAGTCCCGTTTTAGATTCCGATGCTTCACTTCAGGTTTACTGTATCCCTTGGACCTTCTTATAAACGATGAAACACAGAAATTACATCCGAACTTAATACCAAAGGCACAGTGCCGACTTAAGTACAAGAGGACTGACACTCTAACTTTCTATGATTTGAACCTATCCTGTGGGTCCACTTGTAGATTCCGATGCTTCACTTTAGGATTACTGTATCCCTTGGACCTTCTCATTGACAATGAAACACAGAAATTGCATACGAATTTAATACAAAAGGCACAATGCCGACTTAAGTACAAGAGGACTGACACTCTAACTTTCTATGATTTGAACCCCTCCTGTGAGTCCAGTTGTAGATTCCGATGCTTCAACTCAGGTTTACTGTATCCCTTGGACCTTCTTATTGACGATGAAACACAGAAATTGCATCCGAATTTAATACAAAAGGCACAATGCCGACTTAAGTACAAGAGGACTGACACTCTAACTTTCTATGATTTGAACCTCCCCTGTGAGTCCAGTTTTAAATTCCGATGCTTCACTTCAGTTTTACTGTAACCCTTGGACCTTCTTATTGACGATGAAACACAGAAATTGCATCCGAATTTAATACAAAAGGCACAGTGCCGACTTAAGTACAAGAGGACTGACACTCTAACTTTCTATGATTTGAACCTCTCCTGTGATTCCAGTTTTAGATTCCGATGATTCACTGCAGGTTTTCTGTATCCCTTGGACCTTCTTATTGACGATGAAACACAGAAATTGCATCGGAATTTAATACAAAAGGCACAATGCTGACTTAAGTACAAGAGGACTGACACTCTAACTTTCTATGATTTGAACCACTCCTGTGAGTCCAGTTTTAGATTCCGATCCTTCACTTAAGGTTTTTCTGTATCCCTTGGAACTTCTTATTAACGATGAAACACAGATATTGCATCCGAATTTAATACAAAATGCACAATGCCGACTTAAGTACAAGAGGACTGACGCTTAAACTTTCTATGATTTGAACCACTCCTCTGAGGCCAGATTTAGATTTCGATGCTTCACTTCAGGTTTACTGTATCCCTTGGACCTTGTTATTGACGATGAAACACAGAAATGTCATTCGAATTTAATACAAAAGGCACAATGCCGACTTAAGAACAAGAGGACTGACACTCTAAGTTGCTATGATTTGAACCTCTCCTGTGAGTCCAGTTTTAGTTTCCGATGCTTCACTTCAGGTTTACTGTATCCCTTGGACCTTCTTATTGACGATGAAACTTAGAAATTGCATACGAATTTAATACAACATGCACAATGCCGACTTAGGTGCAAGAGGACTGACACTCTAACTATCTATGATTTGAACCACTCCTCTGAGGCCAGATTTAGATTCCGATGCTTTACTTCAGGTTTACTGTATCGCTTGGACCTTCTTATTGACGATGAAACACAGAAATTTCATCCGAATTTAGTGCAAAAGGCACAATGCCGACTTAAGTGCACGAGGACTAACACTCTAACTTTCTATGATTTGAACCTCTCCTGTGAGTCCAGTTTTAGATTCCGATGCTTCACTTCAGGTTTACTGTATCCCTTGGACCTTCTTATTGACGATGAAACACAGAAATTGCATCCGAATGTAATACAAAAGGCTCAATAACGGCATAATTACAAGCGGACTGACACTCTAACTTTCTCTGATTTGAACCTCTCCTGTGAGTCCAGTTTGAGTTTCCGATGCTTCACTTCAGGTTTACTCTATCCCTGGGACCTTCTTATTGACGATGAAACACAGAAATCGCATTCGAATTTAATACAAAAAGCACAATGCCGGCTTAAGTACAAGAGGACTGACACTCTAACATTCTATGTTTTGAACCTCTCCTGTGTGTCCAGTGTGAGGGTCCGAGGCTTCACTTCAGGTTTACTGTATCCCTTGGACCTTCTTATTGACGATGAAACACAGAAATTGCATCCGAATTTAATACAAAAGGCACAATGCCGTCTTAAGTACAAGAGGACTGACACTCTAATTTTCTATGATTTGAACCACTCCTGTGAGTCCCGTTTTATATTCCGATGCTTCGTTTCAGGTTTACTGTATCCCTTGGACCATCTTATAAGCGATGAAACACAGAAATTACATCCGAACTTAATACAAAAGGCACAATGCCGACATAAGTACAAGAGGTCTGACACTCTAACTTTCTATGATTTGAACCTCTCCTGTGGGTCCAGTTGTAGATTCCGATGCTTCACTTTAGGTTTACTGTATCCCTTGGACCTTCCCATTGACAATAAAACACAGAAATTGCATCTGAAATTAATACAAAAGGCACAATGAGGACTTAAGTACAAGAGGACTGACACTCTAACTTTCTATGAGTTGAACCACTCCTGTGAGTCCAGTTTTAAATTCCGATGCTTCACTTCAATTTTACTGTATCCCTTGGACCTTCTTATTGACGATGAAACACAGAAATTGCATCCGAATTTAATACAATAGGCACAGTGCCGACTTAAGTACAAGAGGACTGACACTCTAACTTTCTATGATTTGAACCACTCCTCTGAGGCCAGATTTAGATTTCGATGCTTCACTTCAGGTTTACTGCATCCTTTGGACCTTGTTATTGACGATGAAACACAGAAATGTCATTCGAATTTAATACAAAAGGCACAATGCCGACTTAAGAACAAGAGGACTGACACTCTAACTTTCTATGATTTGAACCTCTCCTGTGATTCCAGTTTTAGATTCCGATGCTTCACTTCAGGATTACTGTAACCCTTGGACCTTCTTATTGACGATGAAACACAGAAATTTAATACAATTTAATACAAAAGGCACAATGCCGACTTAAGTACAAGAGGACTGACACTCTAACTATCTACGATTCGAACCTCTCCTGTGAGTCCAGTTTTGGATTCCGATGCTTCACTTCAGGATTACTGTATCCCTTGGAACTTCTTATTCACGATGAAACACAGAAATTGCATACGAATTTCATAGAAAAGGCACAATGCCGACTTAAGTATAAGAGGACTGACACTCTAACTTTCTATGATTTGAACCACTCCTCTGAGGCCAGATTTAGATTTCGATGCTTCACTTCAGGTTTACTGTATCCTTTGGACCTTGTTATTGACGATGAAACACAGAAATGTCATTCGAATTTAATACAAAAGGCACAATGCCGACTTAAGAACAAGAGGACTGACACTCTAAGTTGCTATGATTTGAACCTCTCCTGTGAGTCCAGTTTTAGATTCCGATGCTTCACTTCAGGTTTACTGTATCCCTTGGACCTTCTTATTGACGATGAAACACAGAAATTGCATCCAAATTTAATACAAAAGGCACAATGCCGGCTTAAGTACAAGAGGACTGACACTCTAACTTTCTATGAGATGAACCTCTCCTGTGATTCCAGTTTTAGAATCCGATTCTTTACTTCAGGTTTACTGTATCCCTTGGACCTTCTTATTGACGATGAAACTTAGAAATTGCATACGAATTTAATACAACATGCACAATGCCGACTTAAGTACAAGAGGACTGACACTCTAAATTTCTATGATTTGAACCACTCCTCTAGGCCAGATTTAGATTCCGATGCTTTACTTCAGGTTTACTGTATCGCTTGGACCTTCTTATTGACGATGAAACACAGAAATTTCATCCGAATTTAGTGCAAAAGGCCCAATGCCGACTTAAGTGCACGAGGACTAACACTTTAACTTTCTATGATTTGAACCTCTCCTGTGAGTCCAGTTTTAGATTCCGATGATTCACTTCAGGTTTATTGTATCCCTTGGACCTTCTTATTGACGATGAAACACAGAAATGTAATTCGAATTTAATACAAAAGGTACAATGCCGACTTAAGAACAAGAGGACTGACACTCTAAGATGCTATGATTTGAACCTCTCCTGTGAGTCCAGTTTTAGATTCCGATGCTTCACTTCAGGTTTACTGTATCCCTTGGACCTTCTTATTGACGATGAAACTTAGAAATTGCATACGAATTTAATACAACATGCACAATGCCGACTTAAGTACAAGAGGACTGACACTCTAACTTTCTATGATTTGATCCACTCCTCTGAGGCCAGATTTATATTCCGATGCTTTACTTTAGGTTTACTGTATCGCTTGGACCTCCTTATTGACGATGAAACACAGAAATTTCATCCGAATTTAGTGCAAAAGGCACAATGCCGACTTAAGTGCACGAGGACTAGCACTCTAAATTTCTATGATTTGAACCTCTCCTGTGAGTCCAGTTTTAGATTCCGATGCTTCACTTCAGGTTTACTGTATCCCTTGGACCTTCTTATTGACGATGAAACACAGGAATTGCATCCGAATTTAATACAAAAGGCACAATGCCGGCTTAAGTACAAGAGGACTGACACTCTAACTTTCTCTGATTTGAACCTCTCCTGTGAGTCCAGTTTTAGATTCCGATACTTCACTTCAGGTTTACTCTATCCCTTGGACCTTCTTATTGACGATGAAACACAGAAATCGCATTCGAATTTAATACAAAAAGCACAATGCCGGCTTAAGTACAAGAGGACTGACACTTTAACTTTCTATGTTTTGAACCTCTCCTGTGAGTCCAGTGTGAGGGTCCGAGGCTTCACTTTAGGTTTACTGTATCCCTTGGACCTTCTCATTGACAATGAAACACAGAAATTGCATCCGAATTTAATACAAAAGACACAATGAGGACTTCAGTACAAGAGGAATGGCACTCTAACTTTCTATGATTTGAACCTCTCCTGTGAGTCCAGTTTTAAATTCCGATGCTTCACTTCAATTTTACTGTATCCCTTGGACCTTCTTATTGACGATGAAACACAGAAATTGCATCCGAATTTAATACAAAAGGCACAGTGCCGACTTAAGTACAAGAGGACTGACACTCTAACTTTCTATGAATTGAACCTCTCCTGTGATTCCAGTTTTAGATTCCGATGCTTCACTTCAGGATTACTGTAACCCTTGGACCTTCTTATTGACGATGAAACACAGAAATTTAATACAATTTAATACAAAAGGCACAATGCCGACTTAAGTACAAGAGGACTGACTCTCTAACTTTCTACGATTTAAACCTCTCCTGTGAGTCCAGTTTTGGATTCCGATGCTTCACTTCAGGATTACTGTATCCTTTGGACCTTCTTATTGACGATGAAACACTGAAATTGCATCCGAATTTAATACAAAAGGCACAATGCCGGCTTAAGTACAAGAGGACTGACACTCTAACTTTCTCTGATTTGAACCTTTCCTGTGAGTCCAGTTTGAGATTCCGATGCTTCACTTCAGGTTTACTCTATCCCTTGGACCTTCTTATTGACGATGAAAAACAGAAATCGCATTGGAATTTAATACAAAAAGCACAATGCCGGCTTAAGTACAAGAGGACTGACACTCTAACTTTCTATGTTTTGAACATCTCCTGTGAGTCCAGTGTGAGGGTCCGAGGCTTTACTTCAGGTTTACTGTATCCCTTGGACCTTCTTATTGACGATGAAACACAGAAATTGGATCCGCATTTAATACAAAAGACACAATGCCGACTTAAGTACAAGAGGACTGACACTCTAATTTTCTATGGTTTGAACCACTCCTGTGAGTCGCGTTTTAAATTCCGATGCTTCGTTTCAGGTTTACTGTATCTCTTGGACCTTCTTATAAACGATGAAACACAGAAATTACATCCGAACTTAATACAAAAGGCACAATGCCGACATAAGTACAAGAGGACTGACACTCTAACTTTCTATGATTTGAACCTCTCCTGTGATTCCAGTTTTAGATTCCGATGATTCACTGCAGGTTTTCTGTATCCCTTGGACCTTCTTATTGACGATGAAACACAGAAATTGCATCGGAATTTAATACAAAAGGCACAATGCTGACTTAAGTACAAGAGGACTGACACTCTAACTTTCTATGATTTGAACCACTCCTGTGAGTCCAGTTTTAGATTCCGATCCTTCACTTAAGGTTTTTCTGTATCCCTTGGAACTTCTTATTAACGATGAAACACAGATATTGCATCCGAATTTAATACAAAATGCACAATGCCGACTTAAGTACAAGAGGACTGACGCTTAAACTTTCTATGATTTGAACCACTCCTCTGAGGCCAGATTTAGATTTCGATGCTTCACTTCAGGTTTACTGTATCCCTTGGACCTTGTTATTGACGATGAAACACAGAAATGTCATTCGAATTTAATACAAAAGGCACAATGCCGACTTAAGAACAAGAGGACTGACACTCTAAGTTGCTATGATTTGAACCTCTCCTGTGAGTCCAGTTTTAGTTTCCGATGCTTCACTTCAGGTTTACTGTATCCCTTGGACCTTCTTATTGAAGATGAAACTTAGAAATTGCATACGAATTTAATACAACATGCACAATGCCGACTTAGGTGCAAGAGGACTGACACTCTAACTATCTATGATTTGAACCACTCCTCTGAGGCCAGATTTAGATTCCGATGCTTTACTTCAGGTTTACTGTATCGCTTGGACCTTCTTATTGACGATGAAACACAGAAATTTCATCCGAATTTAGTGCAAAAGGCACAATGCCGACTTAAGTGCACGAGGACTAACACTCTAACTTTCTATGATTTGAACCTCTCCTGTGAGTCCAGTTTTAGATTCCGATGCTTCACTTCAGGTTTACTGTATCCCTTGGACCTTCTTATTGACGATGAAACACAGAAATTGCATCCGAATGTAATACAAAAGGCTCAATAACGGCATAATTACAAGCGGACTGACACTCTAACTTTCTCTGATTTGAACCTCTCCTGTGAGTCCAGTTTGAGTTTCCGATGCTTCACTTCAGGTTTACTCTATCCCTGGGACCTTCTTATTGACGATGAAACACAGAAATCGCATTCGAATTTAATACAAAAAGCACAATGCCGGCTTAAGTACAAGAGGACTGACACTCTAACATTCTATGTTTTGAACCTCTCCTGTGTGTCCAGTGTGAGGGTCCGAGGCTTCACTTCAGGTTTACTGTATCCCTTGGACCTTCTTATTGACGATGAAACACAGAAATTGCATCCGAATTTAATACAAAAGGCACAATGCCGTCTTAAGTACAAGAGGACTGACACTCTAATTTTCTATGATTTGAACCACTCCTGTGAGTCCCGTTTTATATTCCGATGCTTCGTTTCAGGTTTACTGTATCCCTTGGACCTTCTTATAAGCGATGAAACACAGAAATTACATCCGAACTTAATACAAAAGGCACAATGCCGACATAAGTACAAGAGGTCTGACACTCTAACTTTCTATGATTTGAACCTCTCCTGTGGGTCCAGTTGTAGATTCCGATGCTTCACTTTAGGTTTACTGTATCCCTTGGACCTTCCCATTGACAATAAAACCCAGAAATTGCATCTGAAATTAATACAAAAGGCACAATGAGGACTTAAGTACAAGAGGACTGACACTCTAACTTTCTATGAGTTGAACCACTCCTGTGAGTCCAGTTTTAAATTCCGATGCTTCACTTCAATTTTACTGTATCCCTTGGACCTTCTTATTGACGATGAAACACAGAAATTGCATCCGAATTTAATACAATAGGCACAGTGCCGACTTAAGTACAAGAGGACTGACACTCTAACTTTCTATGATTTGAACCACTCCTCTGAGGCCAGATTTAGATTTCGATGCTTCACTTCAGGTTTACTGTATCCTTTGGACCTTGTTATTGACGATGAAACACAGAAATGTCATTCGAATTTAATACAAAAGGCACAATGCCGACTTAAGAACAAGAGGACTGACACTCTAACTTTCTATGATTTGAACCTCTCCTGTGATTCCAGTTTTAGATTCCGATGCTTCACTTCAGGATTACTGTAACCCTTGGACCTTCTTATTGACGATGAAACACAGAAATTTAATACAATTTAATACAAAAGGCACAATGCCGACTTAAGTACAAGAGGACTGACACTCTAACTATCTACGATTCGAACCTCTCCTGTGAGTCCAGTTTTGGATTCCGATGCTTCACTTCAGGATTACTGTATCCCTTGGAACTTCTTATTCACGATGAAACACAGAAATTGCATACGAATTTCATAGAAAAGGCACAATGCCGACTTAAGTATAAGAGGACTGACACTCTAACTTTCTATGATTTGAACCACTCCTCTGAGGCCAGATTTAGATTTCGATGCTTCACTTCAGGTTTACTGTATCCTTTGGACCTTGTTATTGACGATGAAACACAGAAATGTCATTCGAATTTAATACAAAAGGCACAATGCCGACTTAAGAACAAGAGGACTGACACTCTAAGTTGCTATGATTTGAACCTCTCCTGTGAGTCCAGTTTTAGATTCCGATGCTTCACTTCAGGTTTACTGTATCCCTTGGACCTTCTTATTGACGATGAAACACAGAAATTGCATCCAAATTTAATACAAAAGGCACAATGCCGGCTTAAGTACAAGAGGACTGACACTCTAACTTTCTATGAGATGAACCTCTCCTGTGATTCCAGTTTTAGAATCCGATTCTTTACTTCAGGTTTACTGTATCCCTTGGACCTTCTTATTGACGATGAAACTTAGAAATTGCATACGAATTTAATACAACATGCACAATGCCGACTTAAGTACAAGAGGACTGACACTCTAAATTTCTATGATTTGAACCACTCCTCTAGGCCAGATTTAGATTCCGATGCTTTACTTCAGGTTTACTGTATCGCTTGGACCTTCTTATTGACGATGAAACACAGAAATTTCATCCGAATTTAGTGCAAAAGGCCCAATGCCGACTTAAGTGCACGAGGACTAACACTTTAACTTTCTATGATTTGAACCTCTCCTGTGAGTCCAGTTTTAGATTCCGATGATTCACTTCAGGTTTATTGTATCCCTTGGACCTTCTTATTGACGATGAAACACAGAAATGTCATTCGAATTTAATACAAAAGGTACAATGCCGACTTAAGAACAAGAGGACTGACACTCTAAGATGCTATGATTTGAACCTCTCCTGTGAGTCCAGTTTTAGATTCCGATGCTTCACTTCAGGTTTACTGTATCCCTTGGACCTTCTTATTGACGATGAAACTTAGAAATTGCATACGAATTTAATACAACATGCACAATGCCGACTTAAGTACAAGAGGACTGACACTCTAACTTTCTATGATTTGATCCACTCCTCTGAGGCCAGATTTATATTCCGATGCTTTACTTTAGGTTTACTGTATCGCTTGGACCTCCTTATTGACGATGAAACACAGAAATTTCATCCGAATTTAGTGCAAAAGGCACAATGCCGACTTAAGTGCACGAGGACTAGCACTCTAAATTTCTATGATTTGAACCTCTCCTGTGAGTCCAGTTTTAGATTCCGATGCTTCACTTCAGGTTTACTGTATCCCTTGGACCTTCTTATTGACGATGAAACACAGGAATTGCATCCGAATTTAATACAAAAGGCACAATGCCGGCTTAAGTACAAGAGGACTGACACTCTAACTTTCTCTGATTTGAACCTCTCCTGTGAGTCCAGTTTTAGATTCCGATACTTCACTTCAGTTTTACTCTATCCCTTGGACTTTCTTATTGACGATGAAACACAGAAATCGCATTCGAATTTAATACAAAAAGCACAATGCCGGCTTAAGTACAAGAGGACTGACACTCTAACTTTCTATGTTTTGAACCTCTCCTGTGAGTCCAGTGTGAGGGTCCGAGGCTTCACTTTAGGTTTACTGTATCCCTTGGACCTTCTCATTGACAATGAAACACAGAAATTGCATCCGAATTTAATACAAAAGACACAATGAGGACTTCAGTACAAGAGGAATGGCACTCTAACTTTCTATGATTTGAACCTCTCCTGTGAGTCCAGTTTTAAATTCCGATGCTTCACTTCAATTTTACTGTATCCCTTGGACCTTCTTATTGACGATGAAACACAGAAATTGCATCCGAATTTAATACAAAAGGCACAGTGCCGACTTAAGTACAAGAGGACTGACACTCTAACTTTCTATGAATTGAACCTCTCCTGTGATTCCAGTTTTAGATTCCGATGCTTCACTTCAGGATTACTGTAACCCTTGGACCTTCTTATTGACGATGAAACACAGAAATTTAATACAATTTAATACAAAAGGCACAATGCCGACTTAAGTACAAGAGGACTGACTCTCTAACTTTCTACGATTTAAACCTCTCCTGTGAGTCCAGTTTTGGATTCCGATGCTTCACTTCAGGATTACTGTATCCTTTGGACCTTCTTATTGACGATGAAACACTGAAATTGCATCCGAATTTAATACAAAAGGCACAATGCCGGCTTAAGTACAAGAGGACTGACACTCTAACTTTCTCTGATTTGAACCTTTCCTGTGAGTCCAGTTTGAGATTCCGATGCTTCACTTCAGGTTTACTCTATCCCTTGGACCTTCTTATTGACGATGAAAAACAGAAATCGCATTGGAATTTAATACAAAAAGCACAATGCCGGCTTAAGTACAAGAGGACTGACACTCTAACTTTCTATGTTTTGAACATCTCCTGTGAGAACAGTGTGAGGGTCCGAGGCTTTACTTCAGGTTTACTGTATCCCTTGGACCTTCTTATTGACGATGAAACACAGAAATTGGATCCGCATTTAATACAAAAGACACAATGCCGACTTAAGTACAAGAGGACTGACACTCTAATTTTCTATGGTTTGAACCACTCCTGTGAGTCAAGTTTTAGATTCCGATGCTTCACATCAGGATTACTGTATCCCTTGGACCTTCTTATTGACGATGAAACACTGAAATTGCATCCGAATTTAATACAAAAGGCACAATGCCGACTTAAGTACCAGAGGACTGACACTCTAACTTTCTATGATTTGAACCACTCCTGTGAGTCCAGTTTTAGATTCCGATGCTTCACTTCAGGTTTACTGTATCCCTTGGACCTTCTCATTGACAATGAAACACAGAAATTGCATCCGAAATTAATACAAAAGGCACAATGAGGACTTAAGTACAAGAGGACTGACACTCTCACTTTCTATGATTTGAACCTCTCCTGTGATTCCAGTTTTAGATTCCGATGCTTCACTTCAGGATTACTGTAACCCTTGGACCTTCTTATTGACGATGAAACACAGAAATTTAATACAATATAATACAAAAGGCACAATGCCGACTTAAGTACAAGAGGACTGACACTCTAACTTTCTACGATTTGAACCTCTCCTGTGAGTCAAGTTTTAGATTCCGATGCTTCACATCAGGATTACTGTATCCCTTGGACCTTCTTATTGACGATGAAACACTGAAATTGCATCCGAATTTAATACAAAAGGCACAATGCCGACTTAAGTACCAGAGGACTGACACTCTAACTTTCTATGATTTGAACCACTCCTGTGAGTCCAGTTTTAGATTCCGATGCTTCACTTCAGGTTTACTGTATCCCTTGGACCTTGTTATTGACGATGAAACACAGAAATGTCATTCGAATTTAATACAAAAGGTACACTGCCGACTTAAGAACAAGAGGACTGACACTCTAAGATGCTATGATTTGAACCTCTCCTGTGAGTCCAGTTTTAGATTCCGATGCTTCACTTCAGGTTTACTGTATCCCTTGGACCTTCTTATTGACGATGAAACTTAGAAATTGCATACGAATTTAATACAACATGCACAATGCCGACTTAAGTACAAGAGGACTGACACTCTAACTTTCTATGATTTGATCCACTCCTCTGAGGCCAGATTTATATTCCGATGCTTTACTTTAGGTTTACTGTATCGCTTGGACCTTCTTATTGACGATGAAACACAGAAATTTCATCCGAATTTAGTGCAAAAGGCACAATGCCGACTTAAGTGCACGAGGACTAGCACTCTAAATTTCTATGATTTGAACCTCTCCTGTGAGTCCACTTTTAGATTCCGATGCTTCACTTCAGGTTTACTGTATCCCTTGGACCTTCTTATTGACGATGAAACACAGGAATTGCATCCGAATTTAATACAAAAGGCACAATGCCGGCTTAAGTACAAGAGGACTGACACTCTAACTTTCTCTGATTTGAACCTCTCCTGTGAGTCCAGTTTTAGATTCCGATACTTCACTTCAGGTTTACTCTATCCCTTGGACCTTCTTATTGACGATGAAACACAGAAATCGCATTCGAATTTAATACAAAAAGCACAATGCCGGCTTAAGTACAAGAGGACTGACACTCTAACTTTCTATGCTTTGAACCTCTCCTGTGAGTCCAGTGTGAGGGTCCGAGGCTTCACTTTAGGTTTACTGCATCCCTTGGACCTTCTCATTGACAATGAAACACAGAAATTGCATCCGAATTTAATACAAAAGACACAATGAGGACTTCAGTACAAGAGGAGTGGCACTCTAACTTTCTATGATTTGAACCTCTCCTGTGAGTCCAGTTTTAAATTCCGATGCTTCACTTCAATTTTACTGTATCCCTTGGACCTTCTTATTGACGATGAAACACAGAAATTGCATCCGAATTTAATACAAAAGGCACAGTGCCGACTTAAGTACAAGAGGACTGACACTCTAACTTTCTATGAATTGAACCTCTCCTGTGATTCCAGTTTTAGATTCCGATGCTTCACTTCAGGATTACTGTAACCCTTGGACCTTCTTATTGACGATGAAACACAGAAATTTAATACAATTTAATACAAAAGGCACAATGCCGACTTAAGTACAAGAGGACTGACACTCTAACTTTCTACGATTTAAACCTCTCCTGTGAGTCCAGTTTTGGATTCCGATGCTTCACTTCAGGATTACTGTATCCCTTGGACCTTCTTATTGACGATGAAACACTGAAATTGCATCCGAATTTAATACGAAATGCACAATGCCGACTTAAGTACAAGAGGACTGACACTCTAACTTTCTATGATTTGAACCTCTCCTGTGAATCCAGTTTTAGATTCCGATGCTTCACTTCAGGTTTACTGTATCCCTTGGAACTTCTTATTCACGATGAAACACAGAAATTGCATACGAATTTAATACAAAAGGCACAATGCCGACTTAAGTACAAGAGGACGGACACTCAAACTTTCTGTGATTTGAACCACTCCTGTGAGGCCAGTTTTAGATTCCGATTCTTCACTTCAAGTTTACTGTATCCCTTGGACCTTCTTATTGACGATGAAACACAGAAATTGCATCCGAATTTAATACAAAAGGCACAATGCCAACTTAAATACAAGAGGACTGACACTCCAACTTTCTATGATTTGAACCTCTCCAGTGAGTCCATTCTTAGATGCCGATACTTCTCTACAGGTTTACTGTATTCCTTGGACCATCTTATTGACGATGAAACACAGATATTTCATCCGAATTTAATACAAAAGGCACAATGCCGACTTAAGTACAAGAGGACTGACACTCTAAGTTGCTATGATTTGAACCTCTCCTGTGAGTCCAGTTTCAGTTTCCGTTGCTTCACTTCAGGTTTACTGTATCCCTTGGACCTTCTTATTGACGATGAAACACAGAAATTGCATACGAATTTAATACAAAATGCACAATGCCGACTCAAGTACAAGAGGACTGACACTCTAACTTTCTATGATTTGAACCACTCCTCTTAGGCCAGATTTAGATTCCGATGCTTCACTTCAGGTTTACTGTATCCCTTGGACCTTCTTATTGACGATGAAACACAGAAATTGCATCCGAATTTAATACAAAAGGCACAATGCCGACTGAAGTACAAGAGGACTGACACTCTAACTTTCTATGATTTGAACCTTTCCTGTGAGTCCAGTTTCAGTTTCCGATGCTTCACTTCAGGTTTACTGTATCCCTTGGACCTTCTTATTGACGATGAAACACAGAAATTGCGTACGAATTTAATACAAAATGCGCAATGCCGACTTAAGTACAAGAGGACTGACACTCTAACTTTCTATGATTTGAACCACTCCTCTGTGGCCAGATTTAGATTCCGATGCTCCACTTCAGGTTTACTGTATCCCTTGGACCTACTTATTGACGATGAAACACAGAAATTAAATCCGAATTTAGTGCAAAAGGCACAATGCCGACTTAAGTACAAGAGGACTGACACTCTAACTTTCAATGATTTGAACCTCTCCTGTGAGTCCAGTTTTAGATTCCGATGCTTCACTTCAGGTTTACTGTATCCCTTGGACCTTCTTATTGACGATGAAACACAGAAATTGCATCCGAATTTAATACAAAAGGCACAATGCCGACATAAGTACAAGAGGACTGACACTCTAACTTTCTATGATTTGAACCACTCCTCTGAGGCCAGATTTAGATTCCGATGCTTCACTTCAGGTTTACTGTATCCCTTGGACCTTCTTATTGACGATGAAACACAGAAATTTCATCCGAATTTAATACAAAAGGCACAATGCCGTCATAAGTACAAGAGGACTGACACTCTAACTTCCTATGATTTGAACCACTCCTCTGAGGCCAGATTTAGATTTCGATGCTTCACTTCAGGTTTACTGTATCCCTTGGACCTAGTTATTGACGATGAAACACAGAAATGTCATTCGAATTTAATACAAAAGGCACAATGCCGACTTAAGAACAAGAGGACTGACACTCTAAGTTGCTATGATTTGAACCTCTCCTGTGAGTCCAGTTTTAGATTCTGATGCTTCACTTCAGGTTTACTGTATCCCTTGGACCTTCTTATTGACGATGAAACACAGAAATTACATCCAAATTTAATACAAAAGGCACAATGCCGGCTTAAGTACAAGAGGACTGACACTCTAACTTTCTATGAGATGAACCTCTCCTGTGATTCCAGTTTTAGAATCCGATGCTTCACTTCAGGTTTACTGTATCCCTTGGACCTTCTTATTGACGATGAAACTTAGAAATTGCATACGAATTTAATACAACATGCACAATGCCGACTTAAGTACAAGAGGACTGACACTATAACTTTCTATGATTTGAACCACTCCTCTGAGGCCAGATTTAGATTCCGATGCTTTACTTCAGGTTTACTGTATCGCTTGGACCTGCTTATTGACGATGAAACACAGAAATTTCATCCGAATTTAGTGCAAAAGGCCCAATGCCGACTTAAGTGCACGAGGACTAACACTTTAACTTTCTATGATTTGAACCTCTCCTGTGAGTCCAGTTTTAGATTCCGATGCTTCACTTCAGGTTTACTGTATCCCTTGGAACTTCTTATTCACGATGAAACACAGAAATTGCATACGAATTTAATACAAAAGGCACAATGCCGACTTAAGTACAAGAGGACGGACACTCAAACTTTCTATGATTTGAACCACTCCTGTGAGGCCAGTTTTAGATTCCGATTCTTCACTTCAAGTTTACTGTATCCCTTGGACCTTCTTATTGACGATGAAACACAGAAATTGCATCCGAATTTAATACAAAAGGCACAATGCCGACTTAAGTACAAGAGGACTGACACTCCAACTTTCTATGATTTGAACCTCTCCAGTGAGTCCATTCTTAGATTCCGATGCTTCACTTCAGGTTTACTGTATCCCTTGGACCTTCTTATAAACGATGAAACACAGAAATTACATCCGAACTTAATACAAAAGGCGCAATGCCGACATAAGTACAAGAGGACTGACACTCTAACTTTCTATGATTTGAACCTCTCCTGTGGGTCCAGTTGTAGATTCCGATGCTTCACTTTAGGTTTACTGTATCCCTTGGACCTTCCCATTGACAATGAAACACAGAAATTGCATCCGAAATTAATACAAAAGGCACAATGAGGACTTAAGTACAAGAGGACTGACACTCTAACTTTCTATGATTTGAACCTCTCCTGTGAGTCCAGTTTTAAATTCCGATGCTTCACTTCAATTTTACTGTATCCCTTGGACCTTCTTATTGACGATGAAACACAGAAATTGCATCCGAATTTAATACAAAAGGCACAGTGCCGACTTAAGTACAAGAGGACTGACACTCTAACTTTCAATGATTTGAACCTCTCCTGTGATTCCAGTTTTAGATTCCGATGCTTCACTTCAGGATTACTGTAACCCTTGGACCTTCTTATTGACGATGAAACACAGAAATTTAATACAATTTAATACAAAAGGCACAATGCCGACTTAAGTACAAGAGGACTGACACTCTAACTTTCTATGATTTGAACCACTCCTCTGAGGCCAGATTTAGATTTCGATGCTTCACTTCAGGTTTACTGTATCCCTTGGACCTTGTTATTGACGATGAAACACAGAAATGTCATTCGAATTTAATACAAAAGGCACAATGCCGACTTAAGAACAAGAGGACTGACACTCTAAGTTGCTATGATTTGAACCTCTCCTGTGAGTCCAGTTTTAGATTCCGATGCTTCACTTCAGGTTTACTGTATCCCTTGGACCTTCTCATTGACGACGAAACACAGAAATTACATCCAAATTTAATACAAAAGGCACAATGCCGGCTTAAGTACATGAGGACTGACACTCTAACTTTCTATGAGATGAACCTCTCCTGTGATTCCAGTTTTAGAATCCGATGCTTCACTTCAGGTTTACTGTATCCCTTAAACCTTCTTATTGACGATGAAACTTAGAAATTGCATACGAATTTAATACAACATGCACAATGCCGACTTAAGTACAAGACGACTGACACTCTAACTTTCTATGATTTGAACCACTCCTCTGAGGCCAGATTTAGATTCCGATGCTTTACTTAAGGTTTACTGTATCGCTTGGACCTGCTTATTGACGATGAAACACAGAAATTTCATCCGAATTTAGTGCAAAAGGCCCAATGCCGACTTAAGTGCACGAGGACTAACACTTTAACTTTCTATGATTTGAACCTCTCCTGTGAGTCTAGTTTTAGATTCTGATGCTTCACTTCAGGTTTACTGTATCCCTTGGACCTTCTTATTGACGATGAAACACAGAAATTGCATCCGAATTTAATACAAAAGGCACAATGCAGGCTTAAGTACAAGAGGACTGACACTCTATTTTTCTCTAATTTGAACCTCTTCTGTGAGTCCAGTTTGAGATTCCGATGCTTCACTTCAGGTTTACTCTATCCCTTGGACCTTCTTATTGACGATGAAAAACAAAAATCGCATTCGAATTTAATACAAAAAGCACAATGCCGGCTTAAGTGCAAGAGGACTGGCACTCTAACTTTCTATGTTTTGAACCTCTCCTGTGAGTCCAGTGTGAGGGTCCGAGACTTTACTTCAGGTTTACTGTATCCCTTGTACCTTCTTATTGACGATGAAACACAGAAATTGCATCCGAATTTAATATAAAAGGCACAATGCCGACTTAAGTACAAGAGGACTGACACTCTAATTTTCTATGATTTGAACCACTCCTGTGAGTCCCGTTTTATATTCCGATGCTTCGTTTCAGGTTTACTGTATCTCTTGGACCTTCTTATACACGATGAAACACAGAAATTACATCCGAACTTAATACAAAAGGCACAATGCCGACATAAGTACAAGAGGACAGACACTCTAACTTTCTATGATTTGAACCTCTCCTGTGGGTCCAGTTGTAGATTCCGATGCTTCACTTTAGGTTTACTGTATCCCTTGGACCTTCTCATTGACAACGAAACACAGAAATTGCATCCGAAATTAATACAAAAGGCACAATGAGGACTTAAGTACAAGAGGACTGGCACTCTAACTTTCTATGATTTGAACCTCTCCTGTGAGTCCAGTTTTCAATTCCGATGCTTCACTTCAATTTTACTGTATCCCTTGGACCTTCTCATTGACGATGAAACACAGAAATTGCATCCGAATTTAATACAAAAGGCACAGTGCCGACTTAAGTACAAGAGGACTGACACTCTCACTTTCTATGATTTGAACCTCTCCTGTGATTCCAGTTTTAGATTCCGATGCTTCACTTCAGGAGTACTGTAACCCTTGGACCTTCTTATTGACGATGAAACACAGAAATTTAATACACTATAATACAAAAGGCACAAAGCCGACTTAAGTACAAGAGGACTGACACTCTAACTTTCTACGATTTGAACCTCTCCTGTGAGTCCAGTTTTGGATTCCGATGCTTCACTTCAGGATTACTGTATCCCTTGGACCTTCTTATTGACGATGAACCACTGAAATTGCATCCGAATTTAATACAAAAGGCACAATGCCGACTTAAGTACAAGAGGACTGACACTCTAGCTTTCTATGATTTGAACCACTCCTGTGAGTCCAGTTTTAGATTCCGATGCTTCACTTCAGGTTTACTGTATCCCTTGGAACTTCTTATTTACGATGAAACACAGAAATTGCATACGAATGTAATAGAAAAGGCACAATGCCGACTTAAGTACAAGAGGACTGACACTCTAACTTTCTATGATTTGAACCACTCCTCTGAGGCCAGATTTAGATTTCGATGCTTCACTTCAGGTTTACTGTATCCCTTGGACCTTGTTATTGACGATGAAGCACAGAAATGTCATTCGAATTTAATACAAAAGGCACAATGCCGACTTAAGAACAAGAGGACTGACACTCTAAGTTGCTATGATTTGAACCTCTCCTGTGAGTCCAGTTTTAGATTCCGATGCTTCACTTCAGGTTTACTGTATCCCTTGGACCTTCTTACTGACGATGGAACTTAGAAATTGCATACGAATTTAATACAACATGCACAATGCCGACTTATGTACAAGAGGACTGACACTCTAACTTTCTATGATTTGAACCACTCCTCTGAGGCCAGATTTAGATTCCGATGCTTTACTTCAGGTTTATTGTATCGCTTGGACCTTCTTATTGACGATGAAACACAGAAATTTCATCCGAATTTAGTGCAAAAGGCACAATGCCGACTTAAGTGCACGAGGACTAACACTCTAAATTTCTATGATTTGAACCTCTCCTGTGAGTCCAGTTTTAGATTCCGATGCTTCACTTCAGGTTTACTGTATCCCTTGGACCTTCTTATTGACGATGAAACACAGAAATTGCATCCGAATTTAATACAAAAGGCACAATGCCGGCTTAAGTACAAGAGGACTGACACTCAAACTTTCTCTGATTTGAACCTCTCCTGTGAGTCCAGTTTTAGATTCCGATACTTCACTTCAGGTTTACTCTATCCCTTGGACCTTCTTATTGACGATGAAACACAGAAATCGCACTCGAATTTAATACAAAAAGCACAATGCCGGCTTAAGTACAAGAGGAATGACACTCTAACTTTCTATGTTTTGAACCTCTCCTGTGAGTCCAGTGTGAGGGTCCGAGGCTTCACTTCAGGTTTACTGTATCCCTTGGACCTTCTTATAAACGATGAAACACAGAAATTACATCCGAACTTAATACAAAAGGCACAATGCCGACATAAGTACAAGAGGACTGACACTCTAACTTTCTATGATTTGAACGTCTCCTGTGGGTCCAGTTGTAGATTCCGATGCTTCACTTTAGGTTTACTGTATCCCTTGGACCTTCTCATTGACATTGAAACACAGAAATTGCATCTGAATTTAATACAAAAGACACAATGAGGACTTCAGTACAAGAGGAATGGCACTCTAACTTTCTATGGTTTGAACCTCTCCTGTGAGTCCAGTTTTAAATTCCGATGCTTCACTTCAATTTTACTGTATCCCTTGGACCTTCTTATTGACGATGAAACACAGAAATTGCATCCGAATTTAATACAAAAGGCACAGTGCCGACTTAAGTACAAGAGGATTGACACTCTAACTTTCTATGATTTGAACCTCTCCTGTGATTCCAGTTTTAGATTCCGATGCTTCACTTCAGGATTACTGTAACCCTTGGACCTTCTTATTGACGATGAAACACAGAAATTTAATACAATTTAATACAAAAGGCACAATGCCGACTTAAGTACAAGAGGACTGACACTCTAACTTTCTACGATTTGAACCTCTCCTGTGAGTCCAGTTTTGGATTCCGATGCTTCACTTCAGGATTACTATATCCCTTGGACCTTCTTATTGACGATGAAACACTGAAATTGCATCCGAATTTAATACAAAAGGCACAATGCCGACTTAAGTACAAGAGGACTGACACTCTAACTTTCTATGATTTGAACCTCTCCTGTGAGTCCAGTTTTAGATTCCGATGCTTCACTTCAGGTTTACTGTATCCCTTGGAACTTCTTATTCACGATGAAACACAGAAATTGCATACGAATTTAATACAAAAGGCACAATGCCGACTTAAGTACAAGAGGACGGACACTCAAACTTTCTATGATTTGAACCACTCCTGTGAGGCCAGTTTTAGATTCCGATTCTTCACTTCAAGTTTACTGTATCCCTTGGACCTTCTTATTGACGATGAAACACAGAAATTGCATCCGAATTTAATACAAAAGGCACAATGCCGACTTAAGTAAAAGAGGACTGACACTCCAACTTTCTATGATTTGTACCTCTCCAGTGAGTCCATTCTTAGATGCCGATACTTCTCTACAGGTTTACTGTATTCCTTGGACCATCTTATTGACGATGAAACACAGATATTTCATCCGAATTTAATACAAAAGGCACAATGCCGACTTAAGTATAAGAGGACTGACACTCTAAGTTGCTATGATTTGAACCTCTCCTGTGAGTCCAGTTTCAGTTTCCGATGCTTCACTTCAGGTTTACTGTATCCCTTGGACCTTCTTATTGACGATGAAACACAGAAATTGCGTACGAATTTAATACAAAATGCACAATGCCGACTTAAGTGCAAGAGGACTGACACTCTAACTTTCTATGATTTGAATCTCACCTGTGAGTCCAGTTTCAGTTTCCGATGCTTCACTTCAGGTTTACTGTACCCCTAGGACATTCTTATTGACGATGAAACACAGAAATTGCGTACGAATTTAATACAAAAGGCACAATGCCGACTTAAGTACAAGAGGACTGACACTCTAACTTTCTATGATTTGAACCACTCCTCTGAGGCCAGATTTAGATTCCGATGCTTCACTTCAGGTTTACTGTATCCCTTGGACCTTCTTATTGACGATGAAACACAGAAAATTCATCCGAATTTAATTCAAAATGCACAATGCCGACTTAAGTACAAGAGGACTGACACTCTAACTTTCTATGATTTGAACCTCTCCTGTGAGTCCAGTTTTAGATTCCGATGCTTCACTTCAGGATTACTGTATCCCTTGGCCCTTCTTATTGACGATGAAACACAGAAATTGCATCCCAATTTAATACAAAAGGCATAATGCCGACATAAGTACAAGAGGACTGACACTCTAACTTTCTATGATTTGAACCACTCCTCTTAGGCCAGATTTAGATTCCGATGCTTCACTTCAGGTTTACTGTATCCCTTGGACCTTCTTATTGACGATGAAACACAGAAATTGCATCCGAATTTAATACAAAAGGCACAATGCCGACTGAAGTACAACAGGACTGACACTCTAATTTTCTATGATTTGAACCTCTCCTGTGAGTCCAGTTTCAGTTTCCGATGCTTCACTTCAGGTTGAATGTATCCCTTGGACCTTCTTATTGACGATGAAACACAGAAATTGCGTACGAATTTAATACAAAATGCGCAATGCCGACTTAAGTACAAGAGGACTGACACTCTAACTTTCTATGATTTGAACCACTCCTCTGAGGCCAGATTTAGATTCCGATGCTCCACTTCAGGTTTACTGTATCCCTTGGACCTACTTATTGACGATGAAACACAGAAATTAAATCCGAATTTAGTGCAAAAGGCACAATGCCGACTTAAGTACAAGAGGACTGACACTCTAACTTACAATGATTTGAACCTCTCCTGTGAGTCCAGTTTTAGATTCCGATGCTTCACTTCAGGTTTACTGTATCCCTTGGACCTTCTTATTGACGATGAAACACAGAAATTGCATCCGAATTTAATACAAAAGGCACAATGCCGACATAAGTACAAGAGGACTGACACTCTAACTTTCTATGATGTGAAACACTCCTCTGAGGCCAGATTTAGATTCCGATGCTTCACTTCAGGTTTACTGTATCCCTTGGACCTTCTTATTGACGATGAAACACAGAAATTTCATCCGAATGTAATACAAAAGGCACAATGCCGACTTAAGTACAAGAGTACTGACACTCTAAGTTGCTATGATTTGAACCTCTCCCGTGAGTCCAGTTTTAGATTCCGATGCTTCACTTCAGGTTTACTGGATCCCTTGGACATTCTTATTGACGATGAAACTTAGAAATTGCATACGAATTTAATACAAAATGCACAATGCCGACTTAAGTACAAGTGAACTGTCACTCTAACTTTCTATAATTTAAACCACTCCTCTGAGGCCAAATTAAGATTCCGATGCTTTACTTCAGGTTTACTGTATCCCTTGGACCTTCTTATTGACGATGAAACACAGAAATTGCATCCGAATTTAGTGCAAAAGGCACAATGCCGACTTAAGTACAAGAGGACTGACACTCTAATTTTCTATGATTTGAACCTCTCCTGTGAGTCCAGTTTTAGATTCCGATGCTTCACTTCAGGTTAACTGTATCCCTTGGACCTTCTTATTGACGATGAAACACAGAAATTGCATCCGAATTTAATACAAAAGGCACAATGCCGGCTTAAGTACAAGAGGACTGACACTCTAACTTCTATGATTTGAACCTCTCCTGTGATTCCAGTTTTAGATTCCGATGCTTCACTTCAGGTTAACTGTATCCCTTGGACCTTCTTATTGACGATGAAACACAGAAATTGCATCCGAATTTAATACAAAATGCACAATGCCGACTTAAGTACAAGAGGACTGACAGTCTAACTTTCTATGATTTTAACCTCTCCTGTGAGTCCAGTTTTAGATTCTGATGCTTCACTTCAGGTTTGCTGTATCCCTTGGAACTTCTTATTCACGATGAAACACAGAAATTGCATACGAATTTAATACAAAAGGCACAATGCCGACTTAAGTACAAGAGGACTGACACTCTAACTTTCTATGATTTGAACCACTCCTGTGACTCCAGTTTTAGATTCCGATGCTTCACTTCAGGTTTACTGTATCTCTTGGACCTTCTTATTGACGATGAAACACAGAAATTGCATCCGAATTTAATACAAAAGGCACAATGGCGACTGAAGTACAAGAGGACTGACACTCTAACTTTCTATGATTTGAACCTCTCCTGTGAGTCCATTCTTAGATGCCGATGCTTCACTACTGGTTTACTGTATCCCTTGGACCTTCTCATTGACGATGAAACACAGAAATTGCACCCGAATTTAATACAAAAGGTACAACGCCGGCTTAAGTACAAGAGGACTGACACTCTAACTTTCTATGGTTTGAACCTCTCCTGTGATTCCAGTTATAGATTCCGATGCTTCACTTCAGGTTTACTGTATCCCTTGGACCTTCTTATTGACGATGAAACACAGAAATTGCATCCGAATTTAATACAAATGGCACAATGCCGACTTAAGTACAAGAGGACTGACACTCTAAAATGCTATGATTTGAACCTCTCCTGTGAGTCAAGTTTCAGTTTCCGATGCTTCACTTCAGTTTTACTGTATCCCTTGGACCTTCTAATTGACGATGAATTACAGAAATTGCGTACGAATTTAATACAAAATGCACAATGCCGACTTAAGTACAAGATGACTGACACTCTAACTTTCTATGATTTGAACCACTCCTCTGAGGCCAGATTTAGATTCCGATGCTTCACTTCAGGTTTACTGTATCCCTTGGACCTTCTTATTGACGATGAAACACAGATATTTCATCCGAATTTAATACAAAAGGATCAATGCCGACTTAAGTACAAGAGGACTGACACTCTAACTTTCTATGATTTGAACCTCTCCTGTGAGTCCAGTTTTAGATTCCGATGCTTCACTTCAGGTTTACTGTATCCCTTGGACCTTCTTATTGACGATGAAACACAGAAATTACATCCGAATTTAATACAAAAGACAAAATGCCGACATAATTACAAGAGGACTGACACTCTATTTTTCTATGATTTGAACCACTCCTCTGAGGCCAGATTTAGATTCCGATGCTTCACTTCAGGTTTACTGAATCCCTTGGACCTTCTTATTGACGATGAAACACAGAAATTGCATCGGAATTTAATACAAAAGGCACAATGCCGACTTAAGTACAAGAGGACTGACACACTAAATTTCTATGATTTGAACCTCTCCTGTGAGTCCAGTTTTAGATTCCGATGCTTCACTTCAGGTTTACTGTATCCCTTGGAACTTCTTATTCACGGCGAAACACAGAAATTGCATACGAATTTAATACAAAAGGCACAATGCTGACTTAAGTACAAGAGGACTGACACTCAAACTTTCTATGATTTGAACCACTCCTGTGAGGCCAGTTTTAGATTCAGATTCTTCACTTCAAGTTTACTGTATCCCTTGGACCTTATTGACGATGAAACACAGAAATTGCATACGAATTTAATACAAAAGGCACAATGCCGACTTAAGCACAAGAGGACTGACACTCCAACTTTCTATGATTTGAACCTCTCCAGTGAGTCCATTCTTAGATGCCGATGATTCACTACAGATTTACTGTATCCCTTGGACCTTCTTATTGACGATGAAACTCAGATATTGCATCCGAATTTAACACAAATGGCACAATGCCGACTTAAGTACAAGAGGACTGACACTCTAAGTTGCTATGATTTGAACCTCTCCTGTGAGTCAAGTTTCAGTTTCCGATGCTTCACTTCAGTTTTACTGTATCCCTTGGACCTTCTTATTGACGATGAAACACAGAAATTGCGTACGAATTTAATACAAAATGCACAATGCGGACTTAAGTACAAGAGGACTGACACTCCAACTTTCTATGATTTGAACCTCTCCAGTGAGTCCATTCTTAGATGCCGATACTTCTCTACAGGTTTAGTGTATTCCTTGGACCATCTTATTGACGATGAAACACAGATATTTCATCCGAATTTAATACAAAAGGCACAATGCCGACTTAAGTACAAGAGGACTGACACTCTAAGTTGCTATGATTTGAACCTCTCCTGTGAGTCCAGTTTCAGTTTCCGATGCTTCACTTCAGGTTTACTGTATCCCTTGGACCTTCTTATTGACGATGAAACACAGAAATTGCGTACGAATTTAATACAAAATGCACAATGCCGACTTAAGTACAAGAGGACTGACACTCTAACTTTCTAGGATTTGAACCTCACCTGTGAGTCCAGTTTCAGTTTCCGATGCTTCACTTCAGGTTTACTGTACCCCTTGGACATTCTTATTGACGATGAAACACAGAAATTGCGTACGAATTTAATACAAAAGGCACAATGCCGACTTAAGTACAAGAGGACTGACACTCTAACTTTCTATGATTTGAACCACTCCTCTGAGGCCAGATTTAGATTCCGATGCTTCACTTCAGGTTTACTGTATCCCTTGGACCTTCTTATTGACGATGAAACACAGAAAATTTATCCGAATTTAATTCAAAATGCACAATGCCGACTTAAGTACAAGAGGACTGACACTCTAACTTTCTATGATTTGAACCTCTTCTGTGAGTCCAGTTTTAGATTCCGATGCTTCACTTCAGGTTTACTGTATCCCTTGGCCCTTCTTATTGACGATGAAACACAGAAATTGCATCCGAATTTAATACAAAAGGCATAATGCCGACATAAGTACAAGAGGACTGACACTCTAACTTTCTATGATTTGAACCACTCCTCTTAGGCCAGATTTAGATTCCGATGCTTCACTTCAGGTTTACTGTATCCCTTGGACCTTCTTATTGACGATGAAACACAGAAATTGCATCCGAATTTAATACAAAAGGCACAATGCCGACTGAGGTACAAGAGGACTGACACTGTAACTTTCTATGATTTGAACCTCTCCTGTGAGTCCAGTTTCAGTTTCCGATGCTTCACTTCAGGTTTACTGTATCCCTTGGACCTTCTTATTGACGATGAAACACAGAAATTGCGTACGAATTTAATACAAAATGCGCAATGCCGACTTAAGTACAAGAGGACTGACACTCTAACTTTCTATGATTTGATCCACTCCTCTGAGGCCAGATTTAGATTTCGATGCTCCACTTCAGGTTTACTGTATCCCTTGGACCTACTTATTGACGATGAAACACAGAAATTAAATCCGAATTTAGTGCAAAAGGCACAATGCCGACTTAAGTACAAGAGGACTGACACTCTAACTTTCAATGATTTGAACCTCTCCTGTGAGTCCAGTTTTAGATTCCGATGCTTCACTTCAGGTTTACTGTATCCCTTGGACCTTCTTATTGTCGATGAAACACAGAAATTGCATCCGAATTTAATACAAAAGGCACAATGCCGACATAAGTACAAGAGGACTGACACTCTAATTTTCTATGATTTGAACCACTCCTCTGAGGCCAGATTTAGATTCCGATGCTTCACTTCAGGTTTACTGGATCCCTTGGACATTCTTATTGACGATGAAACTTAGAAATTGCATACGAATTTAATACAAAATGCACAATGCCGACTTAAGTACAAGAGGACTGACACTCTAACTTTCTATGATTTAAACCACTCCTCTGAGTCCAGATTTAGATTCCGATGCTTTACTTCAGGTTTACTGTATCCCTTGGACATTCTTATTGACGATGAAACACAGAAATTGCATCCGAATTTAGTGCAAAAGGCACAATGCCGACTTAAGTACAAGAGGACTGAGACTCTAATTTTCTATGATTTGAACCTCTCCTGTGAGTCCAGTTTTAGATTCCGATGCTTCACTTCAGGTTAACTGTATCCCTTGGACCTTCTTATTGACGATGAAACACAGAAATTGCATCCGAATTTAATACAAAAGGCACAATGCCGGCTTAAGTACAAGAGGACTGACACTCTAACTTCTATGATTTGAACCTCTCCTGTGATTCCAGTTTTAGATTCCGATGCTTCACTTCAGGTTAACTGTATCCCTTGGACCTTCTTATTGATGATGAAACACAGAAATTGCATCCGAATTTAATACAAAATGCACAATGCCGACTTAAGTACAAGAGGACTGACAGTCTAACTTTCTATGATTTTAACCTCTCCTGTGAGTCCAGTTTTAGATTCTGATGCTTCACTTCAGGTTTGCTGTATCCCTTGGAACTTCTTATTCACGATGAAACACAGAAATTGCATACGAATTTAATACAAAAGGCACAATGCCGACTTAAGTACAAGAGGACTGACACTCTAACTTTCTATGATTTGAACCACTCCTGTGAGGCCAGTTTTAGATTCCGATGCTTCACTTCAGGTTTACTCTATCCCTTGGACCTTCTTATTGACGATGAAACACAGAAATTGCATCCGAATTTAATACAAAAGGCACAATGGCGACTTAAATACAAGAGGACTGACACTCTAACTTTCTATGATTTGAACCTCTCCTGTGAGTCCATTCTTAGATGCCGATGCTTCACTACTGGTTTACTGTATCCCTTGGACCTTCTCATTGACGATGAAACACAGAAATTGCATCCGAATTTAATACAAAAGGTACAACGCCGGCTTAAGTACAAGAGGACTGACACTCTAACTTTCTATGGTTTGAACCTCTCCTGTGATTCCAGTTATAGACTCCGATGCTTCACTTCAGGTTTACTGTATCCCTTGGACCTTCTTATTGACGATGAAACACAGAAATTGCATCCGAATTTAATACAAAATGCACAATGCCGACTTAAGTACAAGCGGACTGACACTCTAACTATCTATGATTTGATCGTCTCCTGTGAGTCCAGTTTTAGATTCCGATGCTTCACTTCAGGTTTACTGTATCCCTTGGAACTTCTTATTCACGATGAAACACAGAAATTGCATAGGAATTTAATACAAAAGGCACAATGCCGACTTAAGTACAAGAGGACTGACACTCGAACTTTCTATGATTTGAACCTCTCCAGTGAGTCCATTCTTAGATGCCGATGCTTCACTACAGGTTTACTATATTCCTTGGACCATCTTATTGACGATGAAACACAGAAATTGCATCCGAATTTAATACAAAAGGCACAATGCCGACATAAGTACGAGAGGACTGACACTCTAACTTTCTATGATTTGAACCACTCCTCTGAGGCCAGATTTAGATTCCGATGCTTCACTTCAGGTTTACTGTATCCCTTGGACCTTCTTATTGACGATGAAACACAGAAATTGCATCCGAATTTAATACAAAAGGCACAATGCCGACTTAAGTACAAGAGGACTGACACTCTAACTTTCTATGATTTGAACCTCTGCTGTGAGTCCAGTTTTAGATTCCGATGCATCACTTCAGGTTTACTGTATCCCTTGGAACTTCTTATTCACGGCGAAACACAGAAATTGCATACGAATTTAATACAAAAGGCACAATGCCGAATTAAGTACAAGAGGACTGACACTCTAACTTTCTATGATTTGAACCACTCATGTGAGGCCAGTTTTAGATTCCGATTCTTCACTTCAAGTTTACTGTATCCCTTGGACCTTATTGACGATGAAACACAGAAATTGCATCCGAATATAATACAAAAGGCACAATGCCGACTTAAGTACAAGAGGACTGACACTCCAACTTTCTATGATTTGAACCTCTCCAGTGAGTCCATTCTTAGATGCCGATTGTGGTGTCACCGCCAGACACCACACTTGCTAGGTGGTAGCTTAAATCGGCCGCGGTCCACTTAGTACATGTCGGACCCGCGTGTCGCCACTGTGTAATCGCAGACCTAGCGCCACCACCAAGGCAGGTCTCGTGATACGAGAGAGCACATCGCCCCAGTTGTACGAGAACCTAGCTACCGCCCAGTTGTACGAGAACCTAGCTACCGACCAGATGTACGAAGCCTTTCTCTCTCATTAGCCGAGAGACAGAATAGCCATCAGCTAAGTTAATGGCTACGAACTAGCAAGGCGCCATTTGTATCAGTGCCTATAGCTTACGAGTATTCAAAAGAGATGTATTGCAAGGACTAATAAAAAGATAAGTAATAAGCATCTACATACTTTTCTTCTTATTCATTTATAAGTTCTCATGTTCCAGACTTCACGCCCGTCTGCTTTAGCCGTGCGTGCCCTATCGGCTACAGCGTTAGTCTAGAGTTCATTTTCAGCCATCTCAACTTCACGGTGTCGGCCCAGCTACCGACACAACATTTATTGGCGACGAGCAAAAGAGTTTGTATTAATTCGTTTGCAACATTGGCGACGATTTAAAGTGTTCTGATTGCTTACATTTAATTGTGTCATGGCTTCGCCACATTCTCCAGATGTACTGTCCGAATTTTATCGCTAGCAGAATCAGCAGACGCAGGCGTTACTGGATGCCCTTGGACAGCTCGTCCAGGGTCAACGTACCATTCAAACCGATGCGGCCGCCGCCGCTTCTTCGCTACCGCTGCCACTAAACGCTGTTGCACCTCCCTTTCGACCATACGTGGCAGCCGATGAGACCTGGCACGAGTGGTCGCGCCAGTTCAACTTTCACCTCGCTGCCTACAGAATTCAAGGTAATGAGCGGCAGCCGTTTTTGCTTTCTTGTGTCGGTGTTTCCGCATACCGTGTGATAGTGAAATTGTTTCCCCGACGCGACGTAGCAACTTTGTCCTACGAGGAAATTTTGTCTGCATTAGATGCCTATTTCAAAGAAACAGTTAATGTGGTTGCAAAACGGTATACGTTCTTTCGTACAAAACGTACGGCCGGTCAAACTAATAGGGAGTGGGTAGCAACATTGCAAGGACTTACTAGGGACTGTGCCTTTGAATGTGACTGTGGTCTTTCTTATTCAGATACAATGGTGCGTGATGCAATTGCACAGAACGTTTCTGATGTTCGCATAAGGGAGCAAATTTTGAAACTAGTTAATCCCTCCCTTCAACAAGTAATAGACATATTGGATAGACAGGACACACTTGACTGTGCTCAGGAATCTTTTGAAACTTCGCCAGCCGTGTGTAACATTAACCGGCCCGCTGGACGCGCTGCGCGGCCCGGTAACCGGGCCTTGCGCACGTCGACACAGCGACCGCCGCGTGCTAAGCCACGTGTGCCGCGCCAGCACACAAATGCAGTGAAATCATGCCCGCGGTGTGCTACTAGACATTCGCGTGAACATTGCCCGTCACGCCAAGCTATTTGCTTTTTCTGCAATCAGAAAGGACATGTTCAAAGTGTTTGCCAGAAAAAGCTCCGATCAGACAATCACACTCATTCCAGGCCCTTTGCTTCGCGCCGGAATCGAACCAAGGACACTCAGGCTCGTGGACCTTGGCCTATGGACATTCATGTCGTTAGTTCCGCTTCGTCCAGTGACACTTTCTCTAACAGTAACTGTGATCGTCCCACAAAAACTGTGCGTCGACGTCGCCGGAAATCACGTCAATTAGCAAGTGATTCTGTACTTGTGTCTGTTCCAATTGCACAAAACAGTCGCTCTTGTCAGCAGGACAATAAACTTTTTGTGGACTTAGACTTTGAAGGCAAAGTGATACCATTCCAGCTCGATACCGGAGCTGCAGTTTCATTGCTCAATCACGACACGTACAAACAACTGGGCGCACCTCCGTTGCGTGCCGCAAATGTTCAGTTAAAAAGTTATTCCGGACAGACACTTCCTGTGTTAGGACAGTGCACCCTTCTTGCCACATACAAGGGACAAACAAAACTGGTGTCATTTTACGTTCTTCGTTCTTCTACGGCAGTGAACTTGTTTGGCTTAGATTTATTTCAGTTGTTTAACATGTCTATTGTAAATCAGGTCCTCTCAGTGAATCAGACTGTGCCTTCAGACAGTGTTTCTCGCTTATGTGACGAATTTGCAGACATATTTGCACCAGGCTTAGGTTGCGCTAAAAACTATGAAGCACATTTGGAACTGAAAGTAAACGCGCAACCGAAATTTTTCAGAGCGCGCAATGTTCCTCACGCATCACGTCAGGAGGTCGCAAGAACATTGAACAATGTAGAATCACAAGGTGTGAGTGAATGTGCGCCATGCCTCTTCTCTTTCAGCTCCGCTTCATCGCTTACGCCGTAAAGGTGTTCCGTTCGTCAGGACGACGGAATGCGAACGCGCCTTTCGCCAGTTGAAATCGGCGTTGCTTTCTAATACTTGTCTCACGCCTTTCGATCCCCAGAAACCCCTTTTGTTGATGGTAGATGCATCGGATTTCGGGATCAGTGCAGTGCTTGCGCACAAAGTTGGCTCCCATGATCGCCCTATTGCCTTTGCGTCCAAATTGCTCTCGTCTGCGCAAAGAAATTTTTCACAGATAGAGAAAGAAGCTTTGGCTCTCGTGTTTGGTATTACTGAGTTCCATGATTTCTTGTATGGTCGTCACTTCACCATCATCACAGACCACAAACCTTTGACATCGCTTTTTCATCCGACCAAGCCTGTACCTCCACGTACAGCGCAGAAATTCATTCGCTGGTCTATTTTCCTCTCGCAGTACCGCTACGATATCTTGTATCGGTCCACTGCTAAGCACGGAAACGCCGATGCGTTGTCCCGTTTGCCTGTTGCTGAGGATAAAGCATTCGATTCTTCCGAACTTGCTTGCATGTTCATTGATTCGGAAACCGATGAAGTGGTCGAATCGTTTCCGATAGATTTTCGTCGTGTAGCTACAGCCACAGCTGCTGACCCTGTCCTTGCTACTGTTTTGCGTTTTGTTGCTACGCAATGGCCTTTGTCAAAGTCTCGGATCGAGGATCCGTTGGTTCGCCGATTTTTTGCTCACAAGGAGAGACTTTTTGTTCGGCGTGGTGTTTTGTTGTTGCGTTCTGATAATGATCAGTCAAGAGTCGTGGTCCCACGTTCGTTACAGTCCTCTGTTTTACGGCTTCTTCACCACGGACATTGGGGTATAGTGCGAACGAAACAACTTGCTCGTCAGCACTGTACTTGGTTCGGAATCGATGCTGCGATTACGAATATGTGTTCTTCTTGCATGGCGTGTGCCGAACAACAATCCGCACCGCCGCGGAAAGTCTTTGCATGGCCAAAAGCCACTTCCCCTTGGCAACGCTTGCACATTGATTTTGCTGGTCCATTCTGGAATGCTCGATGGTTGGTTCTGGTCGATGCCTTCAGTAATTTTCCTTTTGTTGTCCGGATGTCTTCCATGACGTCCTCCGCCACCATCCAAGCGTTGTCTGCTATCTTTTGCATTGAAGGTCTTCCGCAGACTATTGTTTCCGACAATGGCCCACAATTCATGTCCGCAGAATTTCAGTCATTCTGCCAGGCCAATGGTATTCAACATCTGACATCCGCGCCGTTTTCGCCTCAGTCCAACGGTGCCGCTGAACGATTGGTCCGGACTTTCAAGTCACAGATGTTGAAATTGAAAGAGTCGCATTCTCGGGAGGACGCATTGTTGCTCTTTTTGTCTTCGTATCGCTCTCAGCCCCGAGATGGTCGCTCGCCGGCTGAGTTGCTCCACGGTCGTCCTCATCGCACCTTGATGTCTTTGCTGCATCCGCCGCATCAGGTTCCTGTGCAGCGGCAGACTCCTGCTTTTGCTCCAGGCGACGTTGTATTTTATCGCAACTATCGAGGTTCACGGCGTTGGCTCGCAGGGCGCATTCTTCGCTGCCTCGGCCGCGCGATGTATTTGGTTTTGGGGGCCTCTGGTGAGGTGCGTCGGCATCTCAATCAGCTGCGCCTCTGTCGTCGCTCGGGTTCTGCCGCTCCCCGTCTGCTTTCAGCGACGGTGCCGTCCGGTCAGCGCCCTGGCGACCCATCTACTGGCTCGCCTCATCCCCAGGTGTTACCGACGATGCCTTCCATTTTGCCCCATGGCGACGCGCCGCCGCCGCCGCAGCAGCAGCAGCCGCCGCCGCCGCCGCCGCTTGTTCTCCCGCCGGCGCCGCCCGCATTCGACGCTTCGTTGCAGCCGCCACGCGCCTCCCAGGGTCACGCGCCGCCGATCGCTTCCCGTGACCAGCTGTCCTCCGCCATGGAACTCCCGCCCGCTCCGGACCACATGACGTCATCGCGCGTCGGGTACCCCGACGCAATGGAGATCGACCCTACGGCCCCTCCTGTCTCATTACGGGCGCATACACCGCATGTTGACGTGCACCCTGGACTAGTTTTTCAGGCGTTTCCTAGCTCCCCTCGGACCGAATGGCCGGGTGCGGGTGGCACAGCCTCGCCTGTTGTTAGGCTCCCCACCTCATCGCATACGTCAACATGTGGTCCTCCCCACGGCGGGCGGAAGCCTTATCACACGACCGTTCGCCGATTTGCGGGGGAGGAATGTGGTGTCACCGCCAGACACAACACTTGCTAGGTGGTAGCTTAAATCGGCCGCGGTCCACTTAGTACATGTCGGACCCGCGTGTCGCCACTGTGTAATCGCAGACCTAGCGCCACCACCAAGGCAGGTCTCGTGATACGAGAGAGCACATCGCCCCAGTTGTACGAGAACCTACCTACCGCCCAGTTGTACGAGAACCTAGCTACCGACCAGATGTACGAAGCCTTTCTCTCTCATTAGCCGAGAGACAGAATAGCCATCAGCTAAGTTAATGGCTACGAACTAGCAAGGCGCCATTTGTATCAGTGCCTATAGCTTACGAGTATTCAAAAGAGATGTATTCCAAGGACTAATAAAAAGATAAGTAATAAGCATCTACATACTTTTCTTCTTATTCATTTATAAGTTCTCATGTTCCAGACTTCACGCCCGTCTGCTTTAGCCGTGCGTGCCCTATCGGCTACAGCGTTAGTCTAGAGTTCATTTTCAGCCATCTCAACTTCACGGTGTCGGCCCAGCTACCGACACAACACCGATGATTCACTACAGATTTACTGTATCCCTTGGACCTTCTTATTGACGATGAAACACAGATATTGCATCCGAATTTAATACAAATGGCACAATGCCGACTTAAGTACAAGAGGACTGACACTCTAAGTTGCTATGATTTGAACCTCTCCTGTGAGTCAAGTTTCAGTTTCCGATGCTTCACTTCAGTTTTACTGTATCCCTTGGACCTTCTTATTGACGATGAATTACAGAAATTGCGTACGAATTTAATACAAAATGCACAATGCCGACTTAAGTACAAGATGACTGACACTCTAACTTTCTATGATTTGAACCACTCCTCTGAGGCCAGATTTAGATTCCGATGCTTCACTTCAGGTTTACTGTATCCCTTGGACCTTCTTATTGACGATGAAACACAGAAATTGCATCCGAATTTAATACAAAAGGCAAAATGCCGACATAAGTACAAGAGGACTGACACTCTAACTTTCTATGATTTGAACCACTCCTCTGAGGCCAGATTTAGATTCCGATGCTTCACTTCAGGTTTACTGAATCCCTTGGACATTCTTATTGACGATGAAACACAGAAATTGCATCCGAATTTAATACAAAAGGCACAATTCCGACTTAAGTACAAGAGGACTGACACTCTAAATTTCTATGATTTGAACCACTCCTCTGAGGCCAGATTTAGATTCCGATGCTTCACTTCAGGTTTACTGTATCCCTTGGACCTTCTTATTGACGATGAAACACAGAAATTTCATCCGAATTTAATACAAAAGGCACAATGCCGACTTAAGTACAAGAGGACTGACACTCTAACTTTCTATGATTTGAACCTCTGCTGTGAGTCCAGTTTTAGATTCCGATGCTTCACTTCAGGTTTACTGTATCCCTTGGAACTTCTTATTCACGGCGAAACACAGAAATTGCATACGAATTTAATACAAAAGGCACAATGCTGACTTAAGTACAAGAGGACTGACACTCAAACTTTCTATGATTTGAACCACTCCTGTGAGGCCAGTTTTAGATTCCGATTCTTCACTTCAAGTTTACTGTATCCCTTGGACCTTATTGACGATGAAACACATAAATTGCATACGAATTTAATACAAAAGGCACAATGCCGACTTAAGTACAAGAGGACTGACACTCCAACTTTCTATGATTTGAACCTCTCCAGTGAGTCCATTCTTAGATGCCGATGCTTCACTACAAATTTACTGTATCCCTTGGACCTTCTTATTGACGATGAAACTCAGATATTGCATCCGAATTTAATACAAATGGCACAATGCCGACTTAAGTACAAGAGGACTGACACTCTAAGTTGCTATGATTTGAACCTCTCCTGTGAGTCAAGTTTCAGTTTCCGATGCTTCACTTCAGTTTTACTGTATCCCTTGGACCTTCTTATTGACGATGAAACACAGAAATTGCATCCAAATTTAAAACAAAAGGCACAATGCCGGCTTAAGTACAAGAGGACTGACACTCTAACTTTCTATGATTTGAACCACTCCTCTGAGGCCAGATTTAGATTCCGATGCTTCACTTCAGGTTTACTATATCCCTTGGACCTTCTTATTGACGATGAAACACAGAAATTTCATCCGAATTTAATACAAAAGGCACAATGCCGACTTAAGTACAAGAGGACTGACACTCTAACTTTCTATGATTTGAATCTCTCCTGTGAGTCCAGTTTTAGTTTCAGATGCTTCACTTCAGGTTTACTGTATCCCTTGGACCTTCTTATTGACGATGAAACACAGAACTTGCATCCGAATTTAATACAAAAGGCACAATGTCGACATAAGTACAAGAGGACTGACACTCTAACTTTCTATGATTTGAACCACTCCTCTGAGGCCAGATTTAGATTCCGATGCTTCACTTCAGGTTTACTGTATCCCTTGGACCTTCTTATTGACGATGAAACACAGAAATTTCATCCGAATTTAATACAAAAGGCACAATGCCGACATAAGTACAAGAGGACTGACACTCTAACTTTCTATGATTTGAACCACTCCTCTGAGGCCAGATTTAGATTCCGATGCTCCACTTCAGGTTTACTGTATCCCTTGGACCTACATATTGACGATGAAACACAGAAATTAAATCCGAATTCAGTGCAAAAGGCACAATGCCGACTTAAGTACAAGAGGACTGACACTCTAATTTTCAATGATTTGAACCTCTCCTGTGAGTCCAGTTTTAGATTCCGATGCTTCACTTCAGGTTTACTGTATCCCTTGGACCTTCTTATTGACGATGAAACAAAGAAATTGCATCCGAATTTAATACAAAAGGCACAATGCCGACATAAGTACAAGAGGACTGACACTCTAACTTTCTATGATTTGAACCACTCCTCTGAGGCCAGATTTAGATTCCGATGCTTCACTTCAGGTTTACTGGATCCCTTGGACATTCTTATTGACGATGAAACTTAGAAATTGCATACGAATTTAATACAAAATGCACAATGCCGACTTAAGTACAAGAGGACTGATACTCTAACTTTCTATGATTTAAACCACTCCTCTGAGGCCAGATTTAGATTCCGATGCTTTACTTCAGGTTTACTGTATCCCTTGGACCTTCTTATTGACGATGAAACACAGAAATTGCATCCGAATTTAGTGCAAAAGGCACAATGCCGACTTAAGTACAAGAGGACTGACACTCTAATTTTCTATGATTTGAACCTCTCCTGTGAGTCCAGTTTTAGATTCCGATGCTTCACTTCAGGTTAACTGTATCCCTTGGACCTTCTTATTGACGATGAAACACAGAAATTGCATCCGAATTTAATACAACAGGCACAATGCCGGCTTAAGTACAAGAGGACTGACACTCTAACTTCTATGATTTGAACCTCTCCTGTGATTCCAGTTTTAGATTCCGATGCTTCACTTCAGGTTAACTGTATCCCTTGGACCTTCTTATTGACGATGAAACACAGTAATTGCATCCGAATTTAATACAAAATGCACAATGCCGACTTAAGTACAAGAGGACTGACAGTCTAACTTTCTATGATTTTAACCTCTCCTGTGTGTACAGTTTTAGATTCTGATGCTTCACTTCAGGTTTGCTGTATCCCTTGGAACTTCTTATTCACGATGAAACACAGAAATTGCATACGAATTTAATACAAAAGGCACAATGCCGACTTAAGTACAAGAGGACTGACACTCTAACTTTCTATGATTTGAACCACTCCTGTGAGGCCAGTTGTAGATTCCGATGCTTCACTTCAGGTTTACTGTATCCCTTGGACCTTCTTATTGACGATGAAACACAGAAATTGCATCCGAATTTAATACAAAAGGCACAATGGCGACTTAAGTACAAGAGGACTGACACTCTAACTTTCTATGATTTGAACCTCTCCTGTGAGTCCATTCTTAGATGCCGATGCTTCACTACTGGTTTACTGTATCCCTTGGACCTTCTCATTGACGATGAAACGCTGAAATTGCATCCGAATTTAATACAAAAGGTACAACGCCGGCTTAAGTACAAGAGGACTGACACTCTAACTTACTATGGTTTGAACCTCGCCTGTGATTCCAGTTATAGATTCCGATGCTTCACTTCAGGTTTACTGTATCCCTTGGACCTTATTATTGACGATGAAACACAGAAATTGCATCCGAATTTAATACAAAATGCACAATGCCGAATTAAGTACAAGAGGACTGACACTCTAACTTTCTATGATTTGAACCACTCATGTGAGGCCAGTTTTAGATTCCGATTCTTCACTTCAAGTTTACTGTATCCCTTGGACCTTATTGACGATGAAACACAGAAATTGCATCCGAATTTAATACAAAAGGCACAATGCCGACTTAAGTACAAGAGGACTGACACTCCAACTTTCTATGATTTGAACCTCTCCAGTGAGTCCATTCTTAGATGCCGATGCTTCACTACAGATTTACTGTATCCCTTGGACCTTCGTATTGACGATGAAACACAGATATTGCATCCGAATTTAATACAAATGGCACAATGCCGACTTAAGTACAAGAGGACTGACACTCTAAGTTGCTATGATTTGAACCTCTCCTGTGAGTCAAGTTTCAGTTTCCGATGCTTCACTTCAGTTTTACTGTATCCCTTGGACCTTCTTATTGACGATGAATTACAGAAATTGCGTACGAATTTAATACAAAATGCACAATGCCGACTTAAGTACAAGATGACTGACACTCTAACTTTCTATGATTTGAACCACTCCTCTGATGCCAGATTTAGATTCCAATGCTTCACTTCAGGTTTACTATATCCCTTGGACCTTCTTATTGACGATGAAACACAGAAATTCATCCGAATTTAATACAAACGGCACAATGCCGACTTAAGTACAAGAGGACTGACACTCTAACTTTCTATGATTTGAATCTCTCCTGTGAGTCCAGTTTTAGTTTCAGATGCTTCACTTCAGGTTTACTGTATCCCTTGGACCTTCTTATTGACGATGAAACACAGAACTTGCATCCGAATTTAATACAAAAGGCACAATGTCGACATAAGTACAAGAGGACTGACACTCTAACTTTCTATGATTTGAACCACTCCTCTGAGGCCAGATTTAGATTCCGATGCTTCACTTCAGGTTTACTGTATCCCTTGGACCTTCTTATTGACGATGAAACACAGAAATTTCATCCGAATTTAATACAAAAGGCACAATGCCGACATAAGTACAAGAGGACTGACACTCTAACTTTCTATGATTTGAACCACTCCTCTGAGGCCAGATTTAGATTCCGATGCTTCACTTAATGTTAACTGTATCCCTTGGACCTTCTTATTGACGATGAAACTTAGAAATTGCATACGAATTTAATACAAAATGCACAATGCCGACTTAAGTACAAGAGGACTGATACTCTAACTTTCTATGATTTAAACCACTCCTCTGAGGCCAGATTTAGATTCCGATGCTTTACTTCAGGTTTACTGTATCCCTTGGACCTTCTTATTGACGATGAAACACAGAAATTGCATCCGAATTTAGTGCAAAAGGCACAATGCCGACTTAAGTACAAGAGGACTGACACTCTAATTTTCTATGATTTGAACCTCTCCTGTGAGTCCAGTTTTAGATTCCGATGCTTCACTTCAGGTTAACTGTATCCCTTGGACCTTCTTATTGACGATGAAACACAGAAATTGCATCCGAATTTAATACAAAAGGCACAATGCCGGCTTAAGTACAAGAGGACTGACACTCTAACTTCTATGATTTGAACCTCTCCTGTGATTCCAGTTTTAGATTCCGATGCTTCACTTCAGGTTAACTGTATCCCTTGGACCTTCTTATTGACGATGAAACACAGAAATTGCATCCGAATTTAATACAAAATGCACAATGCCGACTTAAGTACAAGAGGACTGACAGTCTAACTTTCTATGATTTTAACCTCTAATGTGAGTCCAGTTTTAGATTCTGATGCTTCACTTCAGGTTTGCTGTATCCCTTGGAACTTCTTATTCACGATGAAACACAGAAATTGCATACGAATTTAATACAAAAGGCACAATGCCGACTTAAGTACAAGAGGACTGACACTCTAACTTTCTATGATTTGAACCACTCCTGTGAGGCCAGTTTTAGATTCCGATGCTTCACTTCAGGTTTACTGTATCCCTTGGACCTTCTTATTGACGATGAAACACAGAAATTGCATCCGAATTTAATACAAAAGGCACAATGCCGACTTAAGTACAAGAGGACTGACACTCTAACTTTCTATGATTTGAACCTCTGCTGTGAGTCCAGTTTTAGATTCCGATGCTTCACTTAAGGTTTACTGTATCCCTTGGACCTTCTCATTGACGATGAAACACAGAAATTGCATCCGAATTTAATACAAAAGGTACAACGCCGGCTTAAGTACTAGAGGACTGACACTCTAACTTACTATGGTTTGAACCTCTCCTGTGATTCCAGTTATAGATTCCGATGCTTCACTTCAGGTTTACTGTATCCCTTGGACCTTCTTATTGACGATGAAACACAGAAATTGCATCCGAATTTAATACAAAATGCACAATGCCGACTTAAGTACAAGCGGACTGACACTCTAACTATCTATGATTTGAACGTCTCCTGTGAGTCCAGTTTTAGATTCCGATGCTTCACTTCAGGTTTACTGTATCCCTTGGAACTTCTTATTCACGATGAAACACAGAAATTGCATCGGAATTTAATACAAAAGGCACAATGCCGACTTAAGTACAAGAGGACTGACACTCCAACTTTCTATGATTTGAACCTCTCCAGTGAGTCCATTCTTAGATGCCGATGCATCACTACAGGTTTACTGTATTCCTTGGACCATCTTATTGACGATGAAACACAGAAATTGCATCCGAATTTAATACAAAAGGCACAATGCCGACATAAGTACAAGAGGACTGACACTCTAACTTTCTATGATTTGAACCACTCCTCTGAGGCCAGATTTAGATTCCGATGCTTCACTTCAGGTTTACTGTATCCCTTGGACCTTCTTATTGACGATGAAACACAGAAATTGCATCCGAATTTAATACAAAAGGCACAATGCCGACTTAAGTACAAGAGGACTGACACTCTAACTTTCTATGATTTGAACCTCTGCTGTGAGTCCAGTTTTAGATTCCGATGCTTCACTTCAGGTTTACTGTATCCCTTGGAACTTCTTATTCACGGCGAAACACAGAAATTGCATACGAATTTAATACAAAAGGCACAATGCCGAATTAAGTACAAGAGGACTGACACTCTAACTTTCTATGATTTGAACCACTCATGTGAGGCCAGTTTTAGATTCCGATTCTTCACTTCAAGTTTACTGTATCCCTTGGACCTTATTGACGATGAAACACAGAAATTGCATCCGAATTTAATACAAAAGGCACAATGCCGACTTAAGTACAAGAGGACTGACACTCCAACTTTCTATGATTTGAACCTCTCCAGTGAGTCCATTCTTAGATGCCGATGCTTCACTACAGATTTACTGTATCCCTTGGACCTTCGTATTGACGATGAAACACAGATATTGCATCCGAATTTAATACAAATGGCACAATGCCGACTTAAGTACAAGAGGACTGACACTCTAAGTTGCTATGATTTGAACCTCTCCTGTGAGTCAAGTTTCAGTTTCCGATGCTTCACTTCAGTTTTACTGTATCCCTTGGACCTTCTTATTGACGATGAATTACAGAAATTGCGTACGAATTTAATACAAAATGCACAATGCCGACTTAAGTACAAGATGACTGACACTCTAACTTTCTATGATTTGAACCATTCCTCTGATGCCAGATTTAGATTCCGATGCTTCACTTCAGGTTTACTATATCCCTTGGACCTTCTTATTGACGATGAAACACAGAAATTCATCCGAATTTAATACAAAAGGCACAATGCCGACTTAAGTACAAGAGGACTGACACTCTAACTTTCTATGATTTGAATCTCTCCTGTGAGTCCGGTTTTAGTTTCAGATGCCTCACTTCAGGTTTACTGTATCCCTTGGACCTTCTTATTGACGATGAAACACAGAAATTTCATCCGAATTTAATACAAAAGGCACAATGCCGACATAAGTACAAGAGGACTGACACTCTAACTTTCTATGATTTGAACCACTCCTCTGAGGCCAGATTTAGATTCCGATGCTTCACTTCAGGTTTACTGTATCCCTTGGACCTTCTTATTGACGATGAATCAAAGATATTACATCCGAATTTAGTGCAAAAGGCACAATGCCGACTTAAGTACACGAGGACTGACACTCTAACTTTCTATGATTTGAACCTCTCCTGTGAGTCCAGTTTTAGATTCCGATGCTTCACTTCATGTTAACTAGATCCCTTGGACCTTCTTATTGACGAGGAAACACAGAAATTGCATCCAAATTTAAAACAAAAGGCACAATGCCGGCTTAAGTACAAGAGGACTGACACTCTAACTTTCTATGATTTGAACCTCTCCTGTGATTCCAGTTTTAGATTCCGATACTTCACTTCAGGTTTGCTGTATCCCTTGGAACTTCTTATTCACGATGAAACACAGAAATAGCATACGAATTTAATACAAAAGGCACAATGCCGACTTAAGTGCAAGAGGACTGACACTCTAACTTTCTATGATTTGAACCACTCCTGTGAGGCCAGTTTTAGATTCCGTTGCTTCACTTCAGGTTTACTGTATCCCTTGGACCTTCTTATTGACGATGAAACAAAGAAATTGCATCCGAATTTAATACAAAAGGCACAATGCCGACATAAGTACAAGAGGACTGACACTCTAACTTTCTATGATTTGAACCACTCCTCTGAGGCCAGATTCAGATTCCGATGCTTCACTTCAGGATTACTGGATCCCTTGGACATTCTTATTGACGATGAAACTTAGAAATTGCATACGAATTTAATACAAAATGCACAATGCCGACTTAAGTACAAGAGGACTGATACTCTAACTTTCTATGATTTAAACCACTCCTCTGAGGCCAGATTTAGATTCCGATTCTTTACTTCAGGTTTACTGTATCCCTTGGACCTTCTTATTGACGATGAAACACAGAAATTGCATCCGAATTTAGTGCAAAAGGCACAATGCCGACTTAAGTACAAGAGGACTGACACTCTAATTTTCTATGATTTGAACCTCTCCTGTGAGTCCAGTTTTAGATTCCGATGCTTCACTTCAGGTTAACTGTATCCCTTGGACCTTCTTATTGACGATGAAACACAGATATTGCATCCGAATTTAATACAAAAGGCACAATGCCGGCTTAAGTACAAGAGGACTGACACTCTAACTTCTATGATTTGAACCTCTCCTGTGATTCCAGTTTTAGATTCCGATGCTTCACTTCAGGTTAACTGTATCCCTTGGACCTTCTTATTGACGATGAAACACAGAAATTGCATTCGAATTTAATACTAAATGCACAATGCCGACTTAAGTACAAGAGGACTGACAGTCTAACTTTCTATGATTTTAACCTCTCCTGTGAGTCCAGTTTTAGATTCTGATGCTTCACTTCAGGTTTGCTGTATCCCTTGGAACTTCTTATTCACGATGAAACACAGAAATTGCATACGAATTTAATACAAAAGGCACAATGCCGACTTAAGTACAAGAGGACTGACACTCTAACTTTCTATGATTTGAACCACTCCTGTGAGGCCAGTTTTAGATTCCGATGCTTCACTTCAGGTTTACTGTATCCCTTGGACCTTCTTATTGACGATGAAACACAGAAATTGCATCCGAATTTAATACAAAAGGCACAATGGCGACTTAAGTACAAGAGGACTGACACTCTAACTTTCTATGATTTGAACCTCTCCTGTGAGTCCATTCTTAGATGCCGATGCTTCACTACTGGTTTACTGTATCCCTTGGACCTTCTCATTGACGATGAAACACAGAAATTGCATCCGAATTTAATACAAAAGGTACAACGCCGGCTTAAGTACAAGAGGACTGACACTCTAACTTACTATGGTTTGAACCTCTCCTGTGATTCCAGTTATAGATTCCGATGCTTCACTTCAGGTTTACTGTATCCCTTGGACCTTCTTATTGACGATGAAACACAGAAATTGCATCCGAATTTAATATAAAATGCACAATGCCGACTTAAGTACAAGCGGACTGACACTCTAACTATCTATGATTTGAACGTCTCCTGTGAGTCCAGTTTTAGATTCCGATGCTTCACTTCAGGTTTACTGTATCCCTTGGAACTTCTTATTCACGATGAAACACAGAAATTGCATCGGAATTTAATACAAAAGGCACAATGCCGACTTAAGTACAAGAGGACTGACACTCCAACTTTCTATGATTTGAACCTCTCCAGTGAGTCCATTCTTAGATGCCGATGCTTCACTACAGGTTTACTGTATTCCTTGGACCATCTTATTGACGATGAAACACAGAAATTGCATCCGAATTTAATACAAAAGGCACAATGCCGACATAAGTACAAGAGGACTGACACTCTAACTTTCTATGATTTGAACCACTCCTCTGAGGCCAGATTTAGATTCCGATGCTTCACTTCAGGTTTACTGTATCCCTTGGACCTTCTTATTGACGATGAAACACAGAAATTGCATCCGAATTTAATACAAAAGGCACAATGCCGACTTAAGTACAAGAGGACTGACACTCTAACTTACTATGGTTTGAACCTCTCCTGTGATTCCAGTTATAGATTCCGATGCTTCACTTCAGGTTTACTGTATCCCTTGGACCTTCTTATTGACGATGAAACACAGAAATTGCATCCGAATTTAATACAAAATGCACAATGCCGACTTAAGTACAAGCGGACTGACACTCTAACTATCTATGATTTGAACGTCTCCTGTGAGTCCAGTTTTAGATTCCGATGCTTCACTTCAGGTTTACTGTATCCCTTGGAACTTCTTATTCACGATGAAACACAGAAATTGCATCGGAATTTAATACAAAAGGCACAATGCCGACTTAAGTACAAGAGGACTGACACTCCAACTTTCTATGATTTGAACCTCTCCAGTGAGTCCATTCTTAGATGCCGATGCTTCACTACAGGTTTACTGTGTTCCTTGGACCATCTTATTGACGATGAAACACAGAAATTGCATCCGAATTTAATACAAAAGGCACAATGCCGACATAAGTACAAGAGGACTGACACTCTAACTTTCTATGATTTGAACCACTCCTCTGAGGCCAGATTTAGATTCCGATGCTTCACTTCAGGTTTACTGTATCCCTTGGACCTTCTTATTGACGATGAAACACAGAAATTGCATCCGAATTTAATACAAAAGGCACAATGCCGACTTAAGTACAAGAGGACTGACACTCTAACTTTCTATGATTTGAACCTCTGCTGTGAGTCCAGTTTTAGATTCCGATGCTTCACTTCAGGTTTACTGTATCCCTTGGAACATCTTATTCACGGCGAAACACAGAAATTGCATACGAATTTAATACAAAAGGCACAATGCCGAATTAAGTACAAGAGGACTGACACTCTAACTTTCTATGATTTGAACCACTCATGTGAGGCCAGTTTTAGATTCCGATTCTTCACTTCAAGTTTACTGTATCCCTTGGACCTTATTGACGATGAAACACAGAAATTGCATCCGAATTTAATACAAAAGGCACAATGCCGACTTAAGTACAAGAGGACTGACACTCCAACTTTCTATGATTTGAACCTCTCCAGTGAGTCCATTCTTAGATGCCGATGCTTCACTACAGATTTACTGTATCCCTTGGACCTTCGTATTGACGATGAAACACAGATATTGCATCCGAATTTAATACAAATGGCACAATGCCGACTTAAGTACAAGAGGACTGACACTCTAAGTTGCTATGATTTGAACCTCTCCTGTGAGTCAAGTTTCAGTTTCCGATGCTTCACTTCAGTTTTACTGTATCCCTTGGACCTTCTTATTGACGATGAATTACAGAAATTGCGTACGAATTTAATACAAAATGCACAATGCCGACTTAAGTACAAGATGACTGACACTCTAACTTTCTATGATTTGAACCATTCCTCTGATGCCAGATTTAGATTCCGATGCTTCACTTCAGGTTTACTATATCCCTTGGACCTTCTTATTGACGATGAAACACAGAAATTCATCCGAATTTAATACAAAAGGCACAATGCCGACTTAAGTACAAGAGGACTGACACTCTAACTTTCTATGATTTGAATCTCTCCTGTGAGTCCAGTTTTAGTTTCAGATGTATCACTTCAGGTTTACTGTATCCCTTGGACCTTCTTATTGACGATGAAACACAGAACTTGCATCCGAATTTAATACAAAAGGCACAATGTCGACATAAGTACAAGAGGACTGACACTCTAACTTTCTATGATTTGAACCACTCCTCTGAGGCCAGATTTAGATTCCGATGCTTCACTTCAGGTTTACTGTATCCCTTGGACCTTCTTATTGACGATGAAACACAGAAATTTCATCCGAATTTAATACAAAGGGCACAATGCCGACATAAGTACAAGAGGACTGACACTCTAACTTTCTATGATTTGAACCACTCCTCTGAGGCCAGATTTAGATTCCGATGCTTCACTTCAGGTTTACTGTATCCCTTGGACCTTCTTATTGACGATGAATCAAAGATATTACATCCGAATTTAGTGCAAAAGGCACAATGCCGACTTAAGTACACGAGGACTGACACTCTAACTTTCTATGATTTGAACCTCTCCTGTGAGTCCAGTTTTAGATTCCGATGCTTCACTTCATGTTAACTGTATCCCTTGGACCTTCTTATTGACGATGAAACACAGAAATTGCATCCAAATTTAAAACAAAAGGCACAATGCCGGCTTAAGTACAAGAGGACTGACACTCTAACTTTCTATGATTTGAACCTCTCCTGTGATTCCAGTTTTAGATTCCGATACTTCACTTCAGGTTTGCTGTATCCCTTGGAACTTCTTATTCACGATGAAACACAGAAATAGCATACGAATTTAATACAAAAGGCACAATGCCGACTTAAGTGCAAGAGGACTGACACTCTAACTTTCTATGATTTGAACCACTCCTGTGAGGCCAGTTTTAGATTCCGTTGCTTCACTTCAGGTTTACTGTATCCCTTGGACCTTCTTATTGACGATGAAACAAAGAAATTGCATCCGAATTTAATACAAAAGGCACAATGCCGACATAAGTACAAGAGGACTGACACTCTAACTTTCTATGATTTGAACCACTCCTCTGAGGCCAGATTTAGATTCCGATGCTTCACTTCAGGTTTACTGGATCCCTTGGACATTCTTATTGACGATGAAACTTAGAAATTGCATACGAATTTAATACAAAATGCACAATGCCGACTTAAGTACAAGAGGACTGATACTCTAACTTTCTATGATTTAAACCACTCCTCTGAGGCCAGATTTAGATTCCGATGCTTTACTTCAGGTTTACTGTATCCCTTGGACCTTCTTATTGACGATGAAACACAGAAATTGCATCCGAATTTAGTGCAAAAGGCACAATGCCGACTTAAGTACAAGAGGACTGACACTCTAATTTTCTATGATTTGAACCTCTCCTGTGAGTCCAGTTTTAGATTCCGATGCTTCACTTCAGGTTAACTGTATCCCTTGGACCTTCTTATTGACGATGAAACACAGAAATTGCATCCGAATTTAATACAAAAGGCACAATGCCGGCTTAAGTACAAGAGGACTGACACTCTAACTTCTATGATTTGAACCTCTCCTGTGATTCCAGTTTTAGATTCCGATGCTTCACTTCAGGTTAACTGTATCCCTTGGACCTTCTTATTGACGATGAAACACAGAAATTGCATCCGAATTTAATACAAAATGCACAATGCCGACTTAAGTACAAGAGGACTGACAGTCTAACTTTCTATGATTTTAACCTCTCCTGTGAGTCCAGTTTTAGATTCTGATGCTTCACTTCAGGTTTGCTGTATCCCTTGGAACTTCTTATTCACGATGAAACACAGAAATTGCATACGAATTTAATACAAAAGGCACAATGCCGACTTAAGTACAAGAGGACTGACACTCTAACTTTCTATGATTTGAACCACTCCTGTGAGGCCAGTTTTAGATTCCGATGCTTCACTTCAGGTTTACTGTATCCCTTGGACCTTCTTATTGACGATGAAACACAGAAATTGCATCCGAATTTAATACAAAAGGCACAATGGCGACTTAAGTACAAGAGGACTGACACTCTAACTTTCTATGATTTGAACCTCTCCTGTGAGTCCATTCTTAGATGCCGATGCTTCACTACTGGTTTACTGTATCCCTTGGACCTTCTCATTGACGATGAAACACAGAAATTGCATCCGAATTTAATACAAAAGGTACAACGCCGGCTTAAGTACAAGAGGACTGACACTCTAACTTACTATGGTTTGAACCTCTCCTGTGATTCCAGTTATAGATTCCGATGCTTCACTTCAGGTTTACTGTATCCCTTGGACCTTCTTATTGACGATGAAACACAGAAATTGCATCCGAATTTAATACAAAATGCACAATGCCGACTTAAGTACAAGCGGACTGACACTCTAACTATCTATGATTTGAACGTCTCCTGTGAGTCCAGTTTTAGATTCCGATGCTTCACTTCAGGTTTACTGTATCCCTTGGAACTTCTTATTCACGATGAAACACAGAAATTGCATCGGAATTTAATACAAAAGGCACAATGCCGACTTAAGTACAAGAGGACTGACACTCCAACTTTCTATGATTTGAACCTCTCCAGTGAGTCCATTCTTAGATGCCGATGCTTCACTACAGGTTTACTGTATTCCTTGGACCATCTTATTGACGATGAAACACAGAAATTGCATCCGAATTTAATACAAAAGGCACAATGCCGACATAAGTACAAGAGGACTGACACTCTAACTTTCTATGATTTGAACCACTCCTCTGAGGCCAGATTTAGATTCCGATGCTTCACTTCAGGTTTACTGTATCCCTTGGACCTTCTTATTGACGATGAAACACAGAAATTGCATCCGAATTTAATACAAAAGGCACAATGCCGACTTAAGTACAAGAGGACTGACACTCTAACTTTCTATGATTTGAACCACTCCTCTGAGGCCAGATTTAGATTCCGATGTTTCACTTCAGGTTTACTGTATCCCTTGGACCTTCTTATTGACGATGAATCAAAGATATTACATCCGAATTTAGTGCAAAAGGCACAATGCCGACTTAAGTACACGAGGACTGACACTCTAACTTTCTATGATTTGAACCTCTCCTGTGAGTCCAGTTTTAGATTCCGATGCTTCACTTCATGTTAACTGTATCCCTTGGACCTTCTTATTGACGATGAAACACAGAAATTGCATCCAAATTTAAAACAAAAGGCACAATGCCGGCTTAAGTACAAGAGGACTGACACTCTAAATTTCTATGATTTGAACCTCTCCTGTGATTCCAGTTTTAGATTCCGATACTTCACTTCAGGTTTGCTGTATCCCTTGGAACTTCTTATTCACGATGAAACACAGAAATAGCATACGAATTTAATACAAAAGGCACAATGCCGACTTAGGTGCAAGAGGACTGACACTCTAACTTTCTATGATTTGAACCACTCCTGTGAGGCCAGTTTTAGATTCCGTTGCTTCACTTCAGGTTTACTGTATCCCTTGGACCTTCTTATTGACGAGGAAACACATAAATTGCATCCGAATTTAATACAAAAGGCACAATGGCGACATAAGAACAAGAGGACTGACACTCTAACTTTCTATGATTTGAACCTCTCCTGTGAGTCCATTCTTATATGCCGATGCTTCACTACAGGTTTACTGTATCCCTTCGACCTTCTAATTGACGATGAAACACAGAAATTGTATCCGAATTTAATACAAAAGGCACAATGCCGACATAAGTACAAGAGGACTGACACTCTAAGTTGCTATGATTTGAACCTCTCCTGTGAGTCCATTTTTAGATTCCGATGCTTCACTTCAGGTTTACTGTATCCCTTGGAACTTCTTATTCACGGCGAAACACAGAAATTGCATACGAATTTAATACAAAAGGCACATTGCCGTCTTAAGTACAAGAGGACTGACACTCAAACTTTCTATGATTTGAACCACTCCTGTGAGGCCAGTTTTAGATTACGATTCTTCACTTCAAGTCTACTGTATCCCTTGGACCTTATTGAGGATGAAACACAGAAATTGCATCCGAATTTAATACAAAAGGCACAATGCCGACTTAAGTACAAGAGGACTGACACTCCAACTTTCTATGATTTGAACATCTCCAGTGAGTCCATTCTTAGATGCCGATGCTTCACTACAGAATTTACGGTATCCCTTGGACCTTCTTATTGACGATGAAACACAGATATTGCATCCGAATTTAATACAAATGGCACAATGCCGACTTAAGTACAAGAAGACTGACACTCTAACTTTCTATGATTTGAACCACTCCTCTGAGGCCAGATTTAGATTCCGATGCTTCACTTCAGGTTTACTGTATCCCTTGGACCTTCTTATTGACGATGAAACACAGAAATTTCTTCCGAATTTAATACAAAAGGCACAATGCCGACTTAAGTACAAGAGGACTGACACTCTAACTTTCTATGATTTGAATCTCTCCTGTGAGTCCAGTTTTAGTTTCAGATGCTTCACTTCAGGTTTACTGTATCCCTTGGACCTACTTATTGACGATGAAACACAGAACTTGCATCCGAATTTAATACAAAAGGCACAATGTCGACATAAGTACAAGAGGACTGACACTCTAACTTTCTATGATTTGAAACACTCCTCTGAGGCCAGATTTAGATTCCGATGCTTCACTTCAGGTTTACTGTATCCCTTGGACCTTCTTATTGACGATGAAACACAGAAATTTCATCCGAATTTAATACAAAAGGCACAATGCCGACATAAGTACAAGAGGACTGACACTCTAAGTTGCTATGATTTGAACCTCTCCTGTGAGTCCAGTTTTAGATTCCGATGCTTCACTTCAGGTTTACTGGATCCCTTGGACATTCTTATTGACGATGAAATTTAGAAATTGCATACGAATGTAATACAAAATGCACAATGCCGACTTAAGAACAAGAGGACTGACACTCTAACTTTCTATGATTTGAACCACTCCTCTGAGGCCAGATTTAGATTCCGATGCTTCACTTCAGGTTTACTGTATCCCTTGGACCTTCTTATTGACGATGAATGACAGATATTACATCCGAATTTTGTGTAAAAGGCACAATGCCGACTTAAGTAGACGAGGACTGACACCCTAACTTTCTATTATTTGAACCTCTCCTGTGAGTCCAGTTTTTGATTCCGATGCTTCACTTCAGGTTAACTGTATCCCTTGGACCTTCTTATTGACGATGAAACACAGAAATTGCATCCGAATTTAAAACAAAAGGCACAATGCCGGCTTAAGTACAAGAGGACTGACACTCTAACTTTCTATGATTTGAACCTCTCCTGTGATTCCAGTTTTAGATTCCGATACTTCACTTCAGGTTTGCTGTATCCCTTGGAACTTCTTATTCACGATGAAACACAGAAATAGCATACGAATTTAATACAAAAGCCACAATGCCGACTTAAGTACAAGAGGACTGAAACTCTAACTTTCTATGATTTGAACCACTCCTGTGAGGCCAGTTTTAGATTCCGATGCTTCACTTCAGGTTTACTGTATCCCTTGGACCTTCTTATTGACGAGGAAACACAGAAATTGCATCCGAATTTAATACAAATGGCACAATGGCGACATAAGAACAAGAGGACTGACACTCTAACTTTCTATGATTTGAACCTCTCCTGTGAGTCCATTCTTATATGCCGATGCTTCACTACAGGTTTACTGTATCCCTTGGACCTTCTCATTGACGATGAAACACAGAAATTGTATCCGAATTTAATACAAAAGGCACAATGCCGACATAAGTACAAGAGGACTGACACTCTAAGTTGCGATGATTTGAACCTCTCCTGTGAGTCCACTTTTAGATTCCGATGCTTCACTTCAGGTTTACTGTATCCCTTGGAACTTCTTATTCACGGCGAAACACAGAAATTGCATACGAATTTAATACAAAAGGCACATTGCCGACTTAAGTACAAGAGGACTGACACTCAAACTTTCTATGATTTGAACCACTCCTGTGAGGCCAGTTTTAGATTCCGATTCTTCACTTCAAGTCTACTGTATCCCTTGGACCTTATTGAGGATGAAACACAGAAATTGCATCCGAATTTAATACAAAAGGCACAATGCCGACTTAAGTAGAAGAGGACTGACACTCCAACTTTCTATGATTTGAACCTCTCCAGTGAGTCCATTCTTAGATGCCGATGCTTCACTACAGATTTACGGTATCCCTTGGACCTTCTTATTGACGATGAAACACAGATATTGCATCCGAATTTAATACAAATGGCACAATGCCGACTTAAGTACAAGAGGACTGACACTCTAAGTTGCTATGATTTGAACCTCTCCTGTGAGTCAAGTTTCAGTTTCCGATGCTTCACTTCAGTTTTACTGTATCCCTTGGAACTTCTTATTGACGATGAAACACAGAAATTGCGTACGAATTTAATACAAAATGCACAATGCCAACTTAAGTACAAGAGGACTGACACTCTAACTTTCTATGATTTGAACCACTCCTCTGAGGCCAGATTTAGATTCCGATGCTTCACTTCAGGTTTACTGTATCCCTTGGACCTTCTTATTGACGATGAAACACAGAAATTTCATCCGAATTTAATACAAAAGGCACAATGCCGACTTAAGTACAAGAGGACTGACACTCTAACTTTCTATGATTTGAACCTCTCCTGTGAGTCCAGTTTTAGATTCCGATGCTTCACTTCAGGTTTACTGTATCCCTTGGACCTTTTAATTGACGATGAAACACAGAACTTGCATCCGAATTTAATACAAAAGGCACAATGTCGACATAAGTACAAGAGGACTGACACTCTAACTTTCTATGATTTGAAACACTCCTCTGAGGCCAGATTTAGATTCCGATGCTTCACTTCAGGTTTACTGTATCCCTTGGACCTTCTTATTGACGATGAAACACAGAAATTTCATCCGAATTTAATACAAAAGGCACAATGCCGACATAAGTACAAGAGGACTGACACTCTAAGTTGCTATGATTTGAACCTCTCCTGTGAGTCCAGTTTTAGATTCCGATGCTTCACTTCAGGTTTACTGGATCCCTTGGACATTCTTATTGACGATGAAATTTAGAAATTGCATACGAATGTAATACAAAATGCACAATGCCGACTTAAGAACAAGAGGACTGACACTCTAACTTTCTATGATTTGAACCACTCCTCTGAGGCCAGATTTAGATTCCGATGCTTCACTTCAGGTTTACTGTATCCCTTGGACCTTCTTATTGACGATGAATGACAGATATTACATCCGAATTTTGTGTAAAAGGCACAATGCCGACTTAAGTACACGAGGACTGACACTCTAACTTTCTATTATTTGAACCTCTCCTGTGAGTCCAGTTTTTGATTCCGATGCTTCACTTCAGGTTAACTGTATCCCTTGGACCTTCTTATTGACGATGAAACACAGAAATTGCATCCGAATTTAAAACAAAAGGCACAATGCCGGCTTAAGTACAAGAGGACTGACACTCTAACTTTCTATGATTTGAACCTCTCCTGTGATTCCAGTTTTAGATTCCGATACTTCACTTCAGGTTTGCTGTATCCCTTGGAACTTCTTATTCACGATGAAACACAGAAATAGCATACGAATTTAATACAAAAGAAACAATGCCGACTTAAGTACAAGAGGACTGAAACTCTAACTTTCTATGATTTGAACCACTCCTGTGAGGCCAGTTTTAGATTCCGATGCTTCACTTCAGGTTTACTGTATCCCTTGGACCTTCTTATTGACGAGGAAACACAGAAATTGCATCCGAATTTAATACAAAAGGCACAATGGCGACATAAGAACAAGAGGACTGACACTCTAACTTTCTATGATTTGAACCTCTTCTGTGAGTCCATTCTTATATGCCGATGCTTCACTACAGGTTTACTGTATCCCTTGGACCTTCTCATTGACGATGAAACACAGAAATTGTATCCGAATTTAATACAAAAGGCACAATGCCGACATAAGTACAAGAGGACTGACACTCTAAGTTGCGATGATTTGAACCTCTCCTGTGAGTCCACTTTTAGATTCCGATGCTTCACTTCAGGTTTACTGTATCCCTTGGAACTTCTTATTCACGGCGAAACACAGAAATTGCATACGAATTTAATACAAAAGGCACATTGCCGACTTAAGTACAAGAGGACTGACACTCAAACTTTCTATGATTTGAACCACTCCTGTGAGGCCAGTTTTAGATTCCGATTCTTCACTTCAAGTCTACTGTATCCCTTGGACCTTATTGAGGATGAAACACAGAAATTGCATCCGAATTTAATACAAAAGGCACAATGCCGACTTAAGTAGAAGAGGACTGACACTCCAACTTTCTATGATTTGAACCTCTCCAGTGAGTCCATTCTTAGATGCCGATGCTTCACTACAGATTTACGGTATCCCTTGGACCTTCTTATTGACGATGAAACACAGATATTGCATCCGAATTTAATACAAATGGCACAATGCCGACTTAAGTACAAGAGGACTGACACTCTAAGTTGCTATGATTTGAACCTCTCCTGTGAGTCAAGTTTCAGTTTCCGATGCTTCACTTCAGTTTTACTGTATCCCTTGGAACTTCTTATTGACGATGAAACACAGAAATTGCGTACGAATTTAATACAAAATGCACAATGCCAACTTAAGTACAAGAGGACTGACACTCTAACTTTCTATGATTTGAACCACTCCTCTGAGGCCAGATTTAGATTCCGATGCTTCACTTCAGGTTTACTGTATCCCTTGGACCTTCTTATTGACGATGAAACACAGAAATTTCATCCGAATTTAATACAAAAGGCACAATGCCGACTTAAGTACAAGAGGACTGACACTCTAACTTTCTATGATTTGAACCTCTCCTGTGAGTCCAGTTTTAGATTCCGATGCTTCACTTCAGGTTTACTGTATCCCTTGGACCTTTTAATTGACGATGAAACACAGAAATTGCATCCGAATTTAATACAAAAGGCACAATGCCGACATAAGTACAAGAGGACTGACACTCTAACTTTCTATGATTTGAACCACTCCTCTTAGGCCAGATGTAGATTCCGATGCTACACTTCAGGTTTACTGTATCCCTTGGACCTTCTTATTGACGATGAAACACAGAAATTTCATCAAATTTAATACAAAAGGCACAATGCCGACATAAGTACAAGAGGACTGACACTCTAAGTTGCTATGATTTGAACCTCTCCTGTGAGTCCAGTTTTAGATTCCGATGCTTCACTTCAGGTTTACTGGATCCCTTGGACATTCTTATTGACGATGAAACTTAGAAATTTCATCCGCATGTAATACAAAATGCACAATGCCGACTTAAGTACAAGGGGACTGACACTCTAACTTTCTATGATTTGAACCACTCCTGTGAGGCCAGATTTAGATTCCGATGCTTCACTTCAGGTTTGCTGAATCCCTTGGACCTTCTTATTGACGATGAAACACAGAAATTGCATCCGAATTTAATACAAAAGGCACAATGGCGACTTAAGTACAAGAGGACTGACACTCTAACTTTCTATGATTTGAACCTCTCCTGTGAGTCCATTCTTATATGCCGATGCTTCACTACAGGTTTACTGTATCCCTTGGACCTTCTCATTGACGATGAAACACAGAAATTGCATCCGAATTTAATACAAAAGGCACAATGCCGACATAAGTACAAGAGGACTGACACTCTAACTTTCTATGATTTGAACCACTCCTCTGAGGCCAGATGTAGATTCCGATGCTACACTTCAGGTTTACTGTATCCCTTGGACCTTCTTATTGACGATGAAACACAGAAATTTCATCAGAATTTAATACAAAAGGCACAATGCCGACATAAGTACAAGAGGACTGACACTCTAAGTTGCTATGATTTGAACCTCTCCTGTGAGTCCAGTTTTAGATTCCGATGCTTCACTTCAGGTTTACTGGATCCCTTGGACATTCTTATTGACGATGAAACTTAGAAATTGCATACGAATGTAATACAAAATGCACAATGCCGACTTAAGTACTAGAGGACTGACACTCTAACTTTCTATGATTTGAACCTCTCCTGTGAGTCCAGTTTTAGATTCCGATGCTTCACTTAAGGTTTACTGTATCCCTTGGACCTTCTTATTGACGATGAAACACAGAAATTGTATCCGAATTTAATACAAAAGGCACAATGCCGACATAAGTACAAGAGGGCTGACACTCTAACTTTCTATAAATTGAACCGCTCCTCTGAGGCCAGATTTAGATTCCGATGCTTCACTTCAGGGTTACTGTATCCTATGGACCTTCTTATTGACAATGAAATACAAAAATTTCATCCGAATTTAATACAAAAGGCACAATGCCGACATAAGTACAAGACGACTGACACTGTAAGTTGCTATTATTTGAACCTCTCCTGTGAGTCCTGTTTTAGATTCCGATGCTTCACTTCAGGTTTACTGGATCCCTTGGACATTCTTATTGACGATGAAACTTAGAAATTGCATACGAATGTAATACAAAGTGCATAATGCCGACTTAAGTACAAGAGGACTGACACTCTAACTTTCTATGATTTGAACCACTCCTCTAAGGCCAGATTTAGATTCCGATGCTTCACTTCAGGTTTACTGTATCCCTTGGACCTTCTTATTGACGATGAAACACAGATATTACATCCGAATTTAGTGCAAAAGGCACAATGCCGACTTAAGTACACGAGGACTAACACTCTACCTTTCCATGATTTGAACCTCTCCTGTGAGTCCAGTTTTACATTCCGATGCTTCACTTGAGGTTAACTGTATCCCTTGGACCTTGTTATTGACGATGAAACACAGAAATTGCATCCGAATTTAATACAAAAAGCACAATGCCGACTTAAGTACAAGAGGACTGACACTCTAACTTTCTATGTTTTGAATCCCCTCCTCTGAGGCCAGATTTAGATTCCGATGCTTCACTTCAGGTTTGCTGTATCCCTTGGAACTTCTTATTCACGATGAAACACAGAAATAGCATACGAATTTAATACAAAAGGCACAATGCCGACATAAGTACAAGAGGACTGACACTGTAAGTTGCTATGATTTGAACCTCTCCTGTGAGTCCAGTTTAAGATTCCGATGCTTCACTTCAGGTTTACTGGATCTCTTGGACATTCTCATTGACGATGAAACTTAGAAATTGCATACGAATGTAATACAAAATGCACAATGCCAACTTAAGTACAAGAGGACTGACACTCTAACTTTCTATGATTTGAACCACTCCTCTGAGGCCAGATTTAGATTCCGATGCTTCACTTCAGGTTTACTGTATCCCTTGGACCTTCTTATTGACGATGAATCACAGATATCACATCCGAATTTAGTGGAAAAGGCACAATGCCGACTTAAGTACACGAGGACTGACACTCTAACTTTCTATGATTTGAACCTCTCTATTGAGTCCAGTTTTAGATTCCGATGCTTCACTTCAGGTTAACTGTTTCCCTTGGACCTTCTTATTGACGATGAAACACAGAAATTGCATCCGAATTTAATACAAAAGGCACAATGCCGACATAAGTACAAGAGGACTGATACTCTAAGTTGCTATGATTTGAACCTCTGCTGTGAGTCCAGTTTTAGATTCCGATGCTTCACTTCAGGTTTACTGTATCCCTTGGACCTTCTTATTGACGATGAAACACAGAAATTGCATCCGAATTTAATACAAAAGGCACAATGCCGGCTTAAGTACAAGGGGACTGACACTCTAACTCTCTATGATTTGAACCTCTCCTGTGATTCCAGTTTTAGATTCCGATGCTTCACTTCAGGTTTGCTGTATCCCTTGGAACTTTTTATCCACGATGAAACACAGAAATAGCATACGAATTTAATACAAAAGGCACAATGCCGACTTAAGTACAAGAGGACTGACACTCTAACTATCTATGTTTTGAACCACTCCTGTGAGGCCAGATTAAGATTCCGATGCTTCACTTCAGGTTTGCTGTATCCCTTGGAACTTCTTATTCACGATGAAACACAGAAATTTCATCAGAATTTAATACAAAAGGCACAATGCCGACATAAGTACAAGAGGACTGACACTGTAAGTTGCTATGATTTGAACCTCTCCTGTGAGTCCAGTTTTAGATTTCGATGCTTCACTTCAGGTTTACTGGATCTCTTGGACATTCTTATTGACGATGAAACTTTGAAATTGCATACGAATGTAAAACAAAATGCACAATGCCGACTTAAGTACAAGAGGACTGACACTCTAACTTTCTATGATCTGAACCACTCCTGTGAGGCCAGTATTAGATTCCGATGCTTCACTTCAGGTTTACTCTATCCCTTGGACCTTCTTATTGACGATGAAACACAGAAATTGCATCCGAATTTAATACAAAAGGCACAATGCCGACATAAGTACAAGAGGACTGACACTCTAACTTTCTATGATTTGTACCACTCCTCTGAGGCCAGATGTAGATTCCGATGCTACACTTCATGTTTACTGTATCCCTTGCACCTTCTTATTGACGATGAAACACAGAAATTTCATCAGAATTTAATACAAAAGGCACAATGCCGACATAAGTACAAGAGGACTGACACTCTAAGTTGCTATGATTTGAACCTGTCCTGTGAGTCCAGTTTTTGATTCCGATGCTTCACTTCAGGTTTACTGGATCCCTTGGACATTCTTATTGACGATGAAACTTAGAAATTGCATACGAATGTAATACAAAATGCACAATGCCGACTTAAGTACTAGAGGACTGACACTCTAACTTTCTATGATTTGAACCACTCCTCTGAGGCCAGATTTAGATTCCGATGCTTTATTTCAGGTTTACTGTATCCCTTGGACCTTCTTATTGACAATGAAACACAGAAATTTCATCCGAATTTAATACTAAAGGCACAATGCCGCCTTAAGTACAAGAGGACTGACACTCTAACTTTCTATGATTTGAACCTCTCCTGTGAGTCCAGTTTTAGATTCCGATGCTTTACTTAAGGTTTACTGTATCCCTTGGACCTTCTTATTGACGATGAAACACAGAAATTGCATCCGAATTTAATACAAAAGGCACAATGCCGACATAAGTACAAGAGGACTGACACTCTAACTTTCTATAAATTGAACCGCTCCTCTGAGGCCAGATTTAGATTCCGATGCTTCACTTCAGGGTTACTGTATCCCTTGGACCTTCTTATTGACGATGAAACCCAGAAATTTCATCCGAATTTAATACAAAAGGCACAATGCCGACATAAGTACAAGAGGACTGACACTGTAAGTTGCTATGATTTGAACCTCTCCTGTGAGTCCAGTTTTAGATTCCGATGCTTCACTTCAGGTTTACTGGATCCCTTGGACTTTCTTATTGACGATGAAACTTAGAAATTGCATACGAATGTAATACAAAATGCACAATGCCGACTTAGGTACAAGAGGACTGACACTCTAACTTTCTATGATTTGAACCACTCCTCTAAGGCCAGATTTAGATTCCGATGCTTCACTTCAGGTTTACTGTATCCCTTGGACCTTCTTATTGACGATGAATCACAGATATTACATCCGAATTTAGTGCAAAAGGCACAATGCCGACTTAATTACACGAGGACTGACACTCTAACTTTCTATGATTTGAACCTCTCCTATGAGTCCAGTTTTAGATTCCGATGCTTCACTTCAGGTTAACTGTATCCCTTGGACCTTCTTATTGACGATGAAACACAGAAATTGCATCCGAATTTAATACAAAAGGCACAATGCCGACTTAAGTACAAGAGGACTGACACTCTAACTTTCTATGATTTGAACCACTCCTCTGAGGCCAGATTTAGATTCCGATGCTTCACTTCAGGTTTACTGTATCCCTTGGAACTTCTTATTCACGATGAAACACAGAAATAGCATACGAATTTAATACAAAAGGCACAATGCCGACTTAAGTACAAGAGGACTGACACTCAAAGTTGCTATGATTTGACACTCTCCTGTGAGTCCAGTTTCAGTTTCCGATGCTTCACTTCAGGTTTACTGTATCCCTTGGACCTTCTTATTGACGATAAAACACAGAAGTTGCGTACGAATTTAATACAAAATGCACAATGCCGACTTAAGTACAAGAGGACTGACACTCTAACTTTCTATGATTTTAACCACTCCTCTGAGGCCAGATTTAGATTCTGATGATTCACTTCAGGTTTACTGTATCCCTTGGACCTTCTTATTGACGATGAAACACAGAAATTTCATCCGAATTTAATACAAAAGGCACAATGCCGACTTAAGTACAAGAGGACTGTCACTCTAACTTTCTATTATTTGAACTACTCCTCTGAGGCCAGATGTAGATTCCGATGCTACACTTCAGGTTTACTGTATCCCTTGGACATTCTTATTGACGATGAAACACAGAAATTTCATCAGAATTTAATACAAAAGGCACAATGCCGACATAAGTACAAGAGGACTGACACTGTAAGTTGCTATGATTTGAACCTCTCCTGTGAGTCCAGTTTTAGATTCCGATGCTTCACTTCAGGTTTACTGGATCTCTTGGACATTCTTATTGACGATGAAACTTAGAAATTGCATACGAATGTAATACAAAATGCACAATGCCGACTTAAGTACAAGAGGACTGACACTCTAACTTTCTATGATTTGAACCACTCCTCTGAGGCCAGATTTAGATTCCGATGCTTCACTTCAGGTTTACTGTATCCCTTGGACCTTCTTATTGACGATGAATCACAGATATTACATCCGAATTTAGTGCAAAAGGCACAATGCCGACTTAAGTACACGAGGACTGACACTCTAACTTTCTATGATTTGAACCTCCCCATTGAGTCCAGTTTTAGATTCCGATGCTTCACTTCAGGTTAACTGTATCCCTCGGACCTTCTTATTGACGATGAAACACAGAAATTGCATCCGAATTTAATACAAAAGGTACAATGCCGGCTTAAGTACAAGGGGACTGACACTCTAACTTTCTATGATTTGAACCTCTCCTGTGATTCCAGTTTTAGATTCCGATGCTTCACTTCAGGTTTGCCGTATCCCTTGGAACTTCTTATTCACGATGAAACACAGAAATAGCATACGAATTTAATACAAAAGGCACAATGCCGACTTAAGTACAAGAGGACTGACACTCTAACTTTCTATGATTTGAACCACTCCTGTGAGGCCAGTATTAGATTCCGATGCTTCACTTCAGGTTTACTGCATCCCTTAGACCTTCTTATTGACGATGAAACACAGAAATTGCATCCGAATTTAATACAAAAGGCACAATGGCGACTTAAGTACAAGAGGACTGACACTCTAACTTTCTATGATTTGTACCTCTCCTGTGAGTCCATTCTTATATGCCGTTGATTCACTACAGGTTTACTGTATCCCTTGGACCTTCTCATTGACGATGAAACACAGAAATTGCATCCGAATTTAATACAAAAGGCACAATGCCGACATAAGTACAAGAGGACTGACACTCTAACTTTCTATGATTTGAACCACTCCTCTGAGGCCAGATGTAGATTCCGATGCTACACTTCAGGTTTACTGTATCCCTTGAACCTTCTTATTGACGATGAAACACAGAAATTTCATCAGAATTTAATACAAAAGGCACAATGACGACATAAGTACAAGCTGACTGACACTCTAAGTTGCTATGATTTGAACCTCTCCTGTGAGTCCAGTTTTAGATTCCGATGCTTCGCTTCAGGTTTACTGGATCCCTTGGACATTCTTATTGACGATGAAACTTAGAAATTGCATACGAATGTAATACAAAATGCACAATGCCGACTTAAGTACTAGAGGACTGACACTCTAACTTTCTATGATTTGAACCACTCCTCTGAGGCCAGATTTAGATTCCGATGCTTTACTTCAGGTTTACTGTATCCCTTGGACCTTCTTATTGACGATGAAACAAAGAAATTTCATCCGAATTTAATACAAAAGGCACAATGCCGACTTAAGTACAAGAGGACTGACACTCTAACTTTCTATGATTTGAACCTCTCCTGCGAGTCCAGTTTTAGATTCCGATGCTTCACTTAAGGTTTACTGTATCCCTTGGACCTTCTTAAAGACGATGAAACACAGAAATTGCATCCGAATTTAATACAAAAGGCACAATGCCGACATAAGTACAAGAGGACTGACACTCTAACTTTCTATAAATTGAACCACTCCTCTGAGGCCAGATTTAGATTCCGATGCTTCACTTCAGGGTTACTGTATCCCTTGGACCTTCTTATTGACGATGAAACACAGAAATTTCATCCGAATTTAATACAAAAGGCACAATGCCGACATAAGTACAAGAGGACTGACACTGTAAGTTGCTATGATTTTAACCTCTCCTGTGAGTCCAGTTTTAGATTCCGATGCTTCACTTCAGGTTTACTGGATCCCTTGGACATTCTTATTGACGATGAAACTTAGAAATTGCATACGAATGTAATACAAAATGCACAATGCCGACTTAAGTACAAGAGGACTGACACTCTAACTTTCTATGATTTGAACCACTCCTCTAGGGCCAGATTTAGATTCCGATGCTTCACTTCAGGTTTACTGTATCCCTTGGACCTTCTTATTGACGATGAATCACAGATATTACATCCGAATTTAGTGCAAAAGGCACAATGCCGACTTAAGTACACGAGGACTGACACTCTAATTTTCTATGATTTGAACCTCTCTATTGAGTCCAGTTTTAGATTCCGATGCTTCACTTCAGGTTAACTATATCCCTTGGACCTTCTTATTGACGATGAAACACAGAAATTCCATCCGAATTTAATACAAAAGGCACAATGCCGACATAAGTACAAGAGGACTGACACTCTAAGTTGCTATGATTTGAACCTCTGCTGTGAGTCCAGTTTTAGATTCCGATGCTTCACTTCAGGTTTACTGTATCCCTTGGACCTTCTTATTGACGATGAAACACAGAAATTGCATCCGAATTTAATACAAAAGGCACAATGCCGGCTTAAGTACAAGGGGACTGACACTCTAACTCTCTATGATTTGAACCTCTCCTGTGATTCCAGTTTTAGATTCCGATGCTTCACTTCAGGTTTGCTGTATCCCTTGGAACTTCTTATCCACAATGAAACACAGAAATAGCATACGAATTTAATACAAAAGGCACAATGCCGACTTAAGTACAAGAGGACTGACACTCTAACTTTCTATGATTTGAACCACTCCTGTGAGGCCAGTATTAGATTCCGATGCTTCACTTCAGGTTTACTGTATCCCTTGGACCTTCTTATTGACGATGAAACACAGAAATTGCATCCGAATTTAATACAAAAGGCACAATGCCGACATAAGTACAAGAGGACTGACACTCTAACTTTCTATGATTTGAACCACTCCTCTGAGGCCAGATGTAGATTCCGATGCTACACTTCATGTTTACTGTATCCCTTGGACCTTCTTATTGACGATGAAACACAGAAATTTCATCAGAATTTAATACAAAAGGCACAATGCCGACATAAGTACAAGAGGACTGACACTCTAAGTTGCTATGATTTGAACCTCTCCTGTGAGTCTAGTTTTTGATTCCCATGCTTCACTTCAGGTTTACTGGATCCCTTGGACATTCTTATTGACGATGAAACTTAGAAATTGCATACGAATGTAATACAAAATGCACAAAGCCGACTTAAGTACTAGAGGACTGACACTCTAACTTTCTATGATTTGAACCACTCCTCTGAGGCCAGATTTAGATTCCGATGCTTTACTTCAGGTTTACTGTATCCCTTGGACATTCTTATTGACAATGAAACACAGAAATTTCATCCGAATTTAATACTAAAGGCACAATGCCGCCTTAAGTACAAGTGGACTGACACTCTAACTTTCTATGATTTGAACCTCTCCTGTGAGTCCAGTTTTAGATTCCGATGCTTCACTTAAGGTTTACTGTATCCCTTGGACCTTCTTATTGACGATGAAACACAGAAATTGCATCCGAATTTAATACAAAAGGCACAATGCCGACATAAGTACAAGAGGACTGACACTCTAACTTTCTATAAATTGAACCGCTCCTCTGAGGCCAGATTTAGATTCCGATGCTTCACTTCAGGGTTACTGTATCCCTTGGACCTTCTTATTGATGGTGAAACACAGAAATTTCATCCGAATTTAATACAAAAGGCACAATGCCGACATAAGTACAAGAGGACTGACACTGTGAGTTGCTATGATTTGAACCTCTCCTGTGAGTCCAGTTTTAGATTCCGATGCTTCACTTCAGGTTTACTGGATCCCTTGGACATTCTTATTGACGATGAAACTTAGAAATTGCATACGAATGTAATACAAAATGCACAATGCCGACTTAAGTACGAGAGGACTGACACTCTAACTTTCTATGATGTGAACCACTCCTCTAAGGCCAGATTTAGATTCCGATGCTTCAATTCAGGTTTACTGTATCCCTTGGACCATCTTATTGACGATGAATCACAGATATTACATCCGAATTTAGTGCAAAAGTCACAATGCCGACTTAAGTACACGAGGACTGACACTCTAACTTTCTATGATTTGAACCTCTCCTGTGAGTCCAGTTTTAGATTCCGATGCTTCACTTCAGGTTAACTGTATCCCTTGGACCTTCTTATTGACGATGAAACACAGAAATTGCATCCGAATTTAATACAAAAGGCACAATGCCGACTTAAGTACAAGAGGACTGACACTCTAACTTTCTATGATTTGAACCACTCCTCTGAGGCCAGATTTAGATTCCGATGCTTCACTTCAGGTTTATTGTATCCCTTTGAACTTCTTATTCACGATGAAACACAGAAATAGCATACGAATTTAATACAAAAGGCACAATGCCGACTTAAGTACAAGAGGACTGACACTCAAAGTTGCTATGATTTGAAACTCTCCTGTGAGTCCAGTTTCAGTTTCCGATGCTTCACTTCAGGTTTACTGTATCCCTTGGACCTTCTTATTGACGATGAAACACAGAAATTGCGTACGAATTTAATACAAAATGCACAATGCCGACTTAAGTACAAGAGGACTGACACTCTAACTTTCTATGATTTTAACCACTCCTCTGCGGCCAGATTTAAATTCTGATGCTTCACTTCAGGTTTACTGTATCCCTTGGACCTTCTTATTGACGATGAAACACAGAAATTTCATCCGAATTTAATACAAAAGGTACAATGCCGACTTAAGTACAAGAGGACTGACACTCTAACTTTCTATTATTTGAACCACTCCTCTGAGGCCAGATGTAGATTCCGATGCTACACTTCAGGTTTTCTGTATCCCTTGGACATTCTTATTGACGATGAAACACAGAAATTTCATCACATTTTAATACAAAAGGCACAATGCCGACATAAGTACAAGAGGACTGACACTGTAAGTTGCTATGATTTGAACCTCTCCTGTGAGTCCAGTTTTAGATTCCGATGCTTCACTTCAGGTTTACTGGATCTCTTGGACATTCTTATTGACGATGAAACTTAGAAATTGCATACGAATGTAATACAAAATGCACAATGCCGACTTAAGTACAAGAGGACTGACACTCTAACTTTCTATGATTTGAACCACTCCTCTGAGGCCAGATTTAGATTCCGATGCTTCACTTCAGGTTTACTGTATCCATTGGACCTTCTTATTGACGATGAATCACAGATATTACATCCGAATTTAGTGCAAAAGGCACAATGCCGACTTAAGTACACGAGGACTGACACTCTAACTTTCTATGATTTGAACCTCTCCATTGAGTCCAGTTTTAGATTCCGATGCTTCACTTCAGGTTAACTGTATCCCTTGGACCTTCTTATTGACGATGAAACACAGAAATTGCATCCGAATTTAATACAAAAGGCACAATGCCGGCTTAAGTACAAGGGGACTGACACTCTAACTTTCTATGATTTGAACCTCTCCTGTGATTCCAGTTTTAGATTCCGATGCTTCACTTCAGGTTTGCTGTATCCCTTGGAACTTCTTATTCACGATGAAACACAGAAATAGCATACGAATTTAATACAAAACGCACAATGCCGACTTAAGTACAAGAGGACGGACACCCTCACTTTCTATGATTTGAACCACTCCTGTGAGGCCAGTATTAGATTCCGATGCTTCACTTCAGGTTTACTGTATCCCTTGGACCTTCTTATTGACGATGAAACACAGAAATTGCATCCGAATTTAATACAAAAGGCACAATGGCGACTTAAGTACAAGAGGACTGACACTCTAACTTTCTATGATTTGTACCTCTCCTGTGAGTCCATTCTTATATGCCGATGCTTCACTACAGGTTTACTGTATCCCTTGGACCTTCTCATTGACGATGAAACACAGAAATTGCATCCAAATTTAATACAAAAGGCACAATGCCGACATAAGTACAAGAGGACTGACACTCTAACTTTCTATGATTTGAACCACTCCTCTGAGGCCAGATGTAGATTCCGATGCTACACTTCAGGTTTACTGTATCGCTTGGACCTTCTTATTGACGATGAAACACAGAAATTTCATCAGAATTTAATACAAAAGGCACAATGCCGACATAAGTACAAGCTGACTGACACTCTAAGTTGCTATGATTTGAACCTCTCCTGTGAGTCCAGTTTTAGATTCCGATGCTTCGCTTCAGGTTTACTGGATCCCTTCGACATTCTTATTGACGATGAAACTTAGAAATTGCATACGAGTGTAATACAAAATGCACAATGCCGACTTAAGTACTAGAGGACTGACACTCTAACTTTCTATGATTTGAACCACTCCTCTGAGGCCAGATTTAGATTCCGATGCTTTACTTCAGGTTTACTGTATCCCTTGGACCTTCTTATTGAAGATGAAACACAGAAATTTCATCCGAATTTAATACAAAAGGCACAATGCCGACTTAAGTACAACAGGACTGACACTCTAACTTTCTATGATTTGAACCTCTCCTGCGAGTCCAGTTTTAGATTCCGATGCTTCACTTAAGGTTTACTGTATCCCTTGGACCTTCTTAAAGACGATGAAACACAGAAATTGCATCCGAATTTAATACAAAAGGCACAATGCCGACATAAGTACAAGAGGACTGACACTCTAACTTTCTATGATTTGAACCACTCCTCTGAGGCCAGATGTAGATTCCGATGCTACACTTCATGTTTACTGTATCCCTTGGACCTTCTTATTGACGATGAAACACAGAAATTTCATCAGAATTTAATACAAAAGGCACAATGCCGACATAAGTACAAGAGGACTGACACTCTAAGTTGCTATGATTTGAACCTCTCCTGTGAGTCCAGTTTTTGATTCCGATGCTTCACTTCAGGTTTACTGGATCCCTTGGACATTCTTATTGACGATGAAACTTAGAAATTGCATACGAATGTAATACAAAATGCACAATGCCGACTTAAGTACTAGAGGACTGACACTCTAACTTTCTATGATTTGAACCACTCCTCTGAGGCCAGATTTAGATTCCGATGCTTTACTTCAGGTTTACTGTATCCCTTGGACATTCTTATTGACAATGAAACACAGAAATTTCATCCGAATTTAATACTAAAGGCACAATGCCGCCTTAAGTACAAGTGGACTGACACTCTAACTTTCTATGATTTGAACCTCTCCTGTGAGTCCAGTTTTAGATTCCGATGCTTCACTTCAGGTTAACTGTATCCCTTGGACCTTCTTATTGACGATGAAACACAGAAATTGCATCCGAATTTAATACAAAAGGCACAATGCCGACTTAAGTACAAGAGGACTGACACTCTAACTTTCTATGATTTGAACCACTCCTCTGAGGCCAGATTTAGATTCCGATGCTTCACTTCAGGTTTATTGTATCCCTTGGAACTTCTTATTCACGATGAAACACAGAAATAGCATACGAATTTAATACAAAAGGCACAATGCCGACTTAAGTACAAGAGGACTGACACTCAAAGTTGCTATGATTTGAAACTCTCCTGTGAGTCCAGTTTCAGTTTCCGATGCTTCACTTCAGGTTTACTGTATCCCTTGGACCTTCTTATTGACGATGAAACACAGAAATTGCGTACGAATTTAATACAAAATGCACAATGCCGACTTAAGTACAAGAGGACTGACACTCTAACTTTCTATGATTTTAACCACTCCTCTGAGGCCAGATTTAAATTCTGATGCTTCACTTCAGGTTTACTGTATGCCTTGGACCTTCTTATTGACGATGAAACACAGAAATTTCATCCGAATTTAATACAAAAGGTAAAATGCCGACTTAAGTACAAGAGAACTGACACTCTAACTTTCTATTATTTGAACCACTCCTCTGAGGCCAGATGTAGATTCCGATGCTACACGTCAGGTTTTCTGTATCCCTTGGACATTCTTATTGACGATGAAACACAGAAATTTCATCAGATTTTAATACAAAAGGCACAATGCCGACATAAGTACAAGAGGACTGACACTGTAAGTTGCTATGATTTGAACCTCTCCTGTGAGTCCAGTTTTAGATTCCGATGCTTCACTTCAGGTTTACTGGATCTCTTGGACATTCTTATTGACGATGAAACTTAGAAATTGCATACGAATGTAATACAAAATGCACAATGCCGACTTAAGTACAAGAGGACTGACACTCTAACTTTCTATGATTTGAACCACTCCTCTGAGGCCAGATTTAGATTCCGATGCTTCACTTCAGGTTTACTGTATCCATTGGACCTTCTTATTGACGATGAATCACAGATATTACATCCGAATTTAGTGCAAAAGGCACAATGCCGACTTAAGTACACGAGGACTGACACTCTAACTTTCTATGATTTGAACCTCTCCATTGAGTCCAGTTTTAGATTCCGATGCTTCACTTCAGGTTAACTGTATCCCTTGGACCTTCTTATTGACGATGAAACACAGAAATTGCATCCGAATTTAATACAAAAGGCACAATGCCGGCTTAAGTACAAGGGGACTGACACTCTAACTTTCTATGATACGAACCTCTCCTGTGATTCCAGTTTTAGATTCCGATGCTTCACTTCAGGTTTGCTGTATCCCTTGGAACTTCTTATTCACGATGAAACACAGAAATAGCATACGAATTTAATACAAAACGCACAATGCCGACTTAAGTACAAGAGGACGGACACTCTAACTTTCTATGATTTGAACCACTCCTGTGAGGCCAGTATTAGATTCCGATGCTTCACTTCAGGTTTACTGTATCCCTTGGACCTTCTTATTGACGATGAAACACAGAAATTGCATCCGAATTTAATACAAAAGGCACAATGGCGACTTAAGTACAAGAGGACTGACACTCTAACTTTCTATGATTTGTACCTCTCCTGTGAGTCCATTCTTATATGCCGATGCTTCACTACAGGTTTACTGTATCCCTTGGACCTTCTCATTGACGATGAAACACAGAAATTGCATCCAAATTTAATACAAAAGGCACAATGCCGACATAAGTACAAGAGGACTGACACTCTAACTTTCTATGATTTGAACCACTCCTCTGAGGCCAGATGTAGATTCCGATGCTACACTTCAGGTTTACTGTATCGCTTGGACCTTCTTATTGACGATGAAACACAGAAATTTCATCAGAATTTAATACAAAAGGCACAATGCCGACATAAGTACAAGCTGACTGACACTCTAAGTTGCTATGATTTGAACCTCTCCTGTGAGTCCAGTTTTAGATTCCGATGCTTCGCTTCAGGTTTACTGGATCCCTTCGACATTCTTATTGACGATGAAACTTAGAAATTGCATACGAGTGTAATACAAAAGGCACAATGCCGACATAAGTACAAGAGGACTGACACTCTAAGTTGCTATGATTTGAACCTCTCCTGTGAGTCCAGTTTTTGATTCCGATGCTTCACTTCAGGTTTACTGGATCCCTTGGACATTCTTATTGACGATGAAACTTAGAAATTGCATACGAATGTAATACAAAATGCACAATGCCGACTTAAGTACTAGAGGACTGACACTCTAACTTTCTATGATTTGAACCACTCCTCTGAGGCCAGATTTAGATTCCGATGCTTTACTTCAGGTTTACTGTATCCCTTGGACATTCTTATTGACAATGAAACACAGAAATTTCATCCGAATTTAATACTAAAGGCACAATGCCGCCTTAAGTACAAGTGGACTGACACTCTAACTTTCTATGATTTGAACCTCTCCTGTGAGTCCAGTTTTAGATTCCGATGCTTCACTTAAGGTTTACTGTATCCCTTGGACCTTCTTATTGACGATGAAACACAGAAATTGCATCCGAATTTAATACAAAAGGCACAATGCCGACATAAGTACAAGAGGACTGACACTCTAACTTACTATAAATTGAACCGCTCCTCTGAGGCCAGATTTAGATTCCGATGCTTCACTTCAGGGTTACTGTATCCCTTGGACCTTCTTATTGACGATGAAACACAGAAATTTCATCCGAATTTAATACAAAAGGCACAATGCCGACATAAGTACAAGAGGACTGACACTGTGAGTTGCTATGGTTTGAACCTCTCCTGTGAGTCCAGTTTTAGATTCCGATGCTTCACTTCAGGTTTACTGGATCCCTTGGACATTCTTATTGACGATGAAACTTAGAAATTGCATACGAATGTAATACAAAATGCACAATGCCGACTTAAGTACGAGAGGACTGACACTCTAACTTTCTATGATGTGAACCACTCCTCTAAGGCCAGATTTAGATTCCGATGCTTCAATTCAGGTTTACTGTATCCCTTGGACCATCTTATTGACGATGAATCACAGATATTACATCCGAATTTAGTGCAAAAGGCACAATGCCGACTTAAGTACACGAGGACTGACACTCTAACTTTCTATGATTTGAACCTCTCCTGTGAGTCCAGTTTTAGATTCCGATGCTTCACTTCAGGTTAACTGTATCCCTTGGACCTTCTTATTGACGATGAAACACAGAAATTGCATCCGAATTTAATACAAAAGGCACAATGCCGACTTAAGTACAAGAGGACTGACACTCTAACTTTCTATGATTTGAACCACTCCTCTGAGGCCAGATTTAGATTCTGATGCTTCACTTCAGGTTTATTGTATCCCTTGGAACTTCTTATTCACGATGAAACACAGAAATAGCATACGAATTTAATACAAAAGGCACAATGCCGACTTAAGTACAAGAGGACTGACACTCAAAGTTGCTATGATTTGAAACTCTCCTGTGAGTCCAGTTTCAGTTTCCGATGCTTCACTTCAGGTTTACTGTATCCCTTGGACCTTCTTATTGACGATGTAACACAGAAATTGCGTACGAATTTAATACAAAATGCACAATGCCGACTTAAGTACAAGAGGACTGACACTCTAACTTTCTATGATTTTAACCACTCCTCTGAGGCCAGATTTAAATTCTGATGCTTCACTTCAGGTTTACTGTATCCCTTGGACCTTCTTATTGACGATGAAACACAGAAATTTCATCCGAATTTAATACAAAAGGTACAATGCCGACTTAAGTACAAGAGAACTGACACTCTAACTTTCTATTATTTGAACCACTCCTCTGAGGCCAGATGTAGATTCCGATGCTACACTTCAGGTTTTCTGTATCCCTTGGACATTCTTATTGACGATGAAACACAGAAATTTCATCAGATTTTAATACAAAAGGCACAATGCCGACATAAGTACAAGAGGACTGACACTGTAAGTTGCTATGATTTGAACCTCTCCTGTGAGTCCAGTTTTAGATTCCGATGCTTCACTTCAGGTTTACTGGATCTCTTGGACATTCTTATTGACGATGAAACTTAGAAATTGCATACGAATGCAATACAAAATGCACAATGCCGACTTAAGTACAAGAGGACTGACACTCTAACTTTCTATGATTTGAACCACTCCTCTGAGGCCAGATTTAGATTCCGATGCTTCACTTCAGGTTTACTGTATCGCTTGGACCTTCTTATTGACGATGAAACACAGAAATTTCATCAGAATTTAATACAAAAGGCACAATGCCGACATAAGTACAAGCTGACTGACACTCTAAGTTGCTATGATTTGAACCTCTCCTGTGAGTCCAGTTTTAGATTCCGATGCTTCGCTTCAGGTTTACTGGATCCCTTCGACATTCTTATTGACGATGAAACTTAGAAATTGCATACGAGTGTAATACAAAATGCACAATGCCGACTTAAGTACTAGAGGACTGACACTCTAACTTTCTATGATTTGAACCACTCCTCTGAGGCCAGATTTAGATTCCGATGCTTTACTTCAGGTTTACTGTATCCCTTGGACCTTCTTATTGAAGATGAAACACAGAAATTTCAACCGAAATTAATACACAAGGCACAATGCCGACTTAAGTACAACAGGACTGACACTCTAACTTTCTATGATTTGAACCTCTCCTGCGAGTCCAGTTTTAGATTCCGATGCTTCACTTAAGGTTTACTGTATCCCTTGGACCTTCTTAAAGACGATGAAACACAGAAATTGCATCCGAATTTAATACAAAAGGCACAATGCCCACATAAGTACAAGAGGACTGACACTCTAACTTTCTATGATTTGAACCACTCCTCTAAGGCCAGATTTAGATTCCGATGCTTCACTTCAGGTTTACTGTATCCCTTGGACCTTCTTACTGACGATGAAACACAGAAATTTCATCCGAATTTAATACAAAAGGCACAATGCCGACATAAGTACAAGAGGACTGACACTGTAAGTTGCTATGATTTGAACCTTTCCTGTGAGTCCAGTTTTAGATTCCGATGCTTCACTTCAGGTTTACTGGATCCCTTGGACATTCTTATTGACGATGAAACTTAGAAATTGCATACGAATGTAATACAAAATGCACAATGCCGACTTAAGTACAAGAGGACTGACACTCTAACTTTCTATGATTTGAACCACTCCTCTAAGGCCAGATTTAGATTCCGATGCTTCACTTCAGGTTTACTGTATCCCTTGGACCTTCTTACTGACGATGAATCACAGATATTACATCCGAATTTAGTGCAAAAGGCACAATGCCGACTTAAGTACACGAGGACTGACACTCTAACTTTCTATGATTTAAACCTCTCCTGTGAGTTCAGTTTTAGATTCCGATGCTTCACTTCAGGTTAACTGTATCCCTTGGACCTTCTTATTGACGATGAAACACAGAAATTGCATCCGAATTTAATACAAAAGGCACAATGGCGGCTTAAGTACTAGAGGACTGACACTCTAACTTTCTATGATTTGAACCTCTCCTGTGATTCCAGTTTTAGATTCCGATGCTTCACTTCAGGTTTGCTGTACCCTTGGAACTTCTTATTCACGATGAATCACAGAAATAGCATACGAATTTAATACAAAAGGTACAATTCCGACTTAAGTACAAGCGGACTGACACTCTAACTTTCTATGATTTGAACCACTCCTGTGAGGCCAGTATTAGATTCCGATGCTTCACTTCAGGTTTACTGTATCCCTTGGACCTTCTTATTGACGATGAAACACAGAAATTGCATCCGAATTTAATACAAAAGGCACAATGGCGACTTAAGTACAAGAGGACAGACACTCTAACTTTCTATGATTTGAACCTCTCCTGTGAGTCCATTCTTATATGCCGATGCTTCACTACAGGTTTACTGTATCCCTTGGACCTTCTCATTGACGATGAAACACAGAAATTGTATCCGAATTTAATACAAAAGGCACAATGCCGACATAAGTACAAGAGGACTGACACTCTAAGTTGCTATGACTTGAACCTCTCCTGTGAGTCTAGTTTTAGATTCCGATGCTTCACTTCAGGTTTACTGGATCCCTTGGACATTCTTATTGACGATGAAACTTAGAAATTGCATACGAATGTAATACAAAATGCACAATGCCGACTTAAGTACAAGAGGACTGACACTCTAACTTTCTATGATTTGAACCAGTCCTCTGAGGCCAGATTTAGATTCCGATGCTTTACTTCAGGTTTACAGTATCCCTTGGACCTTCTTATTGACGATGAAACACAGATATTGCATCCGAATTTAGTGCAAAAGCCACAATGCCGACTTAAGTACACGAGGACTGACACTCTAACTTTCTATGATTTGAACCTCTCCTGTGAGTCCAGTTTTAGATTCCGATGCTTCACTTCAGGTTAACTGTATCCCTTGGACCTTCTTATTGACGATGAAACACAGAAATTGCATCCGAATATAATACAAAGGGCACAATGTCGACATAAGTACAAGAGGACTGACACTCTAACTTTCTATGATTTGAAACACTCCTCTGAGGCCAGATTTAAATTCCGATGCTTCACTTAAGGTTTACTGTATCCCTTGGACCTTCTTATTGACGATGAAACACAGAAATTTCATCCGAATTTAATACAAAAGGCACAATGCCGACATAAGTACAAAAGGGCTGACACTCTAAGTTGCTATGATTTGAACCTCTCCTGTGAGTCCAGTTTTAGATTCCGATGCTTCACTTCAGGTTTACTGGATCCCTTGGACATTCTTATTGACGATGAAATTTAGAAATTGCATACGAATGTAATACAAAATGCACAATGCCGACTTAAGTACAAGAGGACTGACACTCTAACTTTCTATGATTTGAACCACTCCTCTGAGGCCAGATTTAGATTCCGATGCTTCACTTCAGGTTTACTGTATCCCTTGGACCTTCTTATTGACGATGAATCACAGATATTACATCCGAATTTAGTGGATAAGGCACAATGCCGACTTAAGTACACGAGGACTGACACTCTAACTTTCTATGATTTGAACCTCTCCTGTGAGTCCAGTTTTAGATTCCGATGCTTCACTTCAGGTTAACTGTATCCCTTGGACCTTCTTATTGACGATGAAACACAGAAATTGCATCCGAATTTAAAACAAAAGGCACAATGCCGTCTTAAGTACAAGAGGACTGACACTCTAACTTTCTATGATTTGAACCTTTCCTGTGATTCCAGTTTTAGATTCCGATACTTCAGTTCAGGTTTGCTGTATCCCTTGGTACTTCTTATTCACGATGAAACACAGAAATAGCATACGAATTTTATACAAAAGGCACAATGCCGACTTAAGTACAAGAGGACTGACACTCTAACTTTCTATGATTTGAACCACTCCTGTGAGGCCAGTTTTAGATTCCGATGCATCACTTCCGGTTTACTGTATCCCTTGGACCTTCTTATTGACGAGGAAACACAGAAATTGCATCCGAATTTAATACAAAAGGCACAATGGCGACATAAGGACAAGAGGACTGACACTCTAACTTTCTATGATTTGAACCTCTCCTGTGAGTCCATTCTTATATGCCGATGCTTCACTACGGGTTTACTGTATCCCTTGGACCTTCTCATTGACGATGAAACACAGAAATTGTATCCGAATTTAATACAAAAGGCACAATGCCGACATAAGTACAAGAGGACTGACACTCTAAGTTGCGATGATTTGAACCTCTCCCGTGAGTCCACTTTTAGATTCTGATGCTTCACTTCAGGTTTACTGTATCCCTTGGAACTTCTTATTCACGGCGAAACACAGAAATTGCATACGAATTTAATACAAAAGGCACATTGCCGACTTAAGTACAAGCGGACTGACACTCAAACTTTCTATGATTTGAACCACTCCTGTGAAGCCAGTTTTAGATTCCGATTCTTCATTTCAAGTCTACTGTATCCCTTGGACCTTATTGAGGATGAAACACAGAAATTGCATCCGAATTTAATACAAAAGGCACAATGCCGACTTAAGTACAAGAGGACTGACACTCCAACTATCTATGATTTGAACCTCTCCAGTGAGTCCATTCTTAGATGCCGATGCTTCACTACTGATTTACGGTATCCCTTGGACCTTCTTATTGACGATGAAACACAGATATTGCCTCCGAATTTAATACAAATGGCACAATGCCGACTTAAGTACAAGAGGACTGACACTCTAAGTTGCTATGATTTGAACCTCTCCTGTGAGTCATGTTTCAGTTTCAGATGCTTCACTTCAGTTTTACTGTATCCCTTGGACCTTCTTTTGACGATGAAACACAGAAATTGCGTACGAATTTAATACAAAATGCACAATGCCAACTTAAGTACAAGAGGACTGACACTCTAACTTTCTATGATTTGAACCACTCCTCTGAGGCCAGATTTAGATTCCGATGCTTCACTTCAAGTTTACTGTATCCCTTGGACCTTCTTATTGACGATGAAACACAGAAATTTCATCCGAATTTAATACAAAAGGCACAATGCCGACTTAAGTACATGAGGACTGACACTCTAACTTTCTATGATTTGAACCTCTCCTGTGAGTCCAGTTTTAGATTCCGATGCTTCACTTCAGGTTTACTGTATCCCTTGAACTTTCTAATTGACGATGAAACACAGAAATTGCATCCGAATTTAATACAAAAGGCACAATGCCGACATAAGTACAAGAGGACTGACACTCTAACTTTCTATGATTTGAACCACTCCTCTGAGGCCAGATGTAGATTCCGATGCTACACTTCAGGTTTACTGTATCCCTTGGACCTTCTTATTGACGATGAAACACAGAAATTTCATCGAATTTAATACAAAAGGCACAATGCCGACATAAGTACAAGAGGACTGACACTCTAAGTTGCTATGATTTGAACCTCTCCTGTGAGTCCAGTTTTAGATTCCGATGCTTCACTTCAGGTTTACTGGATCCCTTGGACATTCTTATTGACGATGAAACTTAGAAATTTCATACGAATGTAATACAAAATGCACAATGCCGACTTAAGTACAAGAGGACTGACACTCTAACTTTCTATGATTTGAACCACTCCTCTGAGGCCAGATTTAGATTCCGATGCTTTACTTCAGGTTTACTGTATCCCTTGGACCTTCTTATTGACGATGAAACACAGAAATTTCATCCGAATTTAATACAGAAGGCACAATGCCGACTTAAGTACAAGAGGACTGACACTCTAACTTTCTATGATTTGAACCTCTCCTGTGAGTCCAGTTTTAGATTCCGATGCTTCACTTCAGGTTTACTGTATCCCTTGGACCTTCTTATTGACGATGAAACACAGAAATTGCATCCTAATTTAATACAAAAGGCACAATGCCGACATAAGTACAAGAGGACTGACACTCTAACTTTCTATGAATTGAACCACTCCTCTGAGGCCAGATTTAGATTCCGATGCTTCACTCAGGTTTACTGTATCCCTTGGACCTTCTTATTGACGATGAAACACAGAAATGTCATCCGAATTTAATACGAAAGGCACAATGCCGACATAAGTACAAGAGGACTGACACTGTAAGTTGCTATGATTTGAACCTCTCCTGTGAGTCCAGTTTTAGATTCCGATGCTTCACTTCAGGTTTACTGGATCCCTTGGACATTCTTATTGACGATGAAACTTAGAAATTGCATACGAATGTAATACAAAATGCACAATGCCGACTTAAGTACAAAAGGATTGATACTCTAAGTTGCTATGATTTGAACCTCTCCATTGAGTCCAGTTTTAGATTCCGATGCTTCAGTTCAGGTTAACTGTATCCCTTGGACCTTCTTTTTGACGATGAAACACAGAAATTGCATCCGAATTTAATACAAAAGGCACAATGGCGGCTTAAGTACTAGAGGACTGACACTCTAACTTTCTATGATTTGAACCTCTCCTGTGAGTCCAGTTTTAGATTCCGATGCTTCACTTCAGGTTTACTGTATCCCTTGAACTTTCTAATTGACGATGAAACACAGAAATTGCATCCGAATTTAATACAAAAGGCACAATGCCGACATAAGTACAAGAGGACTGACACTCTAACTTTCTATGATTTGAACCACTCCTCTGAGGCCAGATGTAGATTCCGATGCTACACTTCAGGTTTACTGTATCCCTTGGACCTTCTTATTGACGATGAAACACAGAAATTTCATCGAATTTAATACAAAAGGCACAATGCCGACATAAGTACAAGAGGACTGACACTCTAAGTTGCTATGATTTGAACCTCTCCTGTGAGTCCAGTTTTAGATTCCGATGCTTCGCTTCAGGTTTACTGGATCCCTTCGACATTCTTATTGACGATGAAACTTAGAAATTGCATACGAGTGTAATACAAAATGCACAATGCCGACTTAAGTACTAGAGGACTGACACTCTAACTTTCTATGATTTGAACCACTCCTCTGAGGCCAGATTTAGATTCCGATGCTTTACTTCAGGTTTACTGTATCCCTTGGACCTTCTTATTGAAGATGAAACACAGAAATTTCAACCGAAATTAATACAAAAGGCACAATGCCGACTTAAGTACAACAGGACTGACACTCTAACTTTCTATGATTTGAACCTCTCCTGCGAGTCCAGTTTTAGATTCCGATGCTTCACTTAAGGTTTACTGTATCCCTTGGACCTTCTTAAAGACGATGAAACACAGAAATTGCATCCGAATTTAATACAAAAGGCACAATGCCCACATAAGTACAAGAGGACTGACACTCTAACTTTCTATGATTTGAACCACTCCTCTAAGGCCAGATTTAGATTCCGATGCTTCACTTCAGGTTTACTGTATCCCTTGGACCTTCTTACTGACGATGAAACACAGAAATTTCATCCGAATTTAATACAAAAGGCACAATGCCGACATAAGTACAAGAGGACTGACACTGTAAGTTGCTATGATTTGAACCTCTCCTGTGAGTCCAGTTTTAGATTCCGATGCTTCACTTCAGGTTTACTGGATCCCTTGGACATTCTTATTGACGATGAAACTTAGAAATTGCATACGAATGTAATACAAAATGCACAATGCCGACTTAAGTACAAGAGGACTGACACTCTAACTTTCTATGATTTGAACCACTCCTCTAAGGCCAGATTTAGATTCCGATGCTTCACTTCAGGTTTACTGTATCCCTTGGACCTTCTTACTGACGATGAATCACAGATATTACATCCGAATTTAGTGCAAAAGGCACAATGCCGACTTAAGTACACGAGGACTGACACTCTAACTTTCTATGATTTAAACCTCTCCTGTGAGTCCAGTTTTAGATTCCGATGCTTCACTTCAGGTTAACTGTATCCCTTGGACCTTCTTATTGACGATGAAACACAGAAATTGCATCCGAATTTAATACAAAAGGCACAATGGCGGCTTAAGTACTAGAGGACTGACACTCTAACTTTCTATGATTTGAACCTCTCCTGTGATTCCAGTTTTAGATTCCGATGCTTCACTTCAGGTTTGCTGTACCCTTGGAACTTCTTATTCACGATGAATCACAGAAATAGCATACGAATTTAATACAAAAGGTACAATTCCGACTTAAGTACAAGCGGACTGACACTCTAACTTTCTATGATTTGAACCACTCCTGTGAGGCCAGTATTAGATTCCGATGCTTCACTTCAGGTTTACTGTATCCCTTGGACCTTCTTATTGACGATGAAACACAGAAATTGCATCCGAATTTAATACAAAAGGCACAATGGCGACTTAAGTACAAGAGGACAGACACTCTAACTTTCTATGATTTGAACCTCTCCTGTGAGTCCATTCTTATATGCCGATGCTTCACTACAGGTTTACTGTATCCCTTGGACCTTCTCATTGACGATGAAACACAGAAATTGTATCCGAATTTAATACAAAAGGCACAATGCCGACATAAGTACAAGAGGACTGACACTCTAAGTTGCTATGACTTGAACCTCTCCTGTGAGTCTAGTTTTAGATTCCGATGCTTCACTTCAGGTTTACTGGATCCCTTGGACATTCTTATTGACGATGAAACTTAGAAATTGCATACGAATGTAATACAAAATGCACAATGCCGACTTAAGTACAAGAGGACTGACACTCTAACTTTCTATGATTTGAACCAGTCCTCTGAGGCCAGATTTAGATTCCGATGCTTTACTTCAGGTTTACAGTATCCCTTGGACCTTCTTATTGACGATGAAACACAGATATTGCATCCGAATTTAGTGCAAAAGCCACAATGCCGACTTAAGTACACGAGGACTGACACTCTAACTTTCTATGATTTGAACCTCTCCTGTGAGTCCAGTTTTAGATTCCGATGCTTCACTTCAGGTTAACTGTATCCCTTGGACCTTCTTATTGACGATGAAACACAGAAATTGCATCCGAATATAATACAAAAGGCACAATGTCGACATAAGTACAAGAGGACTGACACTCTAACTTTCTATGATTTGAAACACTCCTCTGAGGCCAGATTTAAATTCCGATGCTTCACTTAAGGTTTACTGTATCCCTTGGACCTTCTTATTGACGATGAAACACAGAAATTTCATCCGAATTTAATACAAAAGGCACAATGCCGACATAAGTACAAAAGGGCTGACACTCTAAGTTGCTATGATTTGAACCTCTCCTGTGAGTCCAGTTTTAGATTCCGATGCTTCACTTCAGGTTTACTGGATCCCTTGGACATTCTTATTGACGATGAAATTTAGAAATTGCATACGAATGTAATACAAAATGCACAATGCCGACTTAAGTACAAGAGGACTGACACTCTAACTTTCTATGATTTGAACCACTCCTCTGAGGCCAGATTTAGATTCCGATGCTTCACTTCAGGTTTACTGTATCCCTTGGACCTTCTTATTGACGATGAATCACAGATATTACATCCGAATTTAGTGGATAAGGCACAATGCCGACTTAAGTACACGAGGACTGACACTCTAACTTTCTATGATTTGAACCTCTCCTGTGAGTCCAGTTTTAGATTCCGATGCTTCACTTCAGGTTAACTGTATCCCTTGGACCTTCTTATTGACGATGAAACACAGAAATTGCATCCGAATTTAAAACAAAAGGCACAATGCCGTCTTAAGTACAAGAGGACTGACACTCTAACTTTCTATGATTTGAACCTTTCCTGTGATTCCAGTTTTAGATTCCGATACTTCAGTTCAGGTTTGCTGTATCCCTTGGTACTTCTTATTCACGATGAAACACAGAAATAGCATACGAATTTTATACAAAAGGCACAATGCCGACTTAAGTACAAGAGGACTGACACTCTAACTTTCTATGATTTGAACCACTCCTGTGAGGCCAGTTTTAGATTCCGATGCATCACTTCCGGTTTACTGTATCCCTTGGACCTTCTTATTGACGAGGAAACACAGAAATTGCATCCGAATTTAATACAAAAGGCACAATGGCGACATAAGGACAAGAGGACTGACACTCTAACTTTCTATGATTTGAACCTCTCCTGTGAGTCCATTCTTATATGCCGATGCTTCACTACAGGTTTACTGTATCCCTTGGACCTTCTCATTGACGATGAAACACAGAAATTGTATCCGAATTTAATACAAAAGGCACAATGCCGACATAAGTACAAGAGGACTGACACTCTAAGTTGCGATGATTTGAACCTCTCCCGTGAGTCCACTTTTAGATTCTGATGCTTCACTTCAGGTTTACTGTATCCCTTGGAACTTCTTATTCACGGCGAAACACAGAAATTGCATACGAATTTAATACAAAAGGCACATTGCCGACTTAAGTACAAGCGGACTGACACTCAAACTTTCTATGATTTGAACCACTCCTGTGAAGCCAGTTTTAGATTCCGATTCTTCATTTCATTTCTACTGTATCCCTTGGACCTTATTGAGGATGAAACACAGAAATTGCATCCGAATTTAATACAAAAGGCACAATGCCGACTTAAGTACAAGAGGACTGACACTCCAACTATCTATGATTTGAACCTCTCCAGTGAGTCCATTCTTAGATGCCGATGCTTCACTACTGATTTACGGTATCCCTTGGACCTTCTTATTGACGATGAAACACAGATATTGCCTCCGAATTTAATACAAATGGCACAATGCCGACTTAAGTACAAGAGGACTGACACTCTAAGTTGCTATGATTTGAACCTCTCCTGTGAGTCATGTTTCAGTTTCAGATGCTTCACTTCAGTTTTACTGTATCCCTTGGACCTTCTTTTGACGATGAAACACAGAAATTGCGTACGAATTTAATACAAAATGCACAATGCCAACTTAAGTACAAGAGGACTGACACTCTAACTTTCTATGATTTGAACCACTCCTCTGAGGCCAGATTTAGATTCCGATGCTTCACTTCAAGTTTACTGTATCCCTTGGACCTTCTTATTGACGATGAAACACAGAAATTTCATCCGAATTTAATACAAAAGGCACAATGCCGACTTAAGTACATGAGGACTGCCACTCTAACTTTCTATGATTTGAACCTCTCCTGTGAGTCCAGTTTTAGATTCCGATGCTTCACTTCAGGTTTACTGTATCCCTTGAACTTTCTAATTGATGATGAAACACAGAAATTGCATCCGAATTTAATACAAAAGGCACAATGCCGACATAAGTACAAGAGGACTGACACTCTAACTTTCTATGATTTGAACCACTCCTCTGAGGCCAGATGTAGATTCCGATGCTACACTTCAGGTTTACTGTATCCCTTGGACCTTCTTATTGACGATGAAACACAGAAATTTCATCGAATTTAATACAAAAGGCACAATGCCGACATAAGTACAAGAGGACTGACACTCTAAGTTGCTATGATTTGAACCTCTCCTGTGAGTCCAGTTTTAGATTCCGATGCTTCACTTCAGGTTTACTGGATCCCTTGGACATTCTTATTGACGATGAAACTTAGAAATTTCATACGAATGTAATACAAAATGCACAATGCCGACTTAAGTACAAGAGGACTGACACTCTAACTTTCTATGATTTGAACCACTCCTCTGAGGCCAGATTTAGATTCCGATGCTTTACTTCAGGTTTACTGTATCCCTTGGACCTTCTTATTGACGATGAAACACAGAAATTTCATCCGAATTTAATACAGAAGGCACAATGCCGACTTAAGTACAAGAGGACTGACACTCTAACTTTCTATGATTTGAACCTCTCCTGTGAGTCCAGTTTTAGATTCCGATGCTTCACTTCAGGTTTACTGTATCCCTTGGACCTTCTTATTGACGATGAAACACAGAAATTGCATCCTAATTTAATACAAAAGGCACAATGCCGACATAAGTACAAGAGGACTGACACTCTAACTTTCTATGAATTGAACCACTCCTCTGAGGCCAGATTTAGATTCCGATGCTTCACTCAGGTTTACTGTATCCCTTGGACCTTCTTATTGACGATGAAACACAGAAATGTCATCCGAATTTAATACCAAAGGCACAATGCCGACATAAGTACAAGAGGACTGACACTGTAAGTTGCTATGATTTGAACCTCTCCTGTGAGTCCAGTTTTAGATTCCGATGCTTCACTTCAGGTTTACTGGATCCCTTGGACATTCTTATTGACGATGAAACTTAGAAATTGCATACGAATGTAATACAAAATGCACAATGCCGACTTAAGTACAAAAGGATTGATACTCTAAGTTGCTATGATTTGAACCTCTCCATTGAGTCCAGTTTTAGATTCCGATGCTTCAGTTCAGGTTAACTGTATCCCTTGGACCTTCTTTTTGACGATGAAACACAGAAATTGCATCCGAATTTAATACAAAAGGCACAATGCCGGCTTAAGTACAAGGGGACTGACACTCTAACTTTCTATGATTTGAACCTCTCCTGTGATTCCAGTTTTAGATTCCGATGCTTCACTTCAGGTTTGCTGTATCCCTTGGAACTTCTTATTCACGATGAAACACAGAAATAGCATACGAATTTAATACAAAAGGCACAATGCCGACTTAAGTACAAGAGGACTGACACTCTAAGTTTCTATGATTTGAACCACTCCTGTGAGGCCAGTATTAGATTCCGATGCTTCACTTCAGGTTTACTGTATCCCTTGGACCTTCTTATTGACGATGAAACACAGAAATTGCATTAGAACTTAATACAAAAGGAACAATGCCGACATAAGTACAAGAGGACTGACACTCTAACTTTCTATGATTTGAACCTCTCCTGTGAGTCCATTCTTATATGCCGATGCTTCACTACAGGTTTACTGTATCCCTTGGAACTTCTCATTGACGATGAAACACAGAAATTGCATCCGAATTTAATACAAAAGGCACAATGCCGACATAAGTACAAGAGGACTGACACTCTAAGTTGCGATGATTTGAACCTCTCCCGTGAGTCCACTTTTAGATTCTGATGCTTCACTTCAGGTTTACTGTATCCCTTGGAACTTCTTATTCACGGCGAAACACAGAAATTGCATACGAATTTAATACAAAAGGCACATTGCCGACTTAAGTACAAGCGGACTGACACTGAAACTTTCTATGATTTGAACCACTCCTGTGAGGCCAGTTTTAGATTCCGATTCTTCACTTCAAGTCTACTGTATCCCTTGGACCTTATTGAGGATGAAACACAGAAATTGCATCCGAATTTAATACAAAAGGCACAATGCCGACTTAAGTACAAGAGGACTGACACTCCAACTTTCTATGATTTGAACCTCTCCAGTGGGTCCATTCTTAGATGCCGATGCTTCACTACAGATTTACGGTATCCCTTGGACCTTCTTATTGACGATGAAACACAGATATTGCCTCCGAATTTAATACAAATGGCACAATGCCGACTTAAGTACAAGAGGACTGACACTCTAAGTTGCTATGATATGAACCTCTCCTGTGAGTCAAGTTTCAGTTTCCGATGCTTCACTTCAGTTTTACTGTATCCCTTGGACCTTCTTATTGACGATGAAACACAGAAATTGCGTACGAATTTAATACAAAATGCACAATGCCAACTTAAGTACAAGAGGACTGACACTCTAACTTTCTATGATTTGAACCACTCCTCTGAGGCCAGATTTAGACTCCGATGCTTCACTTCAGGTTTACTGTATCCCTTGGACCTTCTTATTGACGATGAAACACAGAAATTTCATCCGAATTTAATACAAAAGGCACAATGCCGACTTAAGTACAAGAGGACTGACACTCTAACTTTCTATGATTTGAACCTCTCCTGTGAGTCCAGTTTTAGATTCCGATGCTTCACTTCAGGTTTACTGTATCCCTTGGACCTTCTTATTGACGATGAAACACAGAAATTGCATCCTAATTTAATACAAAAGGCACAACGCCGACATAAGTACAAGAGGACTGACACTCTAACTCTCTATGAATTGAACCACTCCTCTGAGGCCAGATTTAGATTCCGATGCTTCACTCAGGTTTACTGTATCCCTTGGACCTTCTTATTGACGATGAAACACAGAAATTTCATCCGAATTTAATACGAAAGGCACAATGCCGACATAAGTACAAGAGGACTGACACTGTAAGTTGCTATGATTTGAACCTCTCCTGTGAGTCCAGTTTTAGATTCCGATGCTTCACTTCAGGTTTACTGGATCCCTTGGACATTCTTATTGACGATGAAACTTAGAAATTGCATACGAATGTAATACAAAATGCACAATGCCGACTTAAGTACAAGAGGAATGACACTCTAAGTTGCTATGATTTGAACCTCTCCATTGAGTCCAGTTTTAGATTCCGATGCTTCAGTTCAGGTTAACTGTATCCCTTGGACCTTCTTATTGACGATGAAACACAGAAATTGCATCCGAATTTAATACAAAAGGCACAATGCCGGCTTAAGTACAAGGGGACTGACACTCTAACTTTCTATGATTTGAACCTCTCCTGTGATTCCAGTTTTAGATTCCGATGCTTCACTTCAGGTTTGCTGTATCCCTTGGAACTTCTTATTCACGATGAAACACAGAAATAGCATGCGAATTTAATACAAAAGGCACAATGCCGACTTAAGTACAAGAGGACTGACACTCTAACTTTCTATGATTTGAACCACTCCTGTGAGGCCAGTATTAGATTCCGATGCTTCACTTCAGGTTTACTGTATCCCTTGGACCTTCTTATTGACGATGAAACACAGAAATTGCATCCGAAATTAATACAAAAGGCACAATGGCGACTTAAGTACAAGAGGACTGACACTCTAACTTTCTATGATTTGAACCTCTCCTGTGAGTCCATTCTTATATGCCGATGCTTCACTACAGGTTTTCTGTATCCCTTGGAACTTCTCATTGACGATGAAACACAGAAATTGCATCCGAATTTAATACAAAGGGCACAATGCCGACATAAGTACAAGAGGACTGACGCTCTAACTTTCTATGATTTGAACCACTCCTTTGAGGCCAGATGTAGATTCCGATGCTACACTTCAGGTTTACTGTATCCCTTGGACCTTCTTATTGACGATGAAACACAGAAATTTCATCAGAATTTAATACAAAAGGCACAATGCCGACATAAGTACAAGAGGACTGACACTCTAAGTTGATATGATTTGAACCTCTCCTGTGAGTCCAGTTTTAGATTCCGATGCTTCACTTCAGCTTTACTGGATCCCTTGGACATTCTTATTGACGATGAAACTTAGAAATTGCATACGAATGTAATTCAAAATGCACAATGCCGACTTAAGTACTAGAGGACTTACACTCTAACTTTCTATGATTTGAACCACTCCTCTGAGGCCAGATTTAGATTCCGATGCTTAACTTCAGGTTTACTGTATCCCTTGGACCTTCTTATTGACAATGAAACACAGAAATTTCATCCGAATTTAATACAAAAGGCACAATGCCGACTTAAGTACAAGAGGACTGACACTCTATCTTTCTATGATTTGAACCTCTCCTGTGAGTCCAGTTTTAGATTCCGATGCTTCACTTAAGGTTTACTGTATCCCTTGGACCTTCTTATTGACGATGAAACACAGAAATTGCATACGAATGTAATACAAAATGTACAATGCCGACTTAAGTACAAGAGGACTGACACTCTAACTTTCTATGACTTGAACCACTCCTCTATGGCCAGATCTAGATTCCGATGCTTCACTTCAGGTTTACTGGATCCCTTGGACCTTCTTATTGACGATGAATCACAGATATTACATCCGAATTTAGTGCAAAAGGCACAATGCCGACTTAAGTACATGAGGACTGACACTCTGACTTTCTATGATTTGAACCTCTCCTGTGAGTCTAGTTTTAGATTCCGATGCTTCACTTCAGGTTAACTGTATCCCTTGGACCTTCTTATTGACGATGAAACACAGAAATTGCATCCGAATTTAATACAAAAGGCACAATGCCGACTTAAGTACAAGAGGGCTGACACTCTAACTTTCTATGATTTGAACCACTCCTCTGAGGCCAGATTTAGATTCCGATGCTTCACTTCAGGTTTGCTGTATCCCTTGGAACTTCTTATTCACGTTGAAACACAGAAATAGCATACGAATTTAATACAAAAGGCACAATGCCGACTTAAGTACAAGAGGACTGACACTCAAAGTTGCTATGATTTGAAACTCTCCTGTGAGTCCAGTTTCAGTTTCCGATGCTTCACTTCAGGTTTAATGTATCCCTTGGACCTTCTTATTGACGATGAAACACAGAAATTGTATCCGAATTTAATACAAAAAAACACAATGCCGACTTAAGTACAAGAGGACTGACACTCTAACTTTCTATTATTTGAACCACTCCTCTGAGGCCAGATGTAGATTCCGATGCTACACTTCAGGTTTACTGTATCCCTTGGACATTCTTATTGACGATGAAACACAGAAATTTCATCAGAATTTAATACAAAGGCACAATGCCGACATAAGTACAAGAGGCCTGACACTGTAAGTTGCTATGATTTGAACCTCTCCTGTGAGTCCAGTTTTAGATTCCGATGCTTCACTTCAGGTTTACTGCATCCCTTGGACCTTCTTATTGACGATGAAACACAGAAATTGCATCCGAATTTAATACAAAAGGCACAATGCCGGCTTAAGTACAAGGGGACTGACACTCTAACTTTCTATGATTTGAACCTCTCCTGTGATTCCAGTTTTAGATTCCGATGCTTCACTTCAGGTTTGCTGTATCCCTTGGAACCTCTTATTCACGATGAAACACAGAAATAGCATACGAATTTAATACAAAAGGCACAATGCCGACTTAAGTACAAGAGGACTGACACTCTAACTTTCTATGATTTGAACCACTCCTCTGAGGCCAGATTTAGATTCCGATGCTTCACTTCAGGTTTACTGTATCCCTAGGACCTTCTTATTGACGATGAAACACAGAAATTGCATCCGAATTTAATACAAAAGGCACAATGCCGACATTAGTACAAGTGGACTGACACTCTAACTTTCTTAAATTGAACCGCTCCTCTGAGGCCAGATTTAGATTCCGATGCTTCACTTCAGGGTTACTGTATCCCTTGGACCTTCTTATTGACGATGAAACACAGAAATTTCATCCGAATTTAATACAAAAGGCACTATGCCGACATAAGTACAAGAGGACTGACACTGTAAGTTGCAATGCTTTGAACCTCTCCTGTGAGTCCAGTTTCAGATTCCGATGCTTCACTTCAGGTTTACTGGATCCCTTGGACATTCTTATTGACGATGAAACTTAGAAATTGCATACGAATGTAATACAAAATGCACAATGCCGACTTAAGTACAAGAGGACTGACACTCTAACTTTCTATGATTTGAACCACTCCTCTAAGGCCAGATTTAGATTCCGATGCTTCACTTCAGGTTTACTGTATCCCTTGGACCTTCTTATTGACGATGAATCACCGATATTACATCCGAATTTAGTGGAAAAGGCACAATGTCGACTTAAGTACACGAGGACTGACACTCTAACTTTCTATGATTTAAACCTCTCCTGTGAGTCCAGTTTTAGATTCCGATGCCTCATTTCAAGTTAACTGTATCCCTTGGACCTTCTTATTGACGATGAAACACAGAAATTGCATCCGAATTTAATACAAAAGGCACAATGCCAACTTAAGTACAAGAGGACTGACACTCTAACTTTCTATGATTTGAACCACTCCTCTGAGGCCAGATTTAGATTCCGATGCTTCACTTCAGGTTTGCTGTATCCTTGGAACTTCTTATTCACGATGAAACACAGAAATGGCATACGAATTTAATACAAAAGGCACAATGCCGACTTAAGTACAAGAGGACTGACACTCAAAGTTGCTATGATTTGAAACTCTCCTGTGAGTCCAGTTTCAGTTTCCGATGCTTCACTTCAGGTTTACTGTATCCCTTGGACCTTCTTATTGACGATGAAACACAGAAATTGCGTACGAATTTAATACAAAATGCACAATACCGACTTAAGTACAAGAGGACTGACACTCTAACTTTCTATGATTTTAACCACTCCTCTGAGGCCAGATTTAGATTCTGATTCTTCACTTCAGGTTTACTGTATCCCTTGGACCTTCTTATTGACGATGAAACACAGAAATTGTATCCGAATTTAATACAAAAGGCTCAATGCCGACTTAAGTACAATAGGACTGACACTCTAACTTTCTATTATTTGAACCACTCCTCTGAGGCCTGATGTAGATTCAGATGCAACACTTCTGGTTTACTGTATCCCTTGGACATTCTTATTGACGATGAAACACAGAAATTTCATCAGAATTTAATACAAAGGCACAATGCCGACATAAGTACAAGAGGACTGACACTGTAAGTTGCTATGATTTGAACCTCTCCTGTGAGTCCAGTTTTAGATTCCGATGCTTCACTTCAGGTTTACTGGATCTCTTGGACATTCTTATTGACGATGAAACTTAGAAATTGCATACGAATGTAATACAAAATGCACAAGCCGACTTAAGTACAAGAGGACTGACACTCTAACTTTCTATGATTTGAATCACTCCTCTGAGGCCAGATTTAGATTCCGATGCTTCACTTCAGGTTTACTGTATCCCTTGGACCTTCTTATTGACGATGAATCACAGATATTACATTCGAATTTAGTGCAAAAGGCAGAATGCCGACTTAAGTACACGAGGTCTGACACTCTAACTTTCTATGATTTGAACCTCTCCATTGAGTCCAGTTTTAGATTCCGATGCTTCACTTCAGGTTAACTGTATCCCTTGGACCTTCTTATTGACGATGAAACACAGAAATTGCATCTGAATTTAATACAAAAGGCACAATGCCGGCTTAAGTACAAGGGGACTGACACTCTAACTTTCTATGATTTGAACCTCTCCTGTGATTCCAGTTTTAGATTTAGATGCTTCACTTCAGGTTTGCTGTATCCCTTGGAACTTCTTGTTCACGATGAAACACAGAAATAGCATACGAATTTAATACAAAAGGCACAATGCCGACTTAAGTACAAGAGGACTGACACTCTAACTTTCTATGATTTGGCCACTCCTGTGAGGCCAGTATTAGATTCCGATGCTTCACTTCAGGTTTACTGTATCCCTTGGACTTTCTTATTGACGATGAAACACAGAAATTGCATCCGAATTTAATACAAAAGGCACAATGGCGACTTAAGTACAAGAGGACTGACACTCTAACTTTCTATGATTTGAACCTCTCCTGTGAGTCCATTCTTATATGCCGATGCTTCACTACAGGTTTACTGTATCCCTTGGACCTTCTCATTGACGATGAAACACAGAAATTGCATCCGAATTTAATACAAAAGGCACAATGCCGACATAAGTACAAGAGGACTGACACTCTAAATTTCTATGATTTGAACCACTCCTCTGAGGCCAGATGTAGATTCCGATGCTACACTTCAGGTTTACTATATCCCTTGGACCTTCTTATTGACGATGAAACACAGAAATTTCATCAGAAGTTAATACAAAAGGCACAATGCCGACATAAGTACAAGAGGACTGACACTCTAAGTGGCTATGATTTGAACCTCTCCTGTGAGTCCAGTTTTAGATTCCGATGCTTCACTTCAGGTTTACTGGATCCCTTGGACATTCTTATTGACGATGAAACTTAGAAATTGCATACGAATGTAATACAAAATGCACAATGCCGACTTAAATACTAGAGGACTGACACTCTAACTTTCTATGATTTGAACCACTCCTCTGAGGCCAGATTTAGATTCCGATGCTTTACTTCAGGTTTACTGTATCCCTTGGACCTTCTTATTGACGATGAAACACAGAAATTTCATCCGAATTTAATACAAAAGGCACAATGCCGACTTAAGTACAAGAGGACTGACACTCTAACTTTCTATGATTTGAACCTCTCCTGTGAGTCCAGTTTTAGATTCCGATGCTTCACTTAAGGTTTACTGTATCCCTTGGACCTTCTTATTGACGATGAAACACAGAAATTGCATCCGAATTTAATACAAAAGGCACAATGCCGACATAAGTACAAGAGGACTGACACTCTAACTTTCTATAAATTGAACCACTCCTCTGAGGCCAGATTTAGATTCCGATGCTTCAATTCAGGGTTACTGTATCCCTTGGACCTTCTTATTGACGATGAAACACAGAAATTTCATCCGAATTTAATACAAAAGGCACAATGCCGACATAAGTACAAGAGGAATGACACTGTAAGTAGCTATGATTTGAACCTCTGCTGTGAGTGCAGTTTTAGATCCGATGCTTCACTTCAGGTTTACTGGATCCCTTGGACATTCTTATTGACGATGAAACTTAGAAATTGCATACGAATGTAATACAAAATGCACAATGCCGACTTAAGTACAAGAGGACTGACACTCTAACTTTCTATGATTTGAACCACTCCTCTAAGGCCAGATTTAGATTCCGATGCTTCACTTCAGGTTTACTGTATCCCTTGGACCTTCTTATTGACGATGAAACACAGAAATTGCATCCGAATTTAATACAAAAGGCACAATGGCGGCTTAAGTACAAGAGGACTGACACTCTAACTTTATATGATTTGAACCTCTCCTGTGATTCCAGTTTTAGATTCCGATGCTTCACTTCAGGTTTGCTGTACCCTTGGAACTTCTTATTCACGATGAAACACAGAAATAGCATACGAATTTAATACAAAAGGTACAATTCCCACTGAAGTACAAGCGGACTGACACTCTAACTTTCTATGATTTGAACCACTCCTGTGAGGCCAGTATTAGATTCCGATGCTTCACGTCAGGTTTACTGTATCCCTTGGACCTTCTTATTGACGATAAAACACAGAAATTGCATCCGAATTTAATACAAAAGGCACAATGGCGACTTAAGTACAAGAGGACTGACACTCTAACTTTCTATGATTTGAACCTCTCCTGTGTGTCCATTCTTATATGCCGATGCTTCACTAGAGGTTTACTGTATCCCTTGGACCTTCACATTGACGATGAAACACAGAAATTGTATCCGAATTTAATACAAAAGGCACAATGCCGACATAAGTACAAGAGGACTGACACTCTAAGTTGCTATGATTTGAACCTCTCCTGTGAGTCCAGTTTTAGATTGCGATGCTTCACTTCAGGTTCACTGGATCCCTTGGACATTCTTATTGACGATGAAACTTAGAAATTGCATACGAATGTAATACAAAATGCACAATGCCGACTTAAGTACAAGAGGACTGACACTCTAACTTTCTATGATTTGAACCAGTCCTCTGAGGCCAGATTTAGATTCCGATGCTTTACTTCAGGTTTACAATATCCCTTGGACCTTCTTATTGACGATGAAACACAGATATTGCATCCGAATTTAGTGCAAAAGCCACAATGCCGACTTAAGTACACGAGGACTGACACTCTAACTTTCTATGATTTGAACCTCTCCTGTGAGTCCAGTTTCAGATTCCGATGCTTCACTTCAGGTTAACTGTATCCCTTGGACCTTCTTATTGACGATGAAACACAGAAATTGCATCCGAATTTAATACAAAAGGCACAATGCCGGCTTAAGTACAAGAGGACTGACACTCTAACTTTCTATGATTTGAACCTCTCCTGTGATTCCAGTTTTAGATTCCGATGCTTCACTTCAGGTTTGCTGCATCCCGTGGAACTTCTTATTCACGATGAAACACAGAAATAGCATACGAATTTAATACAAAAGGCACAATGCCGACTTAAGTACAAGAGGACTGACACTCTAACTTTCTATGATTTGAACGACTCCTGTGAGGCCAGTTTTAGATTCCGATGCTTCACTTCAGGTTTACTGTATCCCTTGGACCTTCTCATTGACGATGAAACACAGAAATTGTATCCGAATTTAATACAAAAGGCACAATGCCGACATAAGTACAAGAGGACTGACACTCTAAGTTGCTATGATTTGAACCTCTCCTGTGAGTCCAGTTTTAGATTCCGATGCTTCACTTCAGGTTTACTGGGTCACTTGGACATTCTTATTGACGTTGAAACTTAGAAATTGCATTCGAATGTAATACAAAATGCACAATGCCGACTTAAGTACAAGAGGACTCACACTCTAACTTTCTATGATTTGAACCACTCCTCTGAGGCCAGATTTAGATTCCGATGCTTTACTTCAGGTTTACCTTATCCCTTGGACCTTCTTATTGACGATGAAACACAGATATTGCATCCGAATTTTGTGCAAAAGGCACAATGCCGACTTAAGTACACGAGGACTGTCACTCTAACTTTCTATGATTTGAACCTCTCCTGTGAGTCCAGATTTAGATTCCGATGCTTCACTTCATGTTAACTGTATCCCTTGGACATTCTTATTGACGATGAAACACAGAAATTGCATCCGAATTTAATACAGAAGGCACAATGCCGGCTTAAGTACAAGAGGACTGACACTATAACTTTCTATGATTTGAACCTCTCCTGTGATTCCAGTTTTAGATTCCGATGCTTCACTTCAGGTTTGCTGCATCCCTTGGAACTTCTTATTCACGATGAAACACAGAAATAGCATACGAATTTAATACAAAAGGCACAATACCGACTTAAGTACAAGAGGACTGACACTCTAACTTTCTATGATTTGAACGACTCCTGTGAAGCCAGTTTTAGATTCCGATGCTTCACTTCAGGTTTACTGTATCACTTGGACCTTCTTATTGACGATGAAACACAGAAATTGCATCCGAATTTAATACAAAAGGCACAATGGCGAATTAAGTACAAGAGGACTGACACTCTAACTTTCTATGATTTCAACCTCTCCTGTGAGACCATTCTTAGATGCCGATGCTTCACTACAGGTTTACTGTATCCCTTGGACCTTCACATTGACGATGAAACACAGAAATTGTATCCGAATTTAATACAAAAGGCACAATGCCGACATAAGTACAAGAGGACTGGCACTCTAAGTTGCTATGATTTGAACCTCTCCTGTGAGTCCAGTTTTAGATTCCGATGCTTCACTTCAGGTTTACTGGATCCCTTGGACATTCTTATTGACGATGAAACTTAGAAATTGCATACGAATGTAATACAAAATGCACAATGCCGACTTAAGTACAAGAGGACTGACACTCTAACTTTCTATGATTTGAACCAGTCCTCTGAGGCCAGATTTAGATTCCGATGCTTTACTTCAGGTTTACAGTATCCCTTGGACCTTCTTATTGACGACGAAAAACAGATTTTGCATCCGAATTTAGTGCAAAAGCCACAATGCTGACTTAAGTACACGAGGACTGACACTCTAACTTTCTATGATTGAACCTCTCCTGTGAGTCCAGTTTCAGATTCCGATGCTTCACTTCAGGTTAACTGTATCCCTTGGACCTTCTTATTGACGATGAAACACAGAAATTGCATCCGAATTTAATACAAAAGGCACAATGCCGGCTTAAGTACAAGAGGACTGACACTCTAACTTTCTATGATTTGAACCTCTCCTGTGAACCCAGTTTTAGAATCCGATGCTTCACTACAGGTTTGCTGTATCCCTTGGAACTTCTTATTCACGATGAAACATAGAAATAGCATACGAATTTAATACAAAAGGCACAATGCCGACTTAAGTACAAGAGGACTGACACTCTAACTTTCTATGATTTGAACCACTCCTGTGAGGCCACTTTTAGATTCCGATGCTTCACTTCAGGTTTACTGTATCCCTTGGACCTTCTTATTGACGATGAAACACAGAAATTGCATCCGAATTTAATACAAAAGGCACAATGGCGAATTAAGTACAAGAGGACTGACACTCTAACTTTCTATGATTTCAACCTCTCCTGTGAGACCATTCTTAGATGCCGATGCTTCACTACAGGTTTACTGTATCCCTTGGACCTTCACATTGACGATGAAACACAGAAATTGTATCCGAATTTAATACAAAAGGCACAATGCCGACATAAGTACAAGAGGACTGACACTCTAAGTTGCTATGATTTGAACCTCTCCTGTGAGTCCAGTTTTAGATTCCGATGCTTCACTTCAGGTTTACTGGATCCCTTGGACATTCTTATTGACGATGAAACTTAGAAATTGCATACGAATGTAATACAAAATGCACAATGCCGACTTAAGTACAAGAGGACAGACACTCTAACTTTCTATGATTTGAACCAGTCCTCTGTGGCCAGATTTAGATTCCGATGCTTTACTTCAGGTTTACAGTATCCCTTGGACCTTCTTATTGACGACGAAACACAGATATTGCATCCGAATTTAGTGCAAAAGCCACAATGCCGACTTAAGTACACGAGGACTGACACTCTAACTTTCTATGATTGAACCTCTCCTGTGAGTCCAGTTTCAGATTCCGATGCTTCACTTCAGGTTAACTGTATCCCTTGGACCTTCTTATTGACGATGAAACACAGAAATTGCATCCGAATTTAATACAAAAGGCACAATGCCGGCTTAAGTACAAGAGGACTGACACTCTAACTTTCTATGATTTGAACCTCTCCTGTGATCCCAGTTTTAGAATCCGATGCTTCACTTCAGGTTTGCTGTATCCCTTGGAACTTCTTATTCACGATGAAACATAGAAATAGCATACGAATTTAATACAAAAGGCACAATACCGACTTAAGTACACGAGGACTGACACTCTAACTTTCTATGATTGAACCTCTCCTGTGAGTCCAGTTTCAGATTCCGATGCTTCACTTCAGGTTAACTGTATCCCTTGGACCTTCTTATTGACGATGAAACACAGAAATTGCATCCGAATTTAATACAAAAGGCACAATGCCGGCTTAAGTACAAGTGGACTGACACTCTAACTTTCTATGATTTGAACCTCTCCTGTGATCCCAGTTTTAGAATCCGATGCTTCACTTCAGGTTTGCTGTATCCCTTGGAACTTCTTATTCACGATGAAACATAGAAATAGCATACGAATTTAATACAAAAGGCACAATACCGACTTAAGTAGAAGAGGACTGACACTCTAACTTTCTACGATTTGAACCCCTCCTGTGAGTCCAGTTTTGGTTTCCGATGCTTCACTTCAGTATTACTGTATCCCTTGGAAATTCTTATTGACGATCAAACACAGAAATTGCATCCGAATTTAATACAAAAGGCACAAAGGAGACTTAAGTACAAGAGGACTGACACTCTAACTTTCTATGATTTGAGCCTCTCCTGTGAGTCCATTCTTATATGCCGATGCTTCACTACAGGTTTACTGTATCCCTTGGACCTTCTCATTGACGATGAAACACAGAAATTGTATCCGAATTTAATACAAATGGCACAATGCCGACATAAGTACAAGAGGGCTGACACTCTAAGTTGCTATGATTTGAACCTCTCCTGTGAGTCCAGTTTTAGATTCCGATGCTTCACTTCAGGTTTACTGGATCCCTTGGACATTCTTTTTGACGATGAAACTTAGAAATTGCACACGAATGTAATACAAAATGCACAATGCCGACTTAAGTACAAGAGGACTCACACTCTAACTTTCTATGATTTGAACCACTCCTCTGAGGCCAGATTTAGATTCCGATGCTTTACTTCAGGTTTACTGTATCCCTTGGACCTTCTTATTGACGATGAAACACAGATATTGCATCCGAATTTAGTGCAAAAGGCACAATGCCGACTTAAGTACACGAGGACTGACACTCTAACTTTCTAAGATTTGAACCTCTCCTGTGAGTCTAGTTTTAGATTCCGATGCTTCACTTTAGGTTAACTGTATCCCTTGGACGTTCTTATTGACGATGAAACACAGAAATTGCATCCGAATTTAATACAAAAGGCACAATGCCGGCTTAAGTACAAGAGGACTGACACTCTAACTTTCTACGATTTGAACCTCTCCTGTGATTACAGTTTTAGACTCCGATGCTTCACTTCAGGTTTGCTGCATCCCTTGGAACTTCTTATTCACGATGAAACACAGAAATAGCATACGAATTTAATACAAAAGGCACAATGCCGACTTAAGTACAAGAGGACTGACACTCTAACTTTCTATGATTTGAACGACTCCTGTGAGGCCAGTTTTAGATTCCGATGCTTCACTTCAGGTTTACTGTATCCCTTGGACCTTCTCATTGACGATGAAACACAGAAATTGTATCCGAATTTAATACAAAAGGCACAATGCCGACATAAGTACAAGAGGACTGACACTCTAAGTTGCTATGATTTGAACCTCTCCTGTGAGTCCAGTTTTAGATTCCGATGCTTCGCTTCAGGTTTACTGGGTCACTTGGACATTCTTATTGACGTTGAAACTTAGAAATTGCATACGAATGTAATACAAAATGCACAATGCCGACTTAAGTACAAGAGGACTCACACTGTAACTTTCTATGATTTGAACCACTCCTCTGAGGCCAGATTTAGATTCCGATGCTTTACTTCAGGTTTACTGTATCCCTTGGACCTTCTTATTGACGATGAAACACAGATATTGCATCCGAATTTAGTGCAAAAGGCACAATGCCGACTTAAGTACACGAGGACTGACACTCTAACATTCTATGATTTGAACCTCTCCTGTGAGTCCAGTTTTAGATTCCGATGCTTCACTTCATGTTAACTGTATCCCTTGGACATTCTTATTGACGATGAAACACAGAAATTGCATCCGAATTTAATACGAAAGGCACAATGCCGGCTTAAGTACAAGAGGACTGACACTATAACTTTCTATGATTTGAACCTCTCCTGTGATTCCAGTTTTAGATTCCGATGCTTCACTTCAGGTTTGCTGCATCCCTTGGAACTTCTTATTCACGATGAAACACAGAAATAGCATACGAATTTAATACAAAAGGCACAATACCGACTTAAGTACAAGAGGACTGACACTCTAACTTTCTATGATTTGAACGACTCCTGTGAGGCCAGTTTTAGATTCCGATGCTTCACTTCAGGTTTACTGTATCACTTGGACCTTCTTATTGACGATGAAACACAGAAATTGCATCCGAATTTAATACAAAAGGCACAATGGCGAATTAAGTACAAGAGGACTGACACTCTACCTTTCTATGATTTGAACCTCTCGTGTGAGACCATTCTTAGATGCCGATGCTTCACTACAGGGTTACTGTATGCTTTGGACTTTCTCATTGACGATGAAACACAGAAATTGTATCCGAATTTAATACAAAAGGCACAATGCCGACTTAAGTACAAGAGGACTGACACTCTAAGTTGCTATGATTTGAACCTCTCCTGTGAGTCCAGTTTTAGATTCCGATGCTTCACTTCAGGTTTTCTGTATCCCTTGGACCTTCTTATTGACGATGAAACACAGAAATTGCAACGGAATTTAATACAAAAGGCACAATGCCGTCATAAGTACAAGAGGACTGACACTCTAACTTTCTATGATTTGAACCACTCCTGTGAGTCCAGTTTTAGATTCCGATGCTTCACTTCAGGTTTAGTGTATCCCTTGGACCTTCTTATTGACGATGAAACACAGAAATTGCATCCGAATTTAATACAACAGGCACAAAGCCGACTTAAGCACAAGAGGACTGACACTCTAACTTTCTACGATTTGAACCTCTCCTGTGAGTCCAGTTTTGGATTCCGATGCTTCACATCAGGATTACTGTATCCCTTGGACCTTCTTATTGACGATGAAACACTGAAATTGCATCCGAATTTAATACAAAAGGCACAATGCCGGCTTAAGTACAAGAGGACTGTCACTCTATCATTCTATTGTTTGAACCTCTCCTGTGATTGCAGTTTTAGATTCCGATGCTTCACTTCAGGTTTACTGTATCCCTCGGACCTTCGTAATGACGATGAAACACAGAAATTGCATCCGAATTTAATACAAAATGCACAATGCCGACTTAAGTACAAGAGGACTGACTCTCTAACTTTCTATGATTTGAACCTCTCCTGTGAGTCCAGTTTTAGATTCCGATGCTTCACTTCAGGTTTACTGTATCACTTGGAACTTTTAATTCACGATGAAACACAGAAATTGCATACGAATTTAATACAAAAGGCACAATACCGACTTAAGTAGAAGAGGACTGACACTCTAACTTTCTACGATTTGAACCCCTCCTGTGAGTCCAGTTTTGGTTTCCGATGCTTCACTTCAGTATTACTGTATCCCTTGGACCTTCTTATTGACGATGAAACACTGAAATTGCATCCGAATTTAATACAAAATGCACAATGCCGACTTAAGTACAAGAGGACTGACACTGTAACTTTCTATGATTTGAACCTCTCCTGTGAGTCCAGTTTTAGATTCTGATGCTTCACTTTAGGTTAACTGTATCCCTTGGACGTTCTTATTGACGATGAAACACAGAAATTGCATCCGAATTTAATACAAAAGGCACAATGCCGGCTTAAGTACAAGAGGACTGACACTCTAACTTTCTATGATTTGAACCTCTCCTGTGATTCCAGTTTTAGATTCCGATGCTTCACTTCAGGTTTACTGTATCCCTTGGGTCTTCTCATTGACGATGAAACACAGAAATTGTATCCGAATTTAATACAAAAGGCACAATGCCGACATAAGTACAAGAGGATTGACACTCTAAGTTGCTATGATTTGAACCTCTCCTGTGAGTCCAGTTTTAGATTCCGATGCTTCACTTCAGGTTTACTGGGTCACTTGGACATTCTTATTGACGTTGAAACTTAGAAATTGCATACGAATGTAATAAAAAATGCACAATGCCGACTTAGGTACAAGAGGACTCACACTCTAACTTTCTATGATTTGAACCACTCCTCTGAGGCCAGATTTAGATTCCGATGCTTTACTTCAGGTTTACTGTATCCCTTGGACCTTCTTATTGACGATGAAACACAGATATTGCATCCGAATTTAGTGCAAAAGGCACAATGCCGACTTAAGTACACGAGGACTGACACTCTAACTTTCTATGATTTGAACCTCTCCTGTGAGTCCAGTTTTAGATTCCGATGCTTCACTTCATGTTAACTGTATCCCTTGGACATTCTTATTGACGATGAAACACAGAAATTGCATCAGAATTTAATACAAAAGGCACAATGCCGGCTTAAGTACAAGAGGACTGACACTGTAACTTTCTATGATTTGAACCTCTCCTGTGATTCCAGTTTTAGATTCCGATGCTTCACTTCCGGTTTGCTGCATCCCTTGGAACTTCTTACTCACGATGAAACACAGAAATAGCATACGAATTTAATACAAAAGGCACAATGCCGACTTAAGTACAAGAGGACTGACACTCTAACTTTCTATGATTTAAACAACTCCTGTGAGGCCAGTTTTAGATTCCGATGCTTCACTTCAGGTTTACTGTATCCCTTGGACCTTCTTATTGACGATGAAACACAGGAATTGCATCCGAATTTAATACAAAAGGCACAATGGCGAATTAAGTACAAGAGGACTGACACTCTAACTTTCTATGATTTGAACCTCTCCTGTGAGACCATTCCTAGATGCCGATGCTTCACTACAGGTTTACTGTATCCCTTGGACTTTATCATTGACGATGAAACACAGAAATTGTATCCGAATTTAATACAAAATGCACAATGCCGACTTAAGTACAAGAGGACTGACACTCTAACTTTCTATGATTTGAACCTCTCCTGTGAGTCCAGTTTTAGATTCCGATGCTTCACTTCAGGTTTACTGTATCGCTTGGAACTTTTTATTCACGATGAAACACAGAAATTGCATACGAATTTAATACAAAAGGCACAATACCGACTTAAGTAGAAGAGGACTGACACTCTAACTTTCTATGGTTTAAACGACTCCTCTGAGGCCAGATTTAGATTCCGATGCTTCACTTCAGGTTTACTGTATCCCTTGGACCTTCTTATTGACGATGAAACACAGAAATTTCATACGAATTTAATACAAAAGGCACAATGCCGACTTAAGTACAAGAGGGCTGACACTCTAACTTTCTATGATTTGAACCTCTCTTGTGAGTCCAGTTTTAGATGATGCTTCACTTCAGGTTTACTGTATCCCTTGGACCTTCTTATTGACGATGAAACACAGAAATTGCATCCGAATTTAATACAAAAGGCACAATGCCGACATAAGTACAAGAGGACTGTCACTCTAACTTTCTATGATTTGAACCACTCCACTGAGGCCAGATTTAGTTTCCGATGCTTCACTTCAGGTTTACTGTATCCCTTGGACCTTCTTATTGACGATGAAACACAGAAATTTCATCCGAATTTAATACAAAATACACAATGCCGACATAAGTACAAGAGGACTGACACTCTAAGTTGCTATGATTTGAACCTCTCCTGTGAGTCCAGTTTTAGATTCCGATGCTACACTTTAGGTTAACTGTATCCCTTGGACCATCTTATTGACGATGAAACACAGAAATTGCATCCGAATTTAATACAAAAGGCACAATGCCGGCTTAAGTACAAGAGGACTGACACTCTAACTTTCTATGATTTGAACCTATCCTGTGATTCCAGTTTTAGATTCCGATGCTTCACTTCAGGTTTACTGTATCCCTTGGAACTTCTTATTCACGATGAAACACAGAAATAGCATACGAATTTAATACAAAAGGCACAATGCCGACTTAAGTACAAGAGGACTGACACTCTAACTATCTATGATTTGAACCACTCCTGTGAGGCCTGTTTTAGATTCCGATGCTTCACTTCAGGTTTACTGTATCCCTTGGACCTTCTTATTGACGATGAAACACAGAAATTGCATCCGAATTTAATACAAAAGGCACAATGGCGACTCAAGTTCAATAGGACTGACACTCTAACTTTCTATGATTTGAACCTCTCCTGTGAGTCCATTCTTAGATGCTGATGCTTCACTTCAGGTTTACTGTATCCCTTGGACCTTCTCATTGACGATGAAACACAGAAATTGTGTCCGAATTTAATACAATAGGCACAATGCCGACTTAAGTACAAGAGGACTGACACTCTAAGTTGCTATGATTTGAACCTCTCCTGTGAGTCCACTTTTAGATTCCGATACTTCACTTCAGGTTTTCTGTATCCCTTGGACCTTCTTATTGACGATGAAACACAGAAATTGCATCGGAATTTAATACAAAAGGCACAATGCCGACATAAGTACAAGAGGACTGACACTCTAACTTTCTATGATTTGAACCACTCCTGTGAGTCCAGTTTTAGATTCCGATGCTTCACTTCAGGTTTACTGTATCCCTTAGACCTTCTTATTGACGATGAAACACAGAAATTGCATCCGAATTTAATACAAAAGGCACAATGCCGACTTAAGTACAAGGGGACTGACACTCTAACTTTCTACGATTTGAACCTCTCCTGTGAGTCCAGTTTTGGATTCCGATGCTTCACTTCAGGATTACTGTATCCCTTGGACCTTCTTATTGACGATGAAACACTGAAATTGCATCCGAATTTAATACAAAAGGCACAATGCCGGCTTAAGTACAAGAGGACTGACACTCTATCTTTCTATGATTTGTACCTCTCCTGTGATTCCAGTTTTAGATTCCGATGCTTCACTTCAGGTTTGCTGGATACCTCGGACCTTCGTATTGACGATGAAACACAGAAATTGCATCCGAATTTAATACAAAATGCACAATGCCGACTTTAGTACAAGAGGACTGACACTCTAACATTCTATGATTTGAACCTCTCCTGTGAGTCCAGTTTTAGATTCCGATGCTTCACTTCAGGTTTACTGTATCGCTTGGAACTTTTTATTCACGATGAAACACAGAAATTGCATACGAATTTAATACAAAAGGCACAATGCCGACTTAAGTACAAGAGGACTGACACTCTAACTTTCTACGATTTGAACCTCTCCTGTGAAACCAGTTTTGGATTCCGATGCTTCACTTCAGGATTACTGTAACCCTTGGACCTTCTTATTGACGATGAAACACTGAAATTACATCCGAATTTAATACAAAATGCACAATGCCCATTTAAGTACAAGAGGACTGACACTCTAACTTTCTATGATTTGAACCACTCCTCTGAGGCCAGATTTAGATTCCGATGCTTCACTTCAGGTTTACTGTATCCCTTGGACCTTCTTATTGACGATGAAACACAGAAATTTCATCCGAATTTAATACAAAAGGCACAATGCGGACTTAGGTACAAGAGGACTGACACTCTAACTTTCTATGATTTGAATCTCTCCTGTGAGTCCAGTTTTTGATTCCGATGCTTCACTTTAGGTTTATTGTATCCCTTGGACCTTCTTATTGTCGATGAAACACAGAAATTGCATCCGAATTTAATACAAAAGGCATAATGCCGACATATGTACAAGAGGACTGACACTCTAACTTTCTATGATTTGAACCACTCCTCTGAGGCCAGATTGAGATTCCGATGCTTCACTTCAGGTTTACTGTATCCCTTGGACATTCTTATTGACGATGAAACACAGAAATTGTATCCGAATTTAATACAAATGGCACAATGCCGACTTAAGTACAAGAGGACTGACACTCTAAGTTGCTATGATTTGAACTTCTCCTGAGAGTGCAGTTTCAGTTTCCGATGCTTCACTTCAGGTTTATTGTATCCCTTGGACATTCTTATTGACGATGAAACACAGAAATTGCGTACGAATTTAATACAAAATGCACAATGCCGACTTAAGTACAAGAGGACTGACACTCTAACTTTCTATGATTTTAACCACTCTTCTGAGGTCAGATTTAGTTTCCAATGCTTCACTTCAGGTTTACTGTATCCCTTGGACCTTCTTATTGACGATGAAACACAGAAATATCATCCGAATTTAATACAAAAGGCACAATGCCGACATAAGTACAAGAGGACTGACACTCTAAGTTGCTATGATTTGAACCTCTCCTGTGAGTCCAGTTTCAGTTTCCGATGCTTCACATCAGGTTTACTGTATCCCTTGGACCTTCTTATTGACGATGAAACACAGAAATTGCGTACGAATTTAATACAAAATGCACAATGCCGACTTAAGTACAAGAGGACTGACACTCTAACTTACTATGATTTGAACCACTCCTCTGAGGCCAGATTTAGATACCGATGCTTCACTTCAGGTTTACTGTATCCCTTGGACCTTCTTATTGACGACGAAACACAGAAATTTCATCCGAATTTTGTGCAAAAGGCACAATGCCTACTTAAGTACAAGAGGACTGACACTCTAACTTTCTATGATTTGAACCTCTCCTGTGAGTAAAGTTTTAGATTCTGATGCTTCACTTCAGGTTTACTGTATCCCTTGGACCTTCTTATTGACGATGAAACACAGAAATTAGATCCGAATTTAATACAAAAGGCACAATGCCGACATAAGTACAACAGGACTGACTCTCTAACTTTCTATGATTTGAACCACTCCTCTGAGGCCAGATTTAGATTCCGATGCTTCACTTCAGGCTTACTGTATCCCTTGGACCTTCTTATTGACGATGAAACACAGAAATTTCATCCGCATTTAATACAAAAGGCACAATGCCGACTTAAGTACAAGAGGACTGAAATTCTAAGTTGCTATGTTTTAAACCTCTCCTGTGAGTCCAGTTTTAGATTCCGATGCTTCACTACAGGTTTACTGGATCACTTGGACATTCTTATTGACGATGAAACTTAGAAATTGCATACGAATTTAATATAAAAAGCACAATGCCGACTTAAGTACAAGAGGACTGACACTCTAACTTTTTATGAATTGAACCACTCCTCTGAGGCCAGATTTAGTTTCCGATGCTTTACTTCAGGTTTACTGTATCCCTTGGACCTTCTTATTGACGATGAAACACAGAAATTGCATCCGAATTTAGTGCAAAAGGCACAATGCCGACTTAAGTACACGAGGACTGACACTCTAATTTTCTATGATTTGAACCTCTCCTGTGAGTCCAGTTTTAGATTCCGATGCTTCACTTCAGGTTTACTGTAACTTCTTATTCACGATGAAACACAGAAACTGCATACGAATTTAATACAATAGGCACAATGCCGACTTAAGTACAAGAGGACTGACACTCAAACTTTCTATGATTTGAACCACTCCTGTGAGGCCAGTTTTTGATTCCGATTCTTCACTTCAAGTTTACTGTACCCCTTGGACCTTCTTATTGACGATGAAACACAGCAATTGCATCCGAATTTAATACAAAAGGCACAATGCCGACTTAAACACAAGAGGACTGACACTCCAACTTTCTATGATTTGAACCTCTCCAGTGAGTCCATTCTTAGATGCCGATGCTTCACTACAAGTTTTTTTGTATCCCTTGGACCTTCTTATTGACGATGAAACACAGATATTGCATCCGAATTTAATACAAAAGGCACAATGCCGGCTTAAGTACAAGAGGACTGACACTCTAAGTTACTATGATTTGAACCTCTCCTGTGAGTCCAGTTTTAGATTCCGATGCTTCACTTCAGGTTTACTGGATCCCTTGGACATTCTTATTGACGATGAAACTTAGAAATTGCATACAAATTTAATACAAAATGCACAATGCCGACTTAAGTACAAGAGGATTGACACTCTAACTTTCTATGGTTTGAACCACTCCTCTGAGGCCAGATTTAGATTCCGATGCTTTACTTCAGGTTTACTGTATCCCTTGGACCTCCTTATTGACGATGAAACACAGAAATTGCATCCGAATTTAGTGCAAAAGGCACAATGCCGACTTAAGTACACGAGAACTGACACTCTAATTGTCTATGATTTGAACCTCTCCTGTGAGTCCAGTTTTAGATTCCGATGCTCGACTTCAGGTTAACTGTATCCCTTGGACCTTCTTATTGACGATGAAACACAGAAATTGCATCCGAATTTAATACAAAAGGCAAAATGCCAGATTAAGTACAAGAGGACTGACAGTCTAACTTTCTATGATTTGAACCTCTCCTGTGATTCCAGTATTAGATTCCGATGCTTCACTTCAGGTTAACTGTATCCCTTGGACCTTCTTATTGACGATGAAACACAGAAATTGCATCCGAATTTAATACAAAATGCACAATGCCGACTTAAGTACAAGAGGACTGACACTCTAACTTTCAATGATTTGAACCTCTCCTGTGTGTCCAGTTTTAGATTCCGATGCTTCACTTCAGGTTTGCTGTATCCCTTGGAACTTCTTATTCACGATGAAACACAGAAATTGCATACGAATTTAATACAAAAGGCACAATGCCGACTTAAGTACAAGAGGACTGACACTCTAATTTTCTACGATTTGAACCTCTCCTGTGAGTCCAGTTTTGGATTCCGATGCTACATTTCAGGATTACTGTATCCCTTGGACCTTCTTATTGACGATGAAACACTGAAATTGCATCCGAATTTAATACAAAAGGCACAATGCCGGCTTAAGTACAAGAGGACTGACACTCAAACTTTCTATGATTTGAACCTCTCCTGTGAGTCCAGTTTTTGATTCCGATGCTTCACTTCAGGTTTACTGTATCCCTTGGAACTTCTTATTCACGATGAAACACAGAAATTGCATACGAATTTAATACAAAAGGCACAATGCCGACTTAAGTACAAGAGGACTGACACTCAAACTTTCTATGATTTGAACCACTCCTGTGAGGCCAGTTTTTGATTCCGATTCTTCACTTTAAGTTTACTGTACTCCTTGGGCCTTCTTATTGACGATGAAACACAGAAATTGCATCCGAATTTAATACAAAAGGCACAATGCCGACTTAAGTACAAGAGGACTGACACTCTAACTTTCAATGATTTGAACCTCTCCTGTGTGTCCAGTTTTAGATTCCGATGCTTCACTTCAGGTTTGCTGTATCCCTTTGAACTTCTTATTCACGATGAAACACAGAAATTGCATACGAATTTAATACAAAAGGCACAATGCCGACTTAAGTACAAGAGGAATGACACTCTAACTTTCTACGATTTGAACCTCTCCTGTGAGTCCAGTTTTGGATTCCGATGCTACATTTCAGGATTACTGTATCCCTTGGACCTTCTTATTGACGATGAAACAATGAAATTGCATCCGAATTTAATACAAAAGGCACAATGCCGGCTTAAGTACAAGAGGACTGACACTCTAACTATCTATGATTTGAACCTCTCCTGTGATTCCAGTTTTAGATTCCGATGCTTCACTTCAGGTTTACTGTATCCCTTGGACCTTCTAATTGACGATGAAACACAGAAATTACATCCGAATTTGATACAAAATGCACAATGCCGACTTAAATACAAGAGGACTGACACTCTAACTTTCTATGATTTTAACCTCTCCTGTGAGTCCAGTTTTAGATTCCGATGCTTCACTTCAGGATTACTGTATCCCTTGGACCTTTTTATTGACGATGAAACACTGATATTGCATCCGAATTTAATACAAAAGGCACAATGCCGGCTTAAGTACATGAGGACTGACACTCTAACTTACTATAATTTGAACCTCTCCTGTGATTCCAGTTTTAGATTCCGATGCTTCACTTGAGGTTTACTGTATCCCTTGGACCTTCTTATTGACGATGAAACACAGAAATTGCATCCGAATTTAATAAAAAATGTACAATGCCGACTTAAGTACAAGAGGACTGACACTCTAACTTTCTATGATTTGAACCTCTCCTGTGAGTCCAGTTTTTGATTCCGATGCTTCACTTCAGGTTTACTGTATCCCTTGGAACTTCTTATTCACGATGAAACACAGAAATTGCATACGAATTTAATACAAAAGGCACAATGCCGACCTAAGTACAAGAGGACTGACACTCAAACTTTCTATGATTTGAACCACTCCTGTGAGGCCAGTTTTTGATTCCGATTCTTCACTTTAAGTTTACTGTACCCCTTGGGCCTTCTTATTGACGATGAAACACAGAAATTGCATCCGAATTTAATACAAAAGGCACAATGCCGACTTAAGTACAAGAGGACTGACACTCTAACTTTCAATGATTTGAACCTCTCCTGTGTGTCCAGTTTTAGATTCCGATGCTTCACTTCAGGTTTGCTGTATCCCTTGGAACTTCTTATTCACGATGAAACACAGAAATTGCATACGAATTTAATACAAAAGGCACAATGCCGACTTAAGTACAAGAGGACTGACACTCTAACTTTCTACGATTTGAACCTCTCCTGTGAGTCCAGTTTTGGATTCCGATGCTACATTTCAGGATTACTGTATCCCTTGGACCTTCTTATTGACGATGAAACAATGAAATTGCATCCGAATTTAATACAAAAGGCACAATGCCGGCTTAAGTACAAGAGGACTGACACTCTAACTATCTATGATTTGAACCTCTCCTGTGATTCCAGTTTTAGATTCCGATGCTTCACTTCAGGTTTACTGTATCCCTTGGACCTTCTAATTGACGATGAAACACAGAAATTACATCCGAATTTGATACAAAATGCACAATGCCGACTTAAATACAAGAGGACTGACACTCTAACTTTCTATGATTTTAATCTCTCCTGTGAGTCCAGTTTTAGATTCCGATGCTTCACTTCAGGATTACTGTATCCCTTGGACCTTTTTATTGACGATGAAACACTGATATTGCATCCGAATTTAATACAAAAGGAACAATGCCGGCTTAAGTACATGAGGACTGACACTCTAACTTTCTATAATTTGAACCTCTCCTGTGATTCCAGTTTTAGATTCCGATGCTTCACTTGAGGTTTACTGTATCCCTTGGACCTTCTTATTGACGATGAAACACAGAAATTGCATCCGAATTTAATACAAAATGTACAATGCCGACTTAAGTACAAGAGGACTGAAACTCTAACTTTCTATGATTTGAACCTCTCCTGTGAGTCCAGTTTTTGATTCCGATGCTTCACTTCAGGTTTACTGTATCCCTTGGAACTTCTTATTCACGATGAAACACAGAAATTGCATACGAATTTAATACAAAAGGCACAATGCCGACCTAAGTACAAGAGGACTGACACTCAAACTTTCTATGATTTGAACCACTCCTGTGAGGCCAGTTTTTGATTCCGATTCTTCACTTCAAGTTTACTGTACCCCTTGGGCCTTCTTATTGACGATGAAACACAGAAATTGCATCCGAATTTAATACAAAAGGCACAATGCCGACTTAAACACAAGAGGACTGACACTCCAACTTTCTATGATTTGAACCTCTCCAGTGAGTCCATTCTTAGATGCCGATGCTTCACTACAGGTTTTCTGTATCCCTTGGACTTTCTTATTGACGATGAAACACAGATATTGCATCCGAATTTAATACAAAAGGCACAATGCCGGCTTAAGTACAAGAGGACTGACACTCAAACTTTCTATGATTTGAACCTCTCCAGTGAGTCCATTCTTAGATGCCGATGCTTCACTACAGGTTTACTGTATCCCTTGGACCTTCTTATTGACGATGAAACACAGAAATTGCGTACGAATTTAAAACAAAATGCACAATGCCGACTTAAGTACAAGAGGACTGACACTCTAACTTTCTATGATTTTTAACCACTCTTCTGTGGTCAGATTTAGATTCCGATGCTTCACTTCAGGTTTACTGTATCCCTTGGACCTTCTTATTGACGATGAAACACAGAAATATTTTCCGAATTTAATACAAAAGGCACAATGCCGGCTTAAGTACAAGAGGACTGACACTCTAACTATCTATGATTTGAACCTCTCCTGTGATTCCAGTTTTAGATTCCGATGCTTCACTTCAGGTTTACTGTATCCCTTGGACCTTCTAATTGACGATGAAACACAGAAATTACATCCGAATTTGATACAAAATGCACAATGCCGACTTAAATACAAGAGGACTGACACTCTAACTTTCTATGATTTTAATCTCTCCTGTGAGTCCAGTTTTAGATTCCGATGCTTCACTTCAGGATTACTGTATCCCTTGGACCTTTTTATTGACGATGAAACACTGATATTGCATCCGAATTTAATACAAAAGGAACAATGCCGGCTTAAGTACATGAGGACTGACACTCTAACTTTCTATAATTTGAACCTCTCCTGTGATTCCAGTTTTAGATTCCGATGCTTCACTTGAGGTTTACTGTATCCCTTGGACCTTCTTATTGACGATGAAACACAGAAATTGCATCCGAATTTAATACAAAATGTACAATGCCGACTTAAGTACAAGAGGACTGACACTCTAACTTTCTATGATTTGAACCTCTCCTGTGAGTCCAGTTTTTGATTCCGATGCTTCACTTCAGGTTTACTGTATCCCTTGGAACTTCTTATTCACGATGAAACACAGAAATTGCATACGAATTTAATACAAAAGGCACAATGCCGACCTAAGTACAAGAGGACTGACACTCAAACTTTCTATGATTTGAACCACTCCTGTGAGGCCAGTTTTTGATTCCGATTCTTCACTTCAAGTTCACTGTACCCCTTGGGCCTTCTTATTGACGATGAAACACAGAAATTGCATCCGAATTTAATACAAAAGGCACAATGCCGACTTAAACACAAGAGGACTGACACTCCAACTTTCTATGATTTGAACCTCTCCAGTGAGTCCATTCTTAGATGCCGATGCTTCACTACAGGTTTTCTGTATCCCTTGGACCTTCTTATTGACGATGAAACACAGATATTGCATCCGAATTTAATACAAAAGGCACAATGCCGGCTTAAGTACAAGACGACTGACACTCAAACTTTCTATGATTTGAACCTCTCCAGTGAGTCCATTCTTAGATGCCGATGCTTCACTACAGGTTTACTGTATCCCTTGGACCTTCTTATTGACGATGAAACACAGAAATTGCGTACGAATTTAAAACAAAATGCACAATGCCGACTTAAGTACAAGAGGACTGACACTCTAACTTTCTATGATTTTTAACCACTCTTCTGAGGTCAGATTTAGATTCCGATGCTTCACTTCAGGTTTACTGTATCCCTTGGACCTTCTTATTGACGATGAAACACAGAAATATCATCCGAATTTAATACAAAAGGCACAATTCCGACTTAAGTACAAGAGGACTGACACTCTAACTTTCTATGATTTGAACCACTCCTGTGAGTCCAGTTTATCATGCCGATGCTTCACTTCAGGTTTACTGTATCCCTAGGAACTTCTTATTCACGATGAAACAGAGAAATTGCATACGAATTTAATACAAAATGCACAATGCCGACTTAAGTACAAGAGGATTGACACTCTAACTTTCTATGGTTTGAACCACTCCTCTGAGGCCAGATTTAGATTCCGATGCTTTACTTCAGGTTTACTGTATCCCTTGGACCTCCTTATTGACGATGAAACACAGAAATTGCATCCGAATTTAGTGCAAAAGGCACAATGCCGACTTAAGTACACGAGAACTGACACTCTAATTGTCTATGATTTGAACCTCTCCTGTGAGTCCAGTTTTAGATTCCGATGCTCGACTTCAGGTTAACTGTATCCCTTGGACCTTCTTATTGACGATGAAACACAGAAATTGCATCCGAATTTAATACAAAAGGCACAATGCCAGCTTAAGTACAAGAGGACAGACAGTCTAACTTTCTATGATTTGAACCTCTCCTGTGATTCCCGTTTTAGATTCCGATGCTTCACATCAGGTTAACTGTATCCCTTTGACCTTCTTATTGACGATGAAACACTGAAATTGCATCCGAATTTAATACAAAAGGCACACTGCCGGCTTAAGTACAAGAGGACTGACACTCTAACTATCTATGATTTGAACCTCTCCTGTGATTCCAGTTTTAGATTCCGATGCTTCACTTCAGGTTTACTGTATCCCTTGGACCTTCTAATTGACGATGAAACACAGAAATTACATCCGAATTTGATACAAAATGCACAATGCCGACTGAAATACAAGAGGACTGACACTCCAACTTTCTATGATTTGAACCTCTCCAGTGAGTCCATTCTTAGATGCCGATGCTTCACTACAGGTTTACTGTATCCCTTGGACCTTCTTATTGACGATGAAACACAGAAATTGCGTACGAATTTAATACAAAATGCACAATGCCGACTTAAGTACAAGAGGACTGACACTCTAACTTTCTATGATTTTTAACCACTCTTCTGAGGTCAGATTTAGATTCCGATGCTTCACTTCAGGTTTACTGTATCCCTTGGACCTTCTTATTGACGATGAAACACAGAAATATCATCCGAATTTAATACAAAAGGCACAATGCCGACTTAAGTACAAGAGGACTGACACTCTAACTTTCTATGATTTGAACCACTCCTGTGAGTTCAGTTTATGATGCCGATGCTTCACTTCAGGTTTACTGTATCCCTTGGACCTTCTTATTGACGATGAAACACAGAAATTGCATCCGAATTTAATACAAAAGGCACAATGCCGACATAAGTAAAAGAGGACTGACACTCTAACTTTCTATGATTTGAACCACTCCTCTGAGGCCAGATTTAGATTCCGATGCTTCACTTCAGGTTTACTGTATCCCTTGGACCTTCTTATTGGCGATGAAACGCAGAAATTTCATCCGAATTTCATACAAAAGGCACAATGCCAACATAAGTACAAGAGGACTGACACTCTAAGTTGCTATGATTTTAACCTCTCCTGTGAGTCCAGTTTTAGATTCCGATGCTTCACTTCAGTTTTACTGGATCCCTTGGACATTCTTATTGACGATGAAACTTAGAAATTGCATACGAAATTAATACGAAATGCACAATCCCGACTTAAGTACAAGAGGACTGACACTCTAACTTTCTATGATTTGAACCACTCCACTGAGGCCAGAATTAGATTCCGATGCTTTACTTCAGGTTTACTGTATCCCTTGGACCTTCTTATTGACAATGAAAGACAGAAATGGCATCCGAATTTAATACAAAAAGCACAATGCCGGCTTAAGTACAAGAGGCCTGACACTCTAACTTTCTATGATTTGAACCTCTCCTGTGATTCCAGTTTTAGATTCCGATGCTTCACTTCAGGTTAACTGTATCCCTTTGACCTTCTTATTGACGATGAAACACAGAAATTGCATCCGAATTTAATACAAAATGCTCAATGAAAACTTAAGTACAAGAGGACTGACACTCTAACTTTCTATGATTTGAACCTCTCCTGTGATTCCAGTTTTAGATTCGGATGCTTCACTTCAGGTTTGCTGTATCCCTTGGAACTTCTTATTCACGATGAAACACAGAAATTGCATACGAATTTAATACAAAAGGCACAATGCCGACTTAAATACAAGAGGACTGACACTCTAACTTTCTATGATTTGAACCACTCCTGTGAGGCCAGTTTTAGATTCCGATTCTTCACTTCAGGTTTACTGTATCCCTTGGTCCTTCTTATTGACGATGAAACACAGAAATTGCATCCCAATTTAATACAAAAGGCACAATGGCGACCTAAGGACAAGAGGACTGACACTCTAACTTTCTATGATTTGAACCTCTCCTGTGAGTCCATTCTTAGATGCCGATGCTTCACTACAGGTTTACTGTATCCCTTGGACCTTCTCATTGACGATGAAACACAGAAATTGTATCCGAATTTAATACAAAGGGCACAATGCCGACTCAAGTACAAGAGGACTGACACTCTAAGTTGCTAAGATTTGAACCTCTCCTGTGAGTCCAGTTTTAGATTCCGATGCTTCACTTCAGGATTACTGTATCCCTTGGACCTTCTTATTGACGATGAAACACTGAAATTGCATCCGAATTTAATACAAAATGCACAATGCCGACTTAAGTACAAGAGGACTGACACTCTAACTTTCTATGATTTGAACCACTCCTCTGAGGCCAGATTTAGATTCCGATGCTTCACTTCAGGTTTACTGCATCCCTTGGACCTTCTTATTGACGATGAAACACAGAAATTTCAACCGAATTTTGTGCAAAAGGCACAATGCCTACTTAAGTACAAGAGGACTGACACTCTAACTTTCTATGATTTGAACCTCTCCTGTGATTCCAGTTTTAGATTCCGATGCTTCACTTCAGGTTTACTGTATCCCTTGGACCTTCTAATTGACGATGAAACACAGAAATTACATCCGAATTTGATACAAAATGCACAATGCCGACTGAAATACAAGAGGACTGACACTCTAACTTTCTATGATTTCAACCTCTCCTGTGAGTCCAGTTTTAGATTCCGATGCTTCACTTCAGGTTTACTGTATCCCTAGGAACTTCTTATTCACGATGAAACACAGAAATTGCATACGAATTTAATACAAAAGGCACAATGCCGACTTAAGTACAAGAGGACTAAAACTCTAAGTTGCTATGATTTAAACCTCTCCTGTGAGTCCAGTTTTAGATTCCGATGCTTCACTTCAGGTTTACTGGATCCCTTGGACATTCTTATTGACGATGAAACTTAGAAATTGCATACGAATTTAATATAAAATGCACAATGCCGACTTAAGTACAAGAGGACTGACACTCTAACTTTTTATGATTTGAACCACTCCTCTGAGGCCAGATTTAGTTTCCGATGCTTTACTTCAGGTTTACTGTATCCCTTGGACCTTCTTATTGACGATGAAACACAGAAATTGCATCCGAATTTAGTGCAAAAGGCACAATGCCGACTTAAGTACACGAGGACTGACACTCTAATTTTCTATGATTTGAACCTCTCCTGTGAGTCCAGTTTTAGATTCCGATGCTTCACTTCAGGTTAACTGTATCCCTTGGACCTTCTCATTGACGATGAAACACAGAAATTGCATCCGAATTTAATACAAAAGGCACAATGCCGACATAAGTACAAGAGGACTGACACTCTAAGTTGCTATGATTTGAACCTCTCCTGTGAGTCCAGTTTTAGATTCCGATGCTTCACTTCAGGTTTACTGGATCCATTGGACATTCTTATTGACGATGAAACTTAGAAATTGCATACGAATTTAATACAAAATGCACAATGCCAACTTATGTACAAGTTGACTGACACTCTATCTTTCTATGATTTGAACCACTCCTCTGAGGCCAGATTTAGATTCCGATGCTTTACTTCAGGTTTACTGTAACCCTTGGACCTTCTTATTGACGATGAAACACAGAAATTGCATCCGAATTTAGTGCAAAAGGCACAATGCCGACTTAAGTACTCGAGGACTGACACACTAACTTTCTACGATTTGAACCTCTCCTGTGAGTCCAGTTTTGGATTCCGATGCTTCACTTCAGGATTACTGTATCCCTTGGACCTTCTTATTGACGATGAAACACTGAAATTGCATCCGAATTTAATACAAAAGGCACAATGCCGGCTTAAGTACATGAGGACTGACACTCTAACTTTCTATGATTTGAACCTCTCCTGTGATTCCAGTTTTAGATTCCGATGCTTCACTTGAGGTTTACTGTATCCCTTGGACCTTGTTATTGACGATGAAACACAGAAATTGCTTCCGAATTTAATACAATATGTACAATGCCGACTTAAGTACAAGAGGACTGACACTCTAACTTTCTATGATTTGAACCTCTCCTGTGAGTCCAGTTTTAGATTCCGATGCTTCACTTCAGGTTTACTGTATCCCTTGGAACTTCTTATTCACGATGAAACACAGAAATTGCATACGAATTTAATACAAAAGGCACAATGCCGACTTAAGTACAAGAGGACTGACACTCAAACTTTCTATGATTTGAACCACTCCTGTGAGGCCAGTTTTAGATTCCGATTCTTCACTTCAAGTTTACTGTACCCCTTGGACCTTCTTATTGACGATGAAACACAGAAATTGCAACTGAATTTAATACAAAAGGCACAATGCCGACTTAAGTACAAGAGGACTGACACTCCAACTTTCTATGATTTGAACCTCTCCAGTGAGTCCATTCTTAGATGCCGATGCTTCACTACAGGTTTTCTGTATCCCTCGGACCTTCTTATTGACGATGAAACACAGATATTGCATAAGAAGTTAATACAAAAGGCACAATGCCGGCTTAAGTACAAGAGGACTGACACTCTAAGTTGCTATGATTTGAACCTCTCCTGTGAGTCCAGTTTTAGATTCCGATGCTTCACTTCAGGTTTACTGGATCCCTTGGACATTCTTATTGACGATGAAACTTAGAAATTGCATACGAATTTAATACAAAATGCACAATGCCGACTTAAGTACAAGAGGATTGACACTCTAACTTCCTATGGTTTGAACCACTCCTCTGAGGCCAGATGTAGATTCCGATGCTTTACTTCAGGTTTACTGTATCCCTTGGACCTCCTTATTGACGATGAAACACAGAAATTGCATCCGAATTTAGTGCAAAAGGCACAATGCCGACTTAAGTACACGAGGACTGACACTCTAATTTTCTATCATTTGAACCGCTCCTGTGAGTCCAGTTTTAGATTCCGATGCTCCACTTCACGTTAACTGTATCCCTTGGACCTTCTTATTGACGATGAAACACAGAAATTGCATCCGAATTTAATACAAAAGGCACAATGCCAGCTTAAGTACAAGAGGACTGACAGTCTAACTTTCTATGATTTGAACCTCCCCTGTGATTCCAGTTTTAGATTCCGATGCTTCACTTCAGGTTAACTGTATCCCTTGGACCTTCTTATTGACGATGAAACACAGAAATTGCATCCGAATTTATTACAAAATGCGCAATGCCGACTTAAGTACAAGAGGACTGACACTCTAACTTTCAATGATTTGAACCTCTCCTGTGAGTCCAGTTTTAGATTCCGTTGCTTCACTTCAGGTTTGCTGTATCCCTTGGAACTTCTTATTCATGATGAAACACAGAAATTGCATACGAATTTAATACAAAAGGCACAATGCCGACTTAAGTACAAGAGGACTGACACTCTAACTTTCTACGATTTGAACCGCTCCTGTGAGTCCAGTTTTGGATTCCGATGCTTCATTTCAGGATTACTGTATCCCTTGGACCTTCTTATTGACGATGAAACACTGAAATTGCATCCGAATTTAATACAAAAAGCACAATGCCGGCTTAAGTACAAGAGGACTGACACTCTAACTATCTATGATTTGAACCTCTCCTGTGATTCCAGTTTTAGATTTCGATGCTTCACTTCAGGTTTACTGTATCCCTTGGACCTTCTAATTGACGATGAAACACAGAAATTACATCCGAATTTGATACAAAATGCACAATGCCGACTTAAATACAAGAGGACTGACACTCTAACTTTCTATGATTTTAACCTCTCCTGTGAGTCCAGTTTTAGATTCCGATGCTTCACTTCAGGTTTACTGTATCCCTTGGAACTTCTTATTTATGATGAAACACAGAAATTGCATACGAATTTAATACAAAAGGCACAATGCCGACTTAAGTACAAGAGGACTGACACTAAAACTTTCTATGATTTGAACCACTCCTGTGAGGCCAGTTTTAGATTTCGATTCTTCACTTCAAGTTTACTGTACCCCTTGGACCTTCTTATTGATGATGAAACACAGAAATTGCATCCGAATTTAATACAAAAGGCACAATGCCGACTTAAGTACAAGAGGACTGACACTCCAACTTTCTATGATTTGAACCTCTCCAGTGAGTCCATTCTTAGATGCCGATGCTTCACTACAGGTTTACTGTATCCCTTGGACCTTCTTATTGACGATGAAACACAGAAATTGCATCCGAATTTAATACAAAAGGCACAATGCCGACTTAAGTACAAGAGGACTGACACTCTAAGTTGCTATGATTTGAACCTCTCCTGTGAGTCTAGTTTCAGTTTCCGATGCTTCACTTCAGGTTATCTGTATCCCTTGGACCTTCTTATTGACGATGAAACACAGAAATTGCGTACGAATTTAATACAAAATGCACAATGCCGACTATAGTACAAGAGGACTGACACTCTAACTTTCTATGATTTGAACCACTCCTCTGAGGCCAGATTTAGATTCCGATGCTTCACTTCAGGTTTACTGTATCCCTTGGACCTTCTTATTGACGATGAAACACAGAAATTTCATCCGAATTTTGTGCAAAAGGCACAATGCCGACTTAAGTACATGAGGACTGACACTCTAACTTTCTATGATTTGAACCTCTCCTGTGAGTCCAGTTTTAGATTCCGATGCTTCACTTCAGGTTTACTGGATCCGTTGGACATTCTTATTGACGATGAAACTTAGAAATTGCATACGAATTTAATATAAAATGCACAATGCCGACTTAAGTACAAGAGGACTGACACTCTAACTTTTTATGATTTGAACCACTCCTCTGAGGCTTTACTTCAGGTTTACTGTATCCCTTGGACCTTCTTATTGACGATGAAACACAGAAATTGCATCCGAATTTAGTGCAAAAGGCACAATGCCGACTTAAGTACTCGAGGACCGACACTCTAACTTTCTATGATTTGAACCTATCCTGTGAGTCCAGTTTTAGATTCCGATGCTTCACTTCAGGTTAACTGTATCCCTTGGACCTTCTTATTGACGATGAAACACAGAAATTGCATCCGAATTTAATACAAAAGGCACAATGCCGGCGTAAGTACAAGAGGACTGACACTCTAACTTTCTATAATTTGAACCTCTCCTGTGATTCCAGTTGTAGATTCCGATGCTTCACTTCAGGTTAACTGTATCCCTTGGACCTTCTTATTGACGATGAAACACAGAAATTGCATCCGAATTTAATACAAAAGGCACAATGCCGACTTAAGTACAAGAGGACTGACACTCTAAGTTGCTATGATTTGAACCTCTCCTGTGAGTCCAGTTTTAGATTCCGATGCTTCACTTCAGGTTTTCTGTATCCCTTGGACCTTCTTATTGACGATGAAACACAGAAATTGCATCGGAATTTAATACAAAAGGCACAATGCCGACTTAAGTACAAGAGGACTGACACTCTAACTTTCTATGATTTGAACCTCTCCTGTGAGTCCAGTTTTAGATTCCGATGCTTCACTTCAGGTTTACTGTATCCCTTGGAACTTCTTATTCACGATGAAACACAGAAATTGCATACGAGTTTAATACAAAAGGCACAATGCCGACTTAAGTACAAGAGGACTGACACTCAAACTTTCTATGATTTGAACCAGTCCTGTGAGGCCAGTTTTAGAGTCCGATTCTTCACTTCAAGTTTACTGTACTCCTTGGACCTTCTTATTGACGATGAATCACAGAAATTGCATACGAATTTAATACAAAAGGCACAATGCCGACTTAAGTACAAGAGGACTGACACTCAAACTTTCTATGATTTGAACCAGTCCTGTGAGGCCAGTTTTAGAGTCCGATTCTTCACTTCAAGTTTACTGTACCCCTTGGACCTTCTTAATGACGATGAAACACAGAAATTGCATCCGAATTTAATACAAAAGGCACAATGCCGACTTAAGTACAAGAGGACTGACACGCCAACTTTCTATGATTTGAACCTCTCCAGTGAGTCCATTCTTAGATGCCGATGCTTCACTACAGGTTTACTGTATCCCTTCGACCTTCTTATTGACGATGAAACACAGATATTGCATCCGAATTTAATACAAAAGGCACAATGCCGGCTTAAGTACAAGAGGACTGACACTCTAAGTTGCTATGATTTGAACCTCTCCTGTGAGTCCAGTTTTAGATTCCGATGCTTCACTTCAGGTTTACTGGATCCCTTGGACATTCTTATTGACGATGAAACTTAGAAATTGCATACGAATTTAATACAAAATGCACAATGCCGACTTAAGTACAAGAGGATTGACACTCTAACTTTCTATGGTTTGAACCACTCCTCTGAGGCCAGATTTAGATTCCGATGCTTTACTTCAGGTTTACTGTATCCCTTGGACCTCCTTATTGACGACGAAACACAGAAATTGCATCCGACTTTAGTGCAAAAGGCACAATGCCGACTCAAGTACACGAGGACTGACACTCTAATTTTCTATGATTTGAACCTCTCCTGTGAGTCCAGTGTTAGATTCCTATGCTCCACTTCAGGTTAACTGTATCCATTGGACCTTCTTATTGACGATGAAACACAGAAAGTGCATCCGAATTTAATACAAAGAGGCACAATGCCAGCTTAAGTACAAGAGGACTGACAGTCTAACTTTCTATGATTTGAACCTCTCCTGTGATTCCACCTTTAGATTCCGATGCTTCACTTCAGGTTAACTGTATCCCTTGGACCTTCTTATTGACGATGAAACACAGAAATTGCATCCGAATTTAATACAAAATGCACAATGCCGACTTAAGTACAAGAGGACTGACACTCTAACTTTCAATGATTTGTACCTCTCCTGTGAGTCCAGTTTTAGATTCCGATGCTTCACTTCAGGTTTGCTGTATCCCTTGGAACTTCTTATTCACGATGAAACCCAGAAATTGCATACGAATTTAATACAAAAGGCACAATGCCGACTTAAGTACAAGAGGACTGACACTCTAACTTTCTACAGATTTGAACCTCTCCTGTGAGTCCAGTTTTGAATTCCGATGCTTCACTTCAGGTTTACTGTATCCCTTGGACCTTCTTATTGACGATGAAACACTGAAATTGCATCCGAATTTAATACAAAAGGCACAATGCCGGCTTAAGTACAAGAGGACTGACACTCTAACTTTCTATGATTTGAACCTCTCCTGTGATTCCAGTTTTAAATTCCGATGCTTCACTTCAGGTTTACTGTATCCCTTGGGGCTTCTAATTGACGATGAAACACACAAATTGCATCGGAATTTAATACAAAATGCACAATGCCGACTTAAGTACAAGAGGACTGACACTCTAATTTTCTATGATTTGAACCACTCCTCTGAGGCCAGATTTAGATTCCAATGCTTCACTTCAGGTTTACTGTATCCCTGGACCTTCTTATTGACGATGAAACACAGAAATTTCATCCGAATTTAGTGCAAAAGGCACAATGCCGACTTAAGTACAAGAGGACTGACACTCTAACTTTCCATGATTTGAACCTCTCCTGTGAGTCCAGTTTTTGATTCCGATACTTCAATTCAGGTTTACTGTATCCCTTGGACCTTCTTATTGACGATGAAACACAGAAATTGCATCCGAATTTAATACAAAAAGCACAATGCCGACATAAGTACAAGAGGACTGACACTCTAACTCTCTATGATTTGAACCTCTCCTGTGATTCCAGTTTTAGATTCCGATGCTTCACTTCAGGTTAACTGTATCCCTTGGACCTTCTTATTGACGATGAAACACAGAAATTGCATCCGAATTTAATGCAAAATGCACAATGCCGACTTCAGTACAAGAGGACTGACACTCTAAGTTGCTATGATTTGAACCTCTCCTGTGAGTCCAGTTTTAGATTCCGATGTTTCACTTTAGGTTTACTGTATCCCTTGGACCTTCTTATTGGCGATGAAACACAGAAATTGCATACGAATTTAATACAAAATGCACAATGCCTACTTAAGTACAAGAGGACTGACACTCTAAACTTTCTATGATTTGAACCACTCCTCTGAGGCCAGATTTAGATTCCGATGCTGCACTTCAGGTTTACTGTATCCCTTGGACCTTCTTATTGACGATGAAACACAGATATTTCATCCGAATTTAATGCAAAAGGCACAATGCCGACTTAAGTACAAGAGGACTGACACTCTCACTTTCTATGATTTGGACCTCTCCTGTGAGTCCAGTTTTAGATTCCGATGCTTCACTTCAGGTTTACTGTATCCCTTGGACCTTCTTATTGACGATGAAACACAGAAATTGCATCCGAATTTAATACAAAATGCACAATGCCGACTTAGGTACAAGAGGACTGACACTCTAACTTCCTATGATTAGAACCACTCCTGTGAGTCCAGTTTTAGATTCCGATGCTCCACTTCAGGTTAACTGGTATCCCTTGGACCTTCTTATTGACGATGAAACACAGAAATTGCATCCGAATTTAATACAAAAGGCACAATGCCAGCTTAAGTAAAGAGGACTGACAGTCTAACTTTCTATGATTTGAACCTCCCCTGTGATTCCAGTTTTAGATTCCGATGCTTCACTTCAGGTTAACTGTATCCCTTGGACCTTCTTATTGACGATGAAACACAGAAATTGCATCCGAATTTAATACAAAATGCACAATGCCGACTTAAGTACAAGAGGACTGACACTCTAACTTTCAATGATTTGAACCTCTCCTGTGAGTCCAGTTTTAGATTCCGTTGCTTCACTTCAGGTTTGCTGTATCCCTTGGAACTTCTTATTCACGATGAAACACAGAAATTGCATACGAATTTAATACAAAAGGCACAATGCCGACTTCAGTAAGAGGACTGACACTCTAACTTTCTACGATTTGAAACGCTCCTGTGAGTCCAGTTTTGGATTCCGATGCTTCATTTCAGGATTACTGTATCCCTTGGACCTTCTTATTGACGATGAAACACTGAAATTACATCCGAATTTAATACAAAAGGCACAATGCCGGCTTAAGTACAAGAGGACTGACACTCTAACTATCTATGATTTGAACCTCTCCTGTGATTCCAGTTTTAGATTTCGATCCTTCACTTCAGGTTTTCTGTATCCCTTGGACCTTCTAATTGACGATGAAACACAGAAATTACATCCGAATTTGATACAAAATGCACAATGCCGACTTAAATACAAGAGGACTGACACTCTAACTTTCTATGATTTTAACCTCTCCTGTGAGTCCAGTTTTAGATTCCGATGCTTCACTTCAGGTTTACTGTATCCCTTGGAACTTCTTATTTACGATGAAACACAGAAATTGCATACGAATTTAATACAAAAGGCACAATGCCGACTTAAGTACAAGAGGACTGACACTAAAACTTTCTATGATTTGAACCACTCCTGTGAGGCCAGTTTTAGATTTCGATTCTTCACTTCAAGTTTACTGTACCACTTGGACCTTCTTATTGACGATGAAACACAGAAATTGCATCCGAATTTAATACAAAAGGCACAATGCCGACTTAAGTACAAGAGGACTGACACTCCAACTTTCTATGATTTGAACCTCTCCAGTGAGTCCATTCTTAGATGCCGATGCTTCACTACAGGTTTACTGTATCCCTTGGACCTTCTTATTGACGATGAAACACATATATTGCATCCGAATTTAATACAAAAGGCACAATGCCGACTTAAGTACAAGAGGACTGACACTCTAAGTTGCTATGATTTGAACCTCTCCTGTGAGTCCAGTTTCAGTTTCCGATGCTTCACTTCAGGTTAACTGTATCCCTTGGACCTTCTTATTGACGATGAAACACAGAAATTGCGTACGAACTTAATACAAAATGCACAATGCCGACTATAGTACAAGAGGACTGACACTCTAAATTTCTATGATTTGAACCACTCCTCTGAGGCCAGATTTAGATTCCGATGCTTCACTTCAGGTTTACTGTATCCCTTGGACCTTCTTATTGACGATGAAACACAGAAATTTCATCCGAATTTTGTGCAAAAGGCACAATGCCGACTTAAGTACATGAGGACTGACACTCTAACTTTCTATGATTTGAACCTCTCCTGTGAGTCCAGTTTTAGATTCCGATGCTTCACTTCAGGTTTACTGGATCCCTTGGACATTCTTATTGACGATGAAACTTAGAAATTGCATACGAATTTAATATAAAATGCACAATGCCGACTTAAGTACAAGAGGACTGACACTTTAACTTTTTATGATTTGAACCACTCCTCTGAGGCTTTACTTCAGATTTACTGTATCCCTTGGACCTTCTTATTGACGATGAAACACAGAAATTGCATCCGAATTTAGTGCAAAAGGCACAATGCCGACTTAAGTACACGAGGACTGACACTCTAATTTTCTATGATTTGAACCTCTCCTGTGAGTCCAGTTTTAGATTCCGATGCTTCACTTCAGGTTAACTGTATCCCTTGGACCTACTTATTGACGATGAAACACAGAAATTGCATCCGAATTTAATACAAAAGGGACAATGCCGACATAAGTACAAGAGGACTGACACTCTAAGTTGCTATGATTTGAACCTCTCCTGTGAGTCCAGTTTTAGAGTCCGATGCTTCACTTCAGGTTTACTGGATCCCTTGGACATTCTTATTGACGATGAAACTTAGAAATTGCATACGAATTTAATACAAAATGCACAATGCCAACTTAAGTACAAGAGGACTGACACTCTATCTTTCTATGATTTGAACCACTCCTCTGAGGCCAGATTTAGATTTCGATGCTTTACTTCAGGTTTACTGTAACCCTTGGACCTTCTTATTGACGATGAAACACAGAAATTGCATCCGAATTTAGTGCAAAAGGCACAATGCCGACTTAAGTACTCGAGGACTGACACTCTAACTTTCTATGATTTGAACCTATCCTGTGAGTCCAGTTTTAGATTCCGATGCTTCACTTCAGGTTAACTGTATCCCTTGGACCTTCTTATTGACGATGAAACACAGAAATTGCATCCGAATTTAATACAAAAGGCACAATGCCAGCTTAAGTACAAGAGGACTGACAGTCTAACTTTCTATGATTTGAACCTCCCCTGTGATTCCAGTTTTAGATTCCGATGCTTCACTTCAGGTTAACTGTATCCCTTGGACCTTCTTATTGACGATGAAACACAGAAATTGCATCCGAATTTAATACAAAATGCACAATGCCGACTTAAGTACAAGAGGACTGACACTCTAACTTTCAATGATTTGAACCTCTCCTGTGAGTCCAGTTTTAGATTCCGTTGCTTCACTTCAGGTTTGCTGTATCCCTTGGAACTTCTTATTCACGATGAAACACAGAAATTGCAGACGAATTTAATACAAAAGGCACAATGCCGACTTCAGTAAGAGGACTGACACTCTAACTTTCTACGATTTGAAACGCTCCTGTGAGTCCAGTTTTGGATTCCGATGCTTCATTTCAGGATTACTGTATCCCTTGGACCTTCTTATTGACGATGAAACACTGAAATTACATCCGAATTTAATACAAAAGGCACAATGCCGGCTTAAGTACAAGAGGACTGACACTCTAACTATCTATGATTTGAACCTCTCCTGTGATTCCAGTTTTAGATTTCGATCCTTCACTTCAGGTTTACTGTATCCCTTGGACCTTCTAATTGACGATGAAACACAGAAATTACATCCGAATTTGATACAAAATGCACAATGCCGACTTAAATACAGGAGGACTGACACTCTAACTTTCTATGATTTTAACCTCTCCTGTGAGTCCAGTTTTAGATTCCGATGCTTCACTTCAGGTTTACTGTATCCCTTGGAACTTCTTATTTACGATGAAACACAGAAATTGCATACGAATTTAATACAAAAGGCACAATGCCGACTTAAGTACAAGAGGACTGACACTAAAACTTTCTATGATTTGAACCACTCCTGTGAGGCCAGTTTTAGATTTCGATTCTTCACTTCAAGTTTACTGTACCCCTTGGACCTTCTTATTGACGATGAAACACAGAAATTGCATCCGAATTTAATACAAAAGGCACAATGCCGACTTAAGTACAAGAGGACTGACACTCCAACTTTCTATGATTTGAACCTCTCCAGTGAGTCCATTCTTAGATGCCGATGCTTCACTACAGGTTTACTGTATCCCTTGGACCTTCTTATTGACGATGAAACACAGATATTGCATCCGAATTTAATACAAAAGGCACAATGCCGACTTAAGTACAAGAGGACTGACACTCTAAGTTGCTATGATTTGAACCTCTCCTGTGAGTCCAGTTTCAGTTTCCGATGCTTCACTTCAGGTTAACTGTATCCCTTGGACCTTCTTATTGACGATGAAACACAGAAATTGCGTACGAATTTAATACAAAATGCACAATGCCGACTATAGTACAAGAGGACTGACACTCTAAATTTCTATGATTTGAACCACTCCTCTGAGGCCAGATTTAGATTCCGATGCTTCACTTCAGGTTTACTGTATCCCTTGGACCTTCTTATTGACGATGAAACACAGAAATTTCATCCGAATTTTGTGCAAAAGGCACAATGCCGACTTAAGTACATGAGGACTGACACTCTAACTTTCTATGATTTGAACCTCTCCTGTGAGTCCAGTTTTAGATTCCGATGCTTCACTTCAGGTTTACTGGATCCCTTGGACATTCTTATTGACGATGAAACTTAGAAATTGCATACGAATTTAATATAAAATGCACAATGCCGACTTAAGTACAAGAGGACTGACACTTTAACTTTTTATGATTTGAACCACTCCTCTGAGGCTTTACTTCAGGTTTACTGTATCCCTTGGACCTTCTTATTGACGATGAAACACAGAAATTGCATCCGAATTTAGTGCAAAAGGCACAATGCCGACTTAAGTACACGAGGACTGACACTCTAATTTTCTATGATTTGAACCTCTCCTGTGAGTCCAGTTTTAGATTCCGATGCTTCACTTCAGGTTAACTGTATCCCTTGGACCTACTTATTGACGATGAAACACAGAAATTGCATCCGAATTTAATACAAAAGGGACAATGCCGACATAAGTACAAGAGGACTGACACTCTAAGTTGCTATGATTTGAACCTCTCCTGTGAGTCCAGTTTTAGAGTCCGATGCTTCACTTCAGGTTTACTGGATCCCTTGGACATTCTTATTGACGATGAAACTTAGAAATTGCATACGAATTTAATACAAAATGCACAATGCCAACTTAAGTACAAGAGGTCTGACACTCTATCTTTCTATGATTTGAACCACTCCTCTGAGGCCAGATTTAGATTTCGATGCTTTACTTCAGGTTTACTGTAACCCTTGGACCTTCTTATTGACGATGAAACACAGAAATTGCATCCGAATTTAGTGCAAAAGGCACAATGCCGACTTAAGTACTCGAGGACTGACACTCTAACTTTCTATGATTTGAACCTATCCTGTGAGTCCAGTTTTAGATTCCGATGCTTCACTTCAGGTTAACTGTATCCCTTGGACCTTCTTATTGACGATGAAACACAGAAATTGCATCCGAATTTAATACAAAAGGCACAATGCCGGCGTAAGTACAAGAGGACTGACACTCTAACTTTCTATGATTTTAACCTCTCCTGTGAGTCCAGTTTTAGATACCGATGCTTCACTTCAGGTTTACTGTATCCCTTGGAACTTCTTATTTACGATGAAACACAGAAATTGCATACGAATTTAATACAAAAGGCACAATGCCGACTTAAGTACAAGAGGACTGACACTAAAACTTTCTATGATTTGAACAACTCCTGTGAGGCCAGTTTTAGATTTCGATTCTTCACTTCAAGTTTACTGTACCCCTTGGACCTTCTTATTGACGATGAAACACAGAAATTGCATCCGAATTTAATACAAAAGGCACAATGCCGACTTAAGTACAAGAGGACTGACACTACAACTTTCTATGATTTGAACCTCTCCAGTGAGTCCATTCTTAGATGCCGATGCTTCACTACAGGTTTACTGTATCCCTTGGACCTTCTTATTGACGATGAAACACAGATATTGCATCCGAATTTAATACAAAAGGCACAATGCCGACTTAAGTACAAGAGGACTGACACTCTAAGTTGCTATGATTTGAACCTCTCCTGTGAGTCCAGTTTTAGATTCCGATGCTTCACTTCAGGTTTACTGTATCCCTTGGAACTTCTTATTTACGATGAAACACAGAAATTGCATACGAATTTAATACAAAAGGCACAATGCCGACTTAAGTACAAGAGGACTGACACTAAAACTTTCTATGATTTGAACCACTCCTGTGAGGCCAGTTTTAGATTTCGATTCTTCACTTCAAGTTTACTGTACCCCTTGGACCTTCTTATTGACGATGAAACACAGAAATTGCATCCGAATTTAGTGCAAAAGGCACAATGCCGACTTAAGTACTCGAGGACTGACACTCTAACTTTCTATGATTTGAACCTATCCTGTGAGTCCAGTTTTAGATTCCGATGCTTCACTTCAGGTTAACTGTATCCCTTGGACCTTCTTATTGACGATGAAACACAGAAATTGCATCCGAATTTAATACAAAAGGCACAATGCCAGCTTAAGTACAAGAGGACTGACAGTCTAACTTTCTATGATTTGAACCTCCCCTGTGATTCCAGTTTTAGATTCCGATGCTTCACTTCAGGTTAACTGTATCCCTTGGACCTTCTTATTGACGATGAAACACAGAAATTGCATCCGAATTTAATACAAAATGCACAATGCCGACTTAAGTACAAGAGGACTGACACTCTAACTTTCAATGATTTGAACCTCTCCTGTGAGTCCAGTTTTAGATTCCGTTGCTTCACTTCAGGTTTGCTGTATCCCTTGGAACTTCTTATTCACGATGAAACACAGAAATTGCATACGAATTTAATACAAAAGGCACAATGCCGACTTCAGTAAGAGGACTGACACTCTAACTTTCTACGATTTGAAACGCTCCTGTGAGTCCAGTTTTGGATTCCGATGCTTCATTTCAGGATTACTGTATCCCTTGGACCTTCTTATTGACGATGAAACACTGAAATTACATCCGAATTTAATACAAAAGGCACAATGCCGGCTTAAGTACAAGAGGACTGACACTCTAACTATCTATGATTTGAACCTCTCCTGTGATTCCAGTTTTAGATTTCGATCCTTCACTTCAGGTTTACTGTATCCCTTGGACCTTCTAATTGACGATGAAACACAGAAATTACATCCGAATTTGATACAAAATGCACAATGCCGACTTAAATACAAGAGGACTGACACTCTAACTTTCTATGATTTTAACCTCTCCTGTGAGTCCAGTTTTAGATTCCGATGCTTCACTTCTGGTTTACTGTATCCCTTGGAACTTCTTATTTACGATGAAACACAGAAATTGCATACGAATTTAATACAAAAGGCACAATGCCGACTTAAGTACAAGAGGACTGACACTAAAACTTTCTATGATTTGAACCACTCCTGTGAGGCCAGTTTTAGATTTCGATTCTTCACTTCAAGTTTACTGTACCCCTTGGACCTTCTTATTGACGATGAAACACAGAAATTGCATCCGAATTTAATACAAAAGGCACAATGCCGACTTAAGTACAAGAGGACTGACACTCCAACTTTCTATGATTTGAACCTCTCCAGTGAGTCCATTCTTAGATGCCGATGCTTCACTACAGGTTTACTGTATCCCTTGGACCTTCTTATTGACGATGAAACACAGATATTGCATCCGAATTTAATACAAAAGGCACAATGCCGACTTAAGTACAAGAGGACTGACACTCTAAGTTGCTATGATTTGAACCTCTCCTGTGAGTCCAGTTTCAGTTTCCGATGCTTCACTTCAGGTTAACTGTATCCCTTGGACCTTCTTATTGACGATGAAACACAGAAATTGCGTACGAATTTAATACAAAATGCACAATGCCGACTATAGTACAAGAGGACTGCCACTCTAAATTTCTATGATTTGAACCACTCCTCTGAGGCCAGATTTAGATTCCGATGCTTCACTTCAGGTTTACTGTATCCCTTGGACCTTCTTATTGACGATGAAACACAGAAATTTCATCCGAATTTTGTGCAAAAGGCACAATGCCGACTTAAGTACATGAGGACTGACACTCTAACTTTCTATGATTTGAACCTCTCCTGTGAGTCCAGTTTTAGATTCCGATGCTTCACTTCAGGTTTACTGGATCCCTTGGACATTCTTATTGACGATGAAACTTAGAAATTGCATACGAATTTAATATAAAATGCACAATGCCGACTTAAGTACAAGAGGACTGACACTTTAACTTTTTATGATTTGAACCACTCCTCTGAGGCTTTACTTCAGGTTTACTGTATCCCTTGGACCTTCTTATTGACGATGAAACACAGAAATTGCATCCGAATTTAGTGCAAAAGGCACAATGCCGACTTAAGTACACGAGGACTGACACTCTAATTTTCTATGATTTGAACCTCTCCTGTGAGTCCAGTTTTAGATTCCGATGCTTCACTTCAGGTTAACTGTATCCCTTGGACCTACTTATTGACGATGAAACACAGAAATTGCATCCGAATTTAATACAAAAGGGACAATGCCGACATAAGTACAAGAGGACTGACACTCTAAGTTGCTATGATTTGAACCTCTCCTGTGAGTCCAGTTTTAGAGTCCGATGCTTCACTTCAGGTTTACTGGATCCCTTGGACATTCTTATTGACGATGAAACTTAGACATTGCATACGAATTTAATACAAAATGCACAATGCCAACTTAAGTACAAGAGGACTGACACTCTATCTTTCTATGATTTGAACCACTCCTCTGAGGCCAGATTTAGATTTCGATGCTTTACTTCAGGTTTACTGTAACCCTTGGACCTTCTTATTGACGATGAAACACAGAAATTGCATCCGAATTTAGTGCAAAAGGCACAATGCCGACTTAAGTACTCGAGGACTGACACTCTAACTTTCTATGATTTGAACCTATCCTGTGAGTCCAGTTTTAGATTCCGATGCTTCACTTCAGGTTAACTGTATCCCTTGGACCTTCTTATTGACGATGAAACACAGAAATTGCATCCGAATTTAATACAAAAGGCACAATGCCGGCGTAAGTACAAGAGGACTGACACTCTAACTTTCTATGATTTTAACCTCTCCTGTGAGTCCAGTTTTAGATTCCGATGCTTCACTTCAGGTTTACTGTATCCCTTGGAACTTCTTATTTACGATGAAACACAGAAATTGCATACGAATTTAATACAAAAGGCACAATGCCGACTTAAGTACAAGAGGACTGACACTAAAACTTTCTATGATTTGAACCACTCCTGTGAGGCCAGTTTTAGATTTCGATTCTTCACTTCAAGTTTACTGTACCCCTTGGACCTTCTTATTGACGATGAAACACAGAAATTGCATCCGAATTTAATACAAAAGGCACAATGCCGACTTAAGTACAAGAGGACTGACACTCCAACTTTCTATGATTTGAACCTCTCCAGTGAGTCCATTCTTAGATGCCGATGCTTCACTACAGGTTTACTGTATCCCTTGGACCTTCTTATTGACGATGAAACACAGATATTGCATCCGAATTTAATACAAAAGGCACAATGCCGACTTAAGTACAAGAGGACTGACACTCTAAGTTGCTATGATTTGAACCTCTCCTGTGAGTCCAGTTTTAGATCCGATGCTTCACTTCAGGTTTACTGTATCCCTTGGAACTTCTTATTTACGATGAAACACAGAAATTGCATACGAATTTAATACAAAAGGCACAATGCCGACTTAAGTACAAGAGGACTGACACTAAAACTTTCTATGATTTGAACCACTCCTGTGAGGCCAGTTTTAGATTTCGATTCTTCACTTCAAGTTTACTGTACCCCTTGGACCTTCTTATTGACGATGAAACACAGAAATTGCATCCGAATTTAATACAAAAGGCACAATGCCGACTTAAGTACAAGAGGACTGACACTCCAACTTTCTATGATTTGAACCTCTCCAGTGAGTCCATTCTTAGATGCCGATGCTTCACTACAGGTTTACTGTATCCCTTGGACCTTCTTATTGACGATGAAACACAGATATTGCATCCGAATTTAATACAAAAGGCACAATGCCGACTTAAGTACAAGAGGACTGACACTCTAAGTTGCTATGATTTGAACCTCTCCTGTGAGTCCAGTTTCAGTTTCCGATGCTTCACTTCAGGTTAACTGTATCCCTTGGACCTTCTTATTGACGATGAAACACAGAAATTGCGTACGAATTTAATACAAAATGCACAATGCCGACTATAGTACAAGAGGACTGACACTCTAACTTTCTATGATTTGAACCACTCCTCTGAGGCCAGATTTAGATTCCGACGCTTCACTTCAGGTTTACTGTATCCCTTGGACCTTCTTATTGATGATGAAACACAGAAATTTCATCCGAATTTTGTGCAAAAGGCACAATGCCGACTTAAGTACATGAGGACTGACACTCTAACTTTCTATGATTTGAACCTCTCCTGTGAGTCCAGTTTTAGATTCCGATGCTTCACTTCAGGTTTACTGGATCCCTTCGACATTCTTATTGACGATGAAACTTAGAAATTGCATACGAATTTAATATAAAATGCACAATGCCGACTTAAGTACAAGAGGACTGACACTCTAACTTTTTATGATTTGAACCACTCCTCTGAGGCTTTACTTCAGGTTTACTGTATCCCTTGGACCTTCTTATTGACGATGAAACACAGAAATTGCATCCGAATTTAGTGCAAAAGGCACAATGCCGACTTAAGTACTCGAGGACTGACACTCTAACTTTCTATGATTTGAACCTATCCTGTGAGTCCAGTTTTTGATTCCGATGCTTCACTTCAGGTTAACTGTATCCCTTGGACCTTCTTATTGACGATGAAACACAGAAATTACATCCGAATTTGATACAAAATGCACAATGCCGACTTAAATACAAGAGGACTGACACTCTAACTTTCTATGATTTTAACCTCTCCTGTGAGTCCAGTTTTAGATTCCGATGCTTCACTTCAGGTTTACTGTATCCCTTGGAACTTCTTATTTACGATGAAACACAGAAATTGCATACGAATTTAATACAAAAGGCACAATGCCGACTTAAGTACAAGAGGACTGACACTAAAACTTTCTATGATTTGAACCACTCCCGTGAGGCCAGTTTTAGATTTCGATTCTTCACTTCAAGTTTACTGTACCCCTTGGACCTTCTTATTGACGATGAAACACAGAAATTGCATCCGAATTTAATACAAAAGGCACAATGCCGACCTAAGTACAAGAGGACTGACACTCCAACTTTCTATTATTTGAACCTCTCCAGTGAGTCCATTCTTAGATGCCGATGCTTCACTACAGGTTTACTGTATCCCTTGGACCTTCTTATTGACGATGAAACACAGATATTGCATCCGAATTTAATACAAAAGGCACAATGCCGACTTAAGTACAAGAGGACTGACACTCTAAGTTGCTATGATTTGAACCTCTCCTGTGAGTCCAGTTTCAGTTTCCGATGCTTCACTTCAGGTTAACTGTATCCCTTGGACCTTCTTATTGACGATGAAACACAGAAATTGCGTACGAATTTAATACAAAATGCACAATGCCGACTATAGTACAAGAGGACTGACACTCTAACTTTCTATGATTTGAACCACTCCTCTGAAGCCAGATTTAGATTCCGATGCTTCACTTCAGGTTTACTGTATCCCTTGGACCTTCTTATTGACGATGAAACACAGAAATTTCATCCGAATTTTGTGCAAAAGGCACAATGCCGACTTAAGTACATGAGGACTGACACTCTAACTTTCTATGATTTGAACCTCTCCTGTGAGTCCAGTTTTAGATTCCGATGCTTCACTTCAGGTTTACTGGATCCCTTGGACATTCTTATTGACGATGAAACTTAGAAATTGCATACGAATTTAATATAAAATGCACAATGCCGACTTAAGTACAAGAGGACTGACACTCTAACTTTTTATTATTTGAACCACTCCTCTGAGGCTTTACTTCAGGTTTACTGTATCCCTTGGACCTTCTTATTGACGATGAAACACAGAAATTGCATCCGAATTTAGTGCAAAAGGCACAATGCCGACTTAAGTACACGAGGACTGACACTCTAATTTTCTATGATTTGAACCTCTCCTGTGAGTCCAGTTTTAGATTCCGATGCTTCACTTCAGGTTAACTGTATCCCTTGGACCTACTTATTGACGATGAAACACAGAAATTGCATCCGAATTTAATACAAAAGGGACAATGCCGACATAAGTACAAGAGGACTGACACTCTAAGTTGCTATGATTTGAACCTCTCCTGTGAGTCCAGTTTTAGAGTCCGATGCTTCACTTCAGGTTTACTGGATCCCTTGGACATTCTTATTGACGATGAATCTTAGAAATTGCATACGAATTTAATACAAAATGCACAATGCCAACTTAAGTACAAGAGGACTGACACTCTATCTTTCTATGATTTGAACCACTCCTCTGAGGCCAGATTTAGATTTCGATGCTTTACTTCAGGTTTACTGTAACCCTTGGACCTTCTTATTGACGATGAAACACAGAAATTGCATCCGAATTTAGTGCAAAAGGCACAATGCCGACTTAAGTACTCGAGGACTGACACTCTAACTTTCTATGATTTGAACCTATCCTGTGAGTCCAGTTTTAGATTCCGATGCTTCACTTCAGGTTAACTGTATCCCTTGGACCTTCTTATTGACGATGAAACACAGAAAATGCATCCGAATTTAATACAAAAGGCACAATGCCGGCGTAAGTACAAGAGGACTGACACTCTAACTTTCTATGATTTGAACCTCTCCTGTGATTCCAGTTGTGGATTCCGATGCTTCACTTCAGGTTAACTGTATCCCTTGGACCTTCTTATTGACGATGAAACACAGAAATTGTATCTGAATTTAATACAAAAGGCACAATGCCGACTTAAGTACAAGAGGACTGACACTCTAAGTTGCTATGATTTGAACCTCTCCTGTGAGTCCAGTTTTAGATTCCGATGCTTCACTTCAGGTTTTCTGTATCCCTTGGACCTTCTTATTGACGATGAAACACAGAAATTGCATCGGAATTTAATACAAAAGGCACAATGCCGACTTAAGTACAAGAGGACTGACACTCTAACTTTCTATGATTTGAACCTCTCCTGTGAGTCCAGTTTTAGATTCCGATGCTTCACTTCAGGTTTACTGTATTACCTTGGAACTTCTTATTCACGATGAAACACAGAAATTGCATACGAATTTAATACAAAAGGCACAATGCCGACTTAAGTACAAGAGGACTGACACTCAAACTTTCTATGATTTGAACCAGTCCTGTGAGGCCAGTTTTAGAGTCCGATTCTTCACTTCAAGTTTACTGTACCCCTTGGACCTTCTTATTGACGATGAGACACAGAAATTGCATACGAATTTAATACAAAAGGCACAATGCCGACTTAAGTACAAGAGGACTGACACTCAAACTTTCTATGATTTGAACCAGTCCTGTGAGGCCAGTTTTAGAGTCCGATTCTTCACTTCAAGTTTACTGTACCCCTTGGACCTTCTTAATGACGATGAAACACAGAAATTGCATCCGAATTTAATACAAAAGGCACAATGCCGACTTAAGTACAAGAGGACTGACACTCCAACTTTCTATGATTTGAACCTCTCCAGTGAGTCCATTCTTAGATGCCGATGCTTCACTACAGGTTTACTGCATCCCTTCGACCTTCTTATTGACGATGAAACACAGATATTGCATCCGAATTTAATACAAAATGCACAATGCCGGCTTAAGTACAAGAGGACTGACACTCTAAGTTGCTATGATTTGAACCTCTCCTGTGAGTCCAGTTTTAGAGTCCGATGCTTCACTTCAGGTTTACTGGATCCCTTGGACATTCTTATTGACGATGAATCTTAGAAATTGCATACGAATTTAATACAAAATGCACAATGCCAACTTAAGTACAAGAGGACTGACACTCTATCTTTCTATGATTTGAACCACTCCTCTGAGGCCAGATTTAGATTTCGATGCTTTACTTCAGGTTTACTGTAACCCTTGGACCTTCTTATTGACGATGAAACACAGAAATTGCATCCGAATTTAGTGCAAAAGGCACAATGCCGACTTAAGTACTCGAGGACTGACACTCTAACTTTCTATGATTTGAACCTATCCTGTGAGTCCAGTTTTAGATTCCGATGCTTCACTTCAGGTTAACTGTATCCCTTGGACCTTCTTATTGACGATGAAACACAGAAATTGCATCCGAATTTAATACAAAAGGCACAATGCCGGCGTAAGTACAAGAGGACTGACACTCTAACTTTCTATGATTTGAACCTCTCCTGTGATTCCAGTTGTAGATTCCGATGCTTCACTTCAGGTTAACTGTATCCCTTGGACCTTCTTATTGACGATGAAACACAGAAATTGTATCTGAATTTAATACAAAAGGCACAATGCCGACTTAAGTACAAGAGGACTGACACTCTAAGTTGCTATGATTTGAACCTCTCCTGTGAGTCCAGTTTTAGATTCCGATGCTTCACTTCAGGTTTTCTGTATCCCTTGGACCTTCTTATTGACGATGAAACACAGAAATTGCATCGGAATTTAATACAAAAGGCACAATGCCGACTTAAGTACAAGAGGACTGACACTCTAACTTTCTATGATTTGAACCTCTCCTGTGAGTCCAGTTTTAGATTCCGATGCTTCACTTCAGGTTTACTGTATCCCTTGGAACTTCTTATTCACGATGAAACACAGAAATTGCATACGAATTTAATACAAAAGGCACAATGCCGACTTAAGTACAAGAGGACTGACACTCAAACTTTCTATGATTTGAACCAGTCCTGTGAGGCCAGTTTTAGAGTCCGATTCTTCACTTCAAGTTTACTGTACCCCTTGGACCTTCTTATTGACGATGAGACACAGAAATTGCATACGAATTTAATACAAAAGGCACAATGCCGACTTAAGTACAAGAGGACTGACACTCAAACTTTCTATGATTTGAACCAGTCCTGTGAGGCCAGTTTTAGAGTCCGATTCTTCACTTCAAGTTTACTGTACCCCTTGGACCTTCTTAATGACGATGAAACACAGAAATTGCATCCGAATTTAATACAAAAGGCACAATGCCGACTTAAGTACAAGAGGACTGACACTCCAACTTTCTATGATTTGAACCTCTCCAGTGAGTCCATTCTTAGATGCCGATGCTTCACTACAGGTTTACTGCATCCCTTCGACCTTCTTATTGACGATGAAACACAGATATTGCATCCGAATTTAATACAAAATGCACAATGCCGGCTTAAGTACAAGAGGACTGACACTCTAAGTTGCTATGATTTGAACCTCTCCTGTGAGTCCAGTTTTAGATTCCGATGCTTCACTTCAGGTTTACTGGATCCCTTGGACATTCTTATTGACGATGAAACTTAGAAATTGCATACGAATTTAATACAAAATGCACAATGCCGACTTAAGTACAAGAGGATTGACACTCTAACTTTCTATGGTTTGAACCACTCCTCTGAGGCCAGATTTAGATTCCGATGCTTTACTTCAGGTTTACTGTATCCCTTGGACCTCCTTATTGACGACGAAACACAGAAATTGCATCCGACTTTAGTGCAAAAGGCACAATGCCGACTCAAGTACACGAGGACTGACACTCTAATTTTCTATGATTTGAACCTCTCCTGTGAGTCCAGTTTTAGATTCCGATGCTCCACTTCAGGTTAACTGTATCCATTGGACCTTCTTATTGACGATGAAACACAGAAATTGCATCCGAATTTAATACAAAGAGGCACAATGCCAGCTTAAGTACAAGAGGACTGACAGTCTAGCTTTCTATGATTTGAACCTCTCCTGTGATTCCACCTTTAGATTCCGATGCTTCACTTCAGGTTAACTGTATCCCTTGGACCTTCTTATTGACGATGAAACACAGAAATTGCATCCGAATTTAATACAAAATGCACAATGCCGACTTAAGTACAAGAGGACTGACACTCTAACTTTCAATGATTTGAACTTCTCCTGTGAGTCCAGTTTTAGATTCCGATGCTTCACTTCAGGTTTGCTGTATCCCTTGGAACTTCTTATTCACGATGAAACCCAGAAATTGCATACGAATTTAATACAAAAGGCACAATGCCGACTTAAGTACAAGAGGACTGACACTCTAACTTTCTACAGATTTGAACCTCTCCTGTGAGTCCAGTTTTGGATTTCGATGCTTCACTTCAGGATTACTGTATCCCTTGGACCTTCTTATTGACGATGAAACACTGAAATTACATCCGAATTTAATACAAAAGGCACAATGCCGGCTTAAGTACAAGAGGACTGACACTCTAACTTTCTATGATTTGAACCTCTCCTGTGATTCCAGTTGTAGATTCCGATGCTTCACTTCAGGTTAACTGTATCCCTTGGACCTTCTTATTGACGATGAAACACAGAAATTGTATCAGAATTTAATACAAAAGGCACAATGCCGACTTAAGTACAAGAGGACTGACACTCTAAGTTGCTATGATTTGAACCTCTCCTGTGAGTCCAGTTTTAGATTCCGATGCTTCACTTCAGGTTTTCTGTATCCCTTGGACCTTCTTATTGACGATGAAACACAGAAATTGCATCGGAATTTAATACAAAAGGCACAATGCCGACTTAAGTACAAGAGGACTGACACTCTAACTTTCTATGATTTGAACCTCTCCTGTGAGTCCAGTTTTAGATTCCGATGCTTCACTTCAGGTTTACTGTATCCCTTGGAACTTCTTATTCACGATGAAACACAGAAATTGCATACGAATTTAATACAAAAGGCACAATGCCGACTTAAGTACAAGAGGACTGACACTCAAACTTTCTATGATTTGAACCAGTCCTGTGAGGCCAGTTTTAGAGTCCGATTCTTCACTTCAAGTTTACTGTACCCCTTGGACCTTCTTATTGACGATGAGACACAGAAATTGCATACGAATTTAATACAAAAGGCACAATGCCGACTTTAGTACAAGAGGACTGACACTCAAACTTTCTATGATTTGAACCAGTCCTGTGAGGCCAGTTTTAGAGTCCGATTCTTCACTTCAAGTTTACTGTACCCCTTGGACCTTCTTAATGACGATGAAACACAGAAATTGCATCCGAATTTAATACAAAAGGCACAATGCCGACTTAAGTACAAGAGGACTGACACTCCAACTTTCTATGATTTGAACCTCTCCAGTGAGTCCATTCTTAGATGCCGATGCTTCACTACAGGTTTACTGTATCCCTTCGACCTTCTTATTGACGATGAAACAAAGATATTGCATCCGAATTTAATACAAAAGGCACAATGCCGGCTTAAGTACAAGAGGACTGACACTCTAAGTTGCTATGATTTGAACCTCTCCTGTGAGTCCAGTTTTAGATTCCGATGCTTCACTTCAGGTTTACTGGATCCCTTGGACATTCTTATTGACGATGAAACTTAGAAATTGCATACGAATTTAATACAAAATGCACAATGCCGACTTAAGTACAAGAGGATTGACACTCTAACTTTCTATGGTTTGAACCACTCCTCTGAGGCCAGATTTAGATTCCGATGCTTTACTTCAGGTTTACTGTATCCCTTGGACCTCCTTATTGACGACGAAACACAGAAATTGCATCCGACTTTAGTGCAAAAGGCACAATGCCGACTCAAGTACACGAGGACTGACACTCTAATTTTCTATGATTTGAACCTCTCCTGTGAGTCCAGTTTTAGATTCCGATGCTCCACTTCAGGTTAACTGTATCCATTGGACCTTCTTATTGACGATGAAACACAGAAATTGCATCCGAATTTAATACAAAGAGGCACAATGCCAGCTTAAGTACAAGAGGACTGACAGTCTAGCTTTCTATGATTTGAACCTCTCCTGTGATTCCAGTTTTAGATTCCGATGCTTCACTTCAGGTTAACTGTATCCCTTGGACCTTCTTATTGACGATGAAACACAGAAATTGCATCCGAATTTAATACAAAATGCACAATGCCGACTTAAGTACAAGAGGACTGGCACTCTAACTTTCAATGATTTGAACTTCTCCTGTGAGTCCAGTTTTAGATTCCGATGCTTCACTTCAGGTTTGCTGTATCCCTTGGAACTTCTTATTCACGATGAAACCCAGAAATTGCATACGAATTTAATACAAAAGGCACAATGCCGACTTATGTACAAGAGGACTGACACTCTAACTTTCTACAGATTTGAACCTCTCCTGTGAGTCCAGTTTTGGATTTCGATGCTTCACTTCAGGATTACAGTATCCCTTGGACCTTCTTATTGACGATGAAACACTGAAATTGCATCCGAAATTAATACAAAAGGCACAATGCCGGCTTAAGTACAAGAGGACTGACACTCTAACTTTCTACGATTTGAACCTCTCCTGTGATTCCAGTTTTAGATTCCGATGCTTCACTTTAGGTTTACTGTATCCCTTGGACCTTCTTGTTGGCGATGAAACACAGAAATTGCATACGAATTTAATACAAAAAGCACAATGCCTCCTTAAGTACAAGAGGACTGACACTCTAACTTTCTATGATTTGAACCACTCCTCTGAGGCCAGATTTAGATTCCGATGCTTCACTTCAGGTTTACTGTATCCCTTGGACCTTCTTATTGACGATGAAACACAGATATTTCATCCGAATTTAATGCAAAAGGCATAATGCCGACTTAAGTACAAGAGGACTGACACTCTCACTTTCTATGATTTGAACCTCTCCTGTTAGTCCAGTTTTAGATTCCGATGCTTCACTTCAGGTTTACTGTATCCCTTGGACCTTCTTATTGACGATGAAACACAGAAATTGCATCCGAATTTAATACAAAATGCACAATGCCGACTTAGGTACAAGAGGACTGACACTCTAACTTCCTATGATTAGAACCACTCCTGTGAGGCCAGTTTTGGATTCCGATGCTTCACTTCAGGTTTACTGTATCCCTTGGACCTTCTTAAAGACGATGAAAAACAGAAATTGCATCCGAATTTAATACAAAAGGCACAATGCCGGCTTAAGTACAAGACCACTGACACTCTAACTTTCTAAGATTTGAACTTCTCCTGTGATTCCAGTTTTAGATTCCGATGCTTCACTTCAGGTTTACTGTATCCCGTGGGCCTACTTATTGACGATGAAACACAGAAATTGCATACGAATTTAATACAAAAAGCACAATGCCGACTTAAGTGCAAGAGGACTGACACTCTAACTTTCTATGATTTTAACCCCTCGAGTGAGTCCAGTTTTAGATTCCGATGCTTCACTTCAGGTTTACTGTATCCCTTGGCCCTTCTTATTGACGATGAAACACAGAAATTGCATACGAATTTAATACAAATGGCACAATGCCGACTTAAGTACAAGAGGACTGACACTCTAACTTTCTATGATTTGAACCTCTCCTGTGAGTCCAGTTGTAGATTCCGATGCTTCACTTCAGGTTTACTGTATCCCTTGGACCTTCTTGTTGACGATGAAACACAGAAATTGCATCCGAATTTAATACAAAATGCACAATGCCGACTTAAGTACAAGAGGACTTACACTCTAACTTTCTATGATTTGAGCCTCTCCTGTGAGTCCAGTTTATATTCCGATGCTTCACTTCAAGTTTACTGTATCCCTTGGACCTTCTTATTGACGATGAAGCCCAGAAATTGCATACGAATTTAATACAAGAGGCACATTGCCGACTTAAGTACAAGAGGACTGACACTCTATCTTTCTATGATTAGAACCACTCCTGTGAGGCCAGTTTTAGATTCCGATGCTTCACTTCAGGTCTACTGTATCCCTTGGATCTTCTTATAGACGATGAAACACAGAAATTGCATCCGAATTTAATACAAACGGCACAATGCCGACTTAAGTACAAGAGGACTGACACTCTAATTTTCTATGATTTGAACCTCTCCTGTGAGTCCAGTTTCTGATTCCGATGCTTCACTTCAAGTTTACTGTATACCTTGGACCTTCTTATTGACGATGAAACACAGAAATTGCATCCGAATTTAATACAAAAGGCACAATGCCGACTTAAGTACAAGAGGACTGATACTCCAACTTTCTATGATTTGAACCTCTCCAGTGAGTCCATACTTAGATGCCGATGCTTCACTACAGGTTTACTGTATGCCTTGGACCTTCTTATTGACGATGAAACACAGATATTGCATCCGAATTTAATACAAAAGGCACAATGCCGACTTAAGTACAAGTGGACTGACACTCTAAGTTGCTATGATTTGAACCACTCCTGTGAGTCCAGTTTCAGTTTCCGATGCTTCACTTCAGGTTTACTGTATCTCTTGGACCTTCTTATTGACGATGAAACACAGAAATTGCGTACGAATTTAATACAAAATTGACAATGCCGACTTAAGTACAAGAGGACTGACACTCTAACTTTCTATGATTTATACCACTCCTCTGAGGCCAGATTTAGATTCCGATGCTTCACTTCAGGTTTACTGTATCCCTTGGACCTTCTTATTGACGATGAAACACAGATATTTCATCCGAATTTAATGCAAAAGGCACAATGCCGACTTAAGTACAAGAGGACTGACACTCTCACTTTCTATGATTTGAACCTCTCCTGTGAGTCCAGTTTTAGATTCCGATGCTTCACTTCAGGTTTCCTGTATCCCTTGGACCTTCTTATTGACGATGAAACACAGAAATTGCATCCGAATTTAATACAAAATGCACAATGCCGACTTAGGTACAAGAGGACTGACACTCTAACTTCCTATGATTAGAACCACTCCTGTGAGGCCAGTTTTGGATTCCGATGCTTCACTTCAGGTTTACTGTATCCCTTGGACCTTCTTATTGACGATGAAAAACAGAAATTGCATCCGAATTTAATACAAAAGGCACAATGCCGGCTTAAGTACAAGACCACTGACACTCTAACTTTCTAAGATTTGAACTTCTCCTGTGATTCCAGTTTTAGATTCCGATGCTTCACTTCAGGTTTACTGTATCCCGTGGGCCTACTTATTGACGATGAAACACAGAAATTGCATACGAATTTAATACAAAAAGCACAATGCCGACTTAAGTGCAAGAGGACTGACACTCTAACTTTCTATGATTTTAACCCCTCGAGTGAGTCCAGTTTTAGATTCCGATGCTTCACTTCAGGTTTACTGTATCCCTTGGCCCTTCTTATTGACGATGAAACACAGAAATTGCATACGAATTTAATACAAATGGCACAATGCCGACTTAAGTACAAGAGGACTGACACTCTAACTTTCTATGATTTGAACCTCTCCTGTAAGTCCAGTTTTAGATTCCTATGCTTCACTTCAGGTTTACTGTATCCCTTGGACCTTCTTATTGACGATGAAACACAGAAATTGCATCCGAATTTAATACAAAAGGCACAATGCTGGCTTAAGTACAAGAGCACTGACACTCTAACTTTCTATGATTTGAACTTCTCCTGTGATTCCAGTTTTAGATTCCGATGCTTCACTTCAGGTTTACTGTATCCCTTGGGCCTTCTTATTGACGATGAAACACAGAAATTGCATCCGAATTTAAGACAAAAGTCACAATGCGACTTAAGTACAAGAGGACTGACACTCTAACTTTCTATGATTTGAACCTCTCCTGTGAGTCCAGTTGTAGATTCCGATGCTTCACTTCAGGTTTACTGTATCCCTTGGACCTTCTTGTTGACGATGAAACACAGAAATTGCATCCGAATTTAATACAAAATGCACAATGCCGACTTAAGTACAAGAGGACTTACACTCTAACTTTCTATGATTTGAGCCTCTCCTGTGAGTCCAGTTTATATTCCGATGCTTCACTTCAAGTTTACTGTATCCCTTGGACCTTCTTATTGACGATGAAGCCCAGAAATTGCATACGAATTTAATACAAGAGACACATTGCCGACTTAAGTACAAGAGGACTGACACTCTATCTTTCTATGATTAGAACCACTCCTGTGAGGCCAGTTTTAGATTCCGATGCTTCACTTCAGGTCTACTGTATCCCTTGGATCTTCTTATAGACGATGAAACACAGAAATTGCATCCGAATTTAATACAAACGGCACAATGCCGACTTAAGTACAAGAGGACTGACACTCTAATTTTCTATGATTTGAACCTCTCCTGTGAGTCCAGTTTCTGATTCCGATGCTTCACTTCAGGTTTACTGTATCCCTTGGACCTTCTTATTGACGATGAAACACAGAAATTTCATCCGAATTTAGAGCAAAAGGCACAATGCCGACTTAAGTACAAGAGGACTGACACTGTAACTTTCCATCATTTGAACCTCTCCTGTGAGTCCAGTTTTGGATTCCGATGCTTCACTTCAGGATTACTGTATCCCTTGGACCTTCTTATTGACGATGAAACACTGAAATTGCATCCGAATTTAATACAAAAGGCACAATGCCGGCTTAAGTACAAGAGGACTGACACTCTAACTTTCTATGATTTGAACCTCTCCTGTGATTCCAGTTTTAGATTCTGATGCTTCACTTCAGGTTTACTGTATCCCTTGGGCCTTCTAATTGACGATGACACACACAAATTGCATCGGAATTTAATACAAAATGCACAATGCCGACTTAAGTACAAGAGGACTGACACTCTAATTTTCTATGATTTGAACCACTCCTCTGAGGCCAGATTTAGATTCCAATGCTTCACTTCAGGTTTACTGTATCCCTTGGACCTTCTTATTGACGATGAAACACAGAAATTTCATCCGAATTTAGTGCAAAAGGCACAATGCCGACTTAAGTACAAGAGGACTGACACTCTAACTTTCCATGATTTGAACCTCTCCTGTGAGTCCAGTTTTAGATTCCGATGCTTCAATTCAGGTTTACTGTATCCCTTGGACCTTCTTATTGACGATGAAACACAGAAATTGCATCCGAATTTAATACAAAAAGCACAATGCCGACATAAGTACAAGAGGACTGACACTCTAACTCTCTATGATTTGAACCTCTCCTGTGATTCCAGTTTTAGATTCCGATGCTTCACTTCAGGTTAACTGTATCCCTTGGACCTTCTTATTGACGATGAAACACAGAAATTGCATCCGAATTTAATACAAAATGCACAATGCCGACTTAAGTACAAGAGGACTGACACTCTAAGTTGCTATGATTTGAACCTCTCCTGTGAGTCCAGTTCTAGATTCCGATGTTTCACTTTAGGTTTACTGTATCCCTTGGACCTTCTTGTTGGCGATGAAACACAGAAATTGCATACGAATTTAATACAAAATGCACAATGCCTACTTAAGTACAAGAGGACTGACACTCTAACTTTCTATGATTTGAACCACTCCTCTGAGGCCAGATTTAGATTCCGATGCTTCACTTCAGGTTTACTGTATCCCTTGGACCTTCTTATTGACGATGAAACACAGAAATTGCATCCGAATTTAATACAAAATGCACAATGCCGACTTAGGTACAAGAGGACTGACACTCTAACTTCCTGTGATTAGAACCACTCCTGTGAGGCCAGTTTTGGATTCCGATGCTTCACTTCAGGTTTACTGTATCCCTTGGACCTTCTTATTGACGATGAAAAACAGAAATTGCATCCGAATTTAATACAAAAGGCACAATGACGGCTTAAGTACAAGACCACTGACACTCTAACTTTCTAAGATTTGAACTTCTCCTGTGATTCCAGTTTTAGATTCCGATGCTTCACTTCAGGTTTACTGTATCCCTTGGACCTTCTTATTGACGATGAAACACAGAAATTGCATCCGAATTTAATACAAAAGGCACAATGCTGGCTTAAGTACAAGAGCACTGACACTCTAACTTTCTATGATTTGAACTTCTCCTGTGATTCCAGTTTTAGATTCCGATGCTTCACTTCAGGTTTACTGTATCCCTTGGGCCTTCTTATTGACGATGAAACACAGAAATTGCATCCGAATTTAAGACAAAAGTCACAATGCGACTTAAGTACAAGAGGACTGACACTCTAACTTTCTATGATTTGAACCTCTCCTGTGAGTCCAGTTGTAGATTCCGATGCTTCACTTCAGGTTTTCTGTATCCCTTGGACCTTCTTGTTGACGATGAAACACAGAAATTGCATCCGAATTTAATACAAAATGCACAATGCCGACTTAAGTACAAGAGGACTTACACTCTAACTTTCTATGATTTGAGCCTCTCCTGTGAGTCCAGTTTATATTCCGATGCTTCACTTCAAGTTTACTGTATCCCTTGGACCTTCTTATTGACGATGAAGCCCAGAAATTGCATACGAATTTAATACAAGAGGCACATTGCCGACTTAAGTACAAGAGGACTGACACTCTATATTTCTATGATTAGAACCACTCCTGTGAGGCCAGTTTTAGATTCCGATGCTTCACTTCAGGTCTACTGTATCCCTTGGATCTTCTTATAGACGATGAAACACAGAAATTGCATCCGAATTTAATACAAACGGCACAATGCCGACTTAAGTACAAGAGGACTGACACTCTAATTTTCTATGATTTGAACCTCTCCTGTGAGTCCAGTTTCTGATTCCGATGCTTCACTTCAGGTTTACTGTATCCCTTGGACCTTCTTATTGACGATGAAACACAGAAATTGAATCCGAATTTAATACAAAAGTCACAATGCCGACTTAAGTGCAAGAGGACTGACACTCTAACTTTCTATGATTTTAACCCCTCCTGTGAGTCCAGTTTTAGATTCCGATGCTTCACTTCAGGTTTACTGTATACCTTGGACCTTCTTATTGACGATGAAACACAGAAATTGCATACAAATTTAATACAAAAGGCACAATGCCGACTTAAGTACAAGAGGACTGACACTCTAACTTTCAATGATTTGAACCTCTCCTGTGAGTCCAGTTTTAGATTCCGATGCTTCACTTCAGGTTTACTGTATCCCTTGGACCTTCTAATTGACGATGAAACACAGAAATTGCATCCGAATTTAATACAAAAGGCACAATGCTGGCATAAGTACAAGAGGACTGACACTCTAACTTTCTATGATTTGAACCACTCCTGTGAGGCCAGTTTTAGATTCCTATTCTTCACTTCAAGTTAACTGTATACCTTGGACCTTCTTATTGACGATGAAACACAGAAATTGCATCCGAATTTAATACAAAAGGCACAATGCCGACTTAAGTACAAGAGGACTGATACTCCAACTTTCTATGATTTGAACCTCTCCAGTGAGTCCATACTTAGATGCCGATGCTTCACTACAGGTTTACTGTATGCCTTGGACCTTCTTATTGACGATGAAACACAGATATTGCATCCGAATTTAATACAAAAGGCACAATGCCGACTTAAGTTCAAGAGGACTGACACTCTAAGTTGCTATGATTTGAACCACTCCTGTGAGTCCAGTTTCAGTTTCCGATGCTTCACTTCAGGTTTACTGTATCTCTTGGACCTTCTTATTGACGATGAAACACAGAAATTGCGTACGAATTTAATACAAAATTGACAATGCCGACTTAAGTACAAGAGGACTGACACTCTAACTTTCTATGATTTATACCACTCCTCTGAGGCCAGATTTAGATTCCGATGCTTCACTTCAGGTTTACTGTATCCCTTGGACCTTCTTATTGACGATGAAACACAGATATTTCATCCGAATTTAATGCAAAAATCACAATGCCGACTTAAGTACAAGAGGACTGACACTCTCACTTTCTATGATTTGAACCTCTCCTGTGAGTCCAGTTTTAGATTCCGATGCTTCACTTCAGGTTTACTGTATCCCTTGGACCTTCTTATTGACGATGAAACACAGAAATTGCATCCGAATTTAATACAAAATGCACAATGCCGACTTAGGTACAAGAGGACTGACACTCTAACTTCCTATGATTAGAACCACTCCTGTGAGGCCAGTTTTGGATTCCGATGCTTCACTTCAGGTTTACTGTATCCCTTGGACCTTCTTATTGACGATGAAAAACAGAAATTGCATCCGAATTTAATACAAAAGGCACAATGCCGGCTTAAGTACAAGACCACAGACACTCTAACTTTCTAAGATTTGAACTTCTCCTGTGATTCCAGTTTTAGATTCCGATGCTTCACTTCAGGTTTACTGTATCCCGTGGGCCTACTTATTGACGATGAAACACAGAAATTGCATACGAATTTAATACAAAAAGCACAATGCCGACTTAAGTGCAAGAGGACTGACACTCTAACTTTCTATGATTTTAACCCCTCGAGTGAGTCCAGTTTTAGATTCCGATGCTTCACTTCAGGTTTACTGTATCAATTGGCCCTTCTTATTGACGATGAAACACAGAAATCGCATACGAATTTAATACAAATGGCACAATGCCGACTTAAGTACAAGAGGACTGACACTCTAACTTTCTATGATTTGAACCTCTCCTGTAAGTCCAGTTTTAGATTCCTATGCTTCACTTCACGTTTACTGTATCCCTTGGACCTTCTTATTGACGATGAAACACAGAAATTGCATCCGAATTTAATACAAAAGGCACAATGCTGGCTTAAGTACAAGAGCACTGACACACTAATTTTCTATGATTTGAACTTCTCCTGTGATTCCAGTTTTAGATTCCGATGCTTCACTTCAGGTTTACTGTATCCCTTGGGCCTTCTTATTGACGATGAAACACAGAAATTGCATCCGAATTTAAGACAAAAGTCACAATGCGACTTAAGTACAAGAGGACTGACACTCTAACTTTCTATGATTTGAACCTCTCCTGTGAGTCCAGTTGTAGATTCCGATGCTTCACTTCAGGTTTACTGTATCCCTTGGACCTTCTTGTTGACGATGAAACACAGAAATTGCATCCGAATTTAATACAAAATGCACAATGCCGACTTAAGTACAAGAGGACTTACACTCTAACTTTCTATGATTTGAGCCTCTCCTGTGAGTCCAGTTTATATTCCGATGCTTCACTTCAAGTTTACTGTATCCCTTGGACCTTCTTATTGACGATGAAGCCCAGAAATTGCATACGAATTTAATACAAGAGGCACATTGCCGACTTAAGTACAAGAGGACTGACACTCTATCTTTTTATGATTAGAACCACTCCTGTGAGGCCAGTTTTAGATTCCGATGCTTCACTTCAGGTCTACTGTATCCCTTGGATCTTCTTATAGACGATGAAACACAGAAATTGCATCCGAATTTAATACAAACGGCACAATGCCGACTTAAGTACAAGAGGACTGACACTCTAATTTTCTATGATTTGAACCTCTCCTGTGAGTCCAGTTTCTGATTCCGATGCTTCACTTCAGGTTTACTGTATCCCTTGGACCTTCTTATTGACGATGAAACACAGAAATTGAATCCGAATTTAATACAAAAGTCACAATGCCGACTTATGTGCAAGAGGACTGACACTCTAACTTTCTATGATTTTAACCCCTCCTGTGAGTCCAGTTTTAGATTCCGATGCTTCACTTCAGGTTTACTGTATACCTTGGACCTTCTTATTGACGATGAAACACAGAAATTGCATACAAATTTAATACAAAAGGCACAATGCCGACTTAAGTACAAGGGGACTGACACTCTAACTTTCAATGATTTGAACCTCTCCTGTGAGTCCAGTTTTAGATTCCGATGCTTCACTTCAGGTTTACTGTATCCCTTGGACCTTCTAATTGACGATGAAACACAGAAATTGCATCCGAATTTAATACAAAAGGCACAATGCTGGCTTAAGTACAAGAGGACTGACACTCTAACTTTCTATGATTTGAACCACTCCTGTGAGGCCAGTTTTAGATTCCTATTCTTCACTTCAAGTTTACTGTATACCTTGGACCTTCTTATTGACGATGAAACACAGAAATTGCATCCGAATTTAATACAAAAGGCACAATGCCGACTTAAGTACAAGAGGACTGATACTCCAACTTTCTATGATTTGAACCTCTCCAGTGAGTCCATACTTAGATGCCGATGCTTCACTACAGATTTACTGTATCCCTTGGACCTTCTTATTGACGATGAAACACAGATATTGCATCCGAATTTAATACAAAAGGCACAATGCCGACTTAAGTACAAGAGGACTGACACTCTAAGTTGCTATGATTTGAACCACTCCTGTGAGTCCAGTTTCAGTTTCCGATGCTTCACTTCAGGTTTACTGTATCTCTTGGACCTTCTTATTGACGATGAAACACAGAAATTGCGTACGAATTTAATACAAAATTGACAATGCCGACTTAAGTACAAGAGGACTGACACTCTAACTTTCTATGATTTATACCACTCCTCTGAGGCCAGATTTAGATTCCGATGCTTCACTTCAGGTTTACTGTATCCCTTGGACCTTCTTATTGACGATGAAACACAGAGATTTCATCCGAATTTAGTGCAAAAGGCACAATGCCGACTTGAGTACAAGAGGACTGACACTCTAACTTTCTATGATTTGAACCTCTCCTGTGTGTCCAGTTTTAGATTCCGATGCTTGAATTCAGAATTACTGTATCCCTTGGACCTTCTTAAAGACGATGAAACACAGAAATTTCATCCGAATTTAGTACAAAAGGCACAATACCGACATAAGTACAAGAGGACTGACACTCAAACTTTCTATGATTTGAACCACTCCTCTGAGGCCAGATTTAGAATCCGATGCTTCACTTCAGGCTTACTGTATCCCTTGGACCTTCTTATTGACGATGAAACACAGAAATTTCATCCGAATTTATTACAAAAGGCACATTGCCGACTTAAGTACAAGAGGACTGACACTCTAAGTTGCTATGATTTGAACCTCTCCTGTGAGTCCAGTTTAAGATTCCGATGCTTCACTACAGGTTAACTGTATCCCTTGGACCTTCTTATTGACGATGAAGCACAGAAATTGCATCCGAAGTTAATACAAAAGGCACAATGCCGGCTTAAGTACAAGAGGACTGACAGTCTAACTTTCTATGATTTGAACCTCTCCTGTGATTCCAGTTTTAGATTCCGATGCTTCACTTCAGGTTAACTGTATCTCTTGGACCTTCTTATTGGCGATGAAACACAGAAATTGCATCCGAATTTAATACAAAATGCACAATGACGACTTAAGTACAAGAGGACTGACACTCTAACTTTCTATGATTTGAACCTCTCCTGTGAGTCCAGTTTTAGACTCCGATGCTTCAATTAAGGTTTGCTGTATCCCTTGGAACTTCTTATTCAGGATGAAACACAGAAATTGCATACGAATTTAATACAAAAGGCACAATGCCTACATAAGTACAAGAGGACTGACACTGTAACTTTCTATGATTTGAACCACTCCTGTGAGGCTAGTTTTAGATTCCGATGCTTCACTACAGGTTTACTGTATCCCTTGGACCTTCTTATTGACGATGAAACACAGAAATTGCATCCGAATTTAGTACAAAAGGCACAATAGCGACTTAAGTACAAGAGGACTGACACTCTAACTTTCTATGATTTGAACCTCTCCTGTGAGTCAATTCTTAGATGCCGATGCTTCAGTACAGGTTTGCAGTAACCCTTGGACCTTCACATTGACGATGAAACACAGAAATTGCATCCGAATTTAATACAAAAGGCACAATGCCGACTTAAGTACAAGAGGACTGACACTCTAAGTTGCTATGATTTGAACCTCTCCTGTGAGTCCAGTTTTAGAATCCGATGTTTCACTTCAGGTTTACTGTATCCCTTGGACCTTCTTATTGACGATGAAACACAGAAATTGCATACGAATTTAATACAAAATGCACAATGCCGACTTAGGTACAAGTGGACTGACACTCGAACTTCCTATGATTAGAACCACTCCTGTGAGGCCAGTTTTAGATTCCGATGCTTCACTTCAGGTTTACTGTATCCCTTGGACCTTCTTATTGACGATGAAAAACAGAAATTGCATCCGAATTTAATACATAAGGCACAATGCCGGCTTAAGTACATGACCACTGAAACTCTAACTTTCTAAGATTTGAACTTCTCCTGTGATTCCAGTTTTAGATTCCGATGCTTCACTTCAGGTTTACTGTATCCCGTGGGCCTTCTTAATGACGATGAAACACAGTAATTGCATCCGAATTTAATACAAAAAGCACAATGCCGACTTAAGTGCAAGAGGACTGACACTCTAACTTTCTATGATTTTAACCCCTCCTGTGAGTCCAGTTTTAGATTCCGATGCTTCACTTCAGGCTTACTGTATCCCTTGGACCTTCTTATTGACGATGAAACACAGAAATTGCATACGAATTTAATACAAAAGGCACAATGCCGACTTAAGTACAAGAGGACTGACACTCTAACTTTCTATGATTTGAACCTCTCCTGTGAGTCCAGTTATAGATTCCGATGCTTCACTTCAGGTTTACTGTATTCCTTGGACCTTCTTATTGACGATGAAACACAGAAATTGCATCCGAATTTAATACAAAAGGCACAATGCTGGCTTAAGTACAAGAGGACTGACACTCTAACATTCCATGATTTGAACTTCTCCTGTGATTCCAGTTTTAGATTCCGATGCTTCACTTCAGGTTTACTGTATCCCTTGGGCCTTCTTATTGACGATGAAACACAGAAATTGCATCCGAATTTGAGACAAAAGTCACAATGCCGACTTAAGTGCAAGAGGACTGACACTCTATTTTTCTATGATTTTAACCCCTCCTGTGAGTCCAGTTTTAGATTCCGAAGCTTCACTTCAGGTTTACTGTATCCCTTCGACCTTCTTATTGACGATGAAACACAGAAATTGCATACGAATTTAATACAAAAGGCACAATGCCGACTTAAGTACAAGAGGACTGACACTCTAACTTTCTACGATTTGAACCTCTCCTGTGAGTCCAGTTTTAGATTCCGATGCTTCACTTCAGGTTTTCTGTATCCCTTGGACCTTCTTATTGACGATGAAACACAGAAATTGCAACCGAATTTAATACAAAAGGCACAATGCTGCCTTAAGTACAAGAGGACTGACACTCTAACTCTCTATGATTTGAACTTCTCCTGTGATTCCAGTTTTAGATTGCGATGCTTCACTTCAGGTTTACTGTAACCCTTGGGCCTTCTTATTGACGATGAAACACAGAAATTGCATCCGAATTTAAGACAAAAGTCACAATGCCGACTTAAATACAAGAGGACTGACACTCTAACTTTCTGTGATTTGAACCTCTCCTGTGAGTCCAGTTTTAGATTCCGATGCTTCACTTCAGGTTTACTGTATCCCTTGGACATTCTTATTGACGATGAAGCACAGAAATTGCATACGAAATTAATACAAGAGGCACATTACCGACTTAAGTACAAGTGGACTGACACTCTAACTTTCTATGATTAGAACCACTCCTGTGAGGCCAGTTTTAGATTCCGATGCTTCACTTCAGGTCTACTGTATCCCTTGGACTTTCTTATTGACGATGAAACACAGAAATTGCATCTGAATTTAATACAAACGGCACAATGCCGACTTAAGTACAAGAAGACTGACACTCTAATTTTCTATGATTTGAACCTCTCCTGTTAGTCCAGTTTGTGATTCCGATGCTTCACTTCAGGTTTACTGTATCCCTTGGACCTTCTTATTGACGATGAAACACAGAAATTGCATCCGAATTTAATACAAAAGGCACAATGCCGGCTTAAGTACAAGATGACTGACACTCTAACTTTCTATGATTTGAACCTCTCCTGTGATTCCAGTTTTAGATTCCGATGCTTCACTTCAGGTTTACTGTATCCCATGGGCCTTCTTATTGACGATGAAACACAGAAATTGCATCCGAATTTAATGCAAAAGGCACTTTGCCGACTTAAGTACAAGAGGACTGACACTCTTTTTTTCTATGATTTGAACCTCTCTTGGGGGTCCTGTTTTCGATTCCGATTCTTCACTTCTTTTTAACTGTATCCCTTGGACGATCTTATTGACGATGAAACACAGAAATTGCATCCGAATTTAATACAAAAGGCACAATGCCGACTTAAGTACAAGAGGTCTGACACTCTAACTTTTTATGATTTGAACCTCGCTTGTGAGTCCAGTTGTAGATTTCGATGCTTCACTTCAGGTTTACTGTTTCCCTTGGACCTTCTTATAGACGTTGAAACACAGAAATTGCATCCGAATTTAATACAAAAGGCACAAGGCCGACTTAAGTACAAAGGGACTGACACTCAAATTTTCTATGATTTGAACCACTCCTATGAGTTTAGTTTTAGATTCTGATGCTTCACTTCAGGTATACTGTATCCCTTGGACCTTCGTATTGACGATGAAACACAGAAATTGCATCCGAATTTAATACAAAAGGCACAATGCCGACTTAAGTACAAGCGGACTGTCACTCTAACTTTCTATGATTTGAACCTCTCCTGTGAGTCCAGTTTTAGATTCCGATGCTTCACTTCAGGTTTACTGTATCCCTTGGACTATCTTATGACGATGAAGCACAGAAATTGCATCCGAATTTAATACAAAAGGCACAAAGCCGACTTAAGTACAAGAGGACTGACACTCTAACTTTCTATGATTTGAACCTCTCCTGTGAGTCCAGTTTTAGATACCGATGCTTCACTTCAGGTTTACTGTATCCCTTGGACCTTCGTATTGACGATGAAACACAGAAATTGCATTCGAACATAATACAAATTGCACAATGCAGACTTTTGAACAAGAGGACTGACACACTAAGGTTCTATGATTTGAACCTCTCCTGGGGGTCCTGTATTCGATTTCGATTCTTCACTTCTTTTTAACTGTATCCCTCGGACGATCTTATTGACGATGAAACACAGAAATTGCATCCGAATTTAATACAAAAGGCACAATGCCGACTTAAGTGCAAGAGGACTGACACTCTAACTTTCTATGATTTGAACTTCTCCTGTGATTCCAGTTTTAGATTGCGATGCTTCACTTCAGGTTGACTGTGACCCTTGGGCCTTCTTATTGACGATGAAACACAGAAATTGCAACCGAATTTAAGACAAAAGTCACAATGCCGACTTAAATACAAGAGGACTGACACTCTAACTTTCTATGATTTGAACCTCTCCTGTGAGTCCAGTTTTAGATTCCGATGCTTCACTTCAGGTTTACTGTATCCCTTGGACCTTCTTATTGACGATGAAGCACAGAAATTGCATACGAATTTAATACAAGAGGCACATTACCGACTTAAGTACAAGAGGACTGACACACTAACATTCTATGATTAGAACCACTCCTGTGAGGCCAGTTTTAGATTCCGATGCTTCACTTCAGGTCTACTGTATCCCTTGGACTTTCTTATTGACGATGAAACACAGAAATTGCATCTGAATTTAATACAAACGGCACAATGCCGACTTAAGTACAAGAAGACTGACACTCTAATTTTCTATGATTTGAACCTCTCCTGTGAGTCCAGTTTGTGATTCCGATGCTTCACTTCAGGTTTACTGTATCCCTTGGACCTTCTTATTGACGATGAAACACAGAAATTGCATCCGAATTTAATACAAAAGGCACAATGCCGACTTAAGTACAAGAGGACTGACACTCTAACTTTCTATGATTTGAACCTCTCCTGTGAGTCCAGTTTCAGATTCCGATGCTTCACTTCAGGTTTACTGTATCCCGTGGGCCTTCTTATTGACGATGAAACACAGTAATTGCATCCGAATTTAATACAAAAAGCACAATGCCGACTTAAGTGCAAGAGGACTGACACTCTAACTTTCTATGATTTTAACCCCTCCTGTGAGTCCAGTTTTAGATTCCGATGCTTCACTTCAGGCTTACTGTATCCCTTGGACCTTCTTATTGACGATGAAACACAGAAATTGCATACGAATTTAATACAAAAGGCACAATGCCGACTTAAGTACAAGAGGACTGACACTCTAACTTTCTATGATTTGAACCTCTCCTGTGAGTCCAGTTATAGGTTCCGATGCTTCACTTCAGGTTTACTGTATTCCTTGGACCTTCTTATTGACGATGAAACACAGAAATTGCATCCGAATTTAATACAAAAGGCACAATGCTGGCTTAAGTACAAGAGGACTGACACTCTAACATTCCATGATTTGAACTTCTCCTGTGATTCCAGTTTTAGATTCCGATGCTTCACTTCAGGTTTACTGTATCCCTTGGGCCTTCTTATTGACGATGAAACACAGAAATTGCATCCGAATTTGAGACAAAAGTCACAATGCCGACTTAAGTGCAAGAGGACTGACACTCTATTTTTCTATGATTTTAACCCCTCCTGTGAGTCCAGTTTTAGATTCCGATGCTTCACTTCAGGTTTACTGTATCCCTTCGACCTTCTTATTGACGATGAAACACAGAAATTGCATACGAATTTAATACAAAAGGCACAATGCCGACTTAAGTACAAGAGGACTGACACTCTAACTTTCTATGATTTGAACCTCTCCTGTGAGTCCAGTTTTAGATTCCGATGCTTCACTTCAGGTTTCTGTATCCCTTGGACCTTCTTATTGACGATGAAACACAGAAATTGCAACCGAATTTAATACAAAAGGCACAATGCTGCCCTAAGTACAAGAGGACTGACACTCTAACTTTCTATGATTTGAACTTCTCCTGTGATTCCAGTTTTAGATTGCGATGCTTCACTTCAGGTTTACTGTAACCCTTGGGCCTTCTTATTGACGATGAAACACAGAAATTGCATCCGAATTTAAGACAAAAGTCACAATGCCGACTTAAATACAAGAGGACTGACACTCTAACTTTCTATGATTTGAACCTCTCCTGTGAGTCCAGTTTTAGATTCCGATGCTTCACTTCAGGTTTACTGTATCCCTTGGACATTCGTATTGACGATGAAGCACAGAAATTGCATACGAAATTAATACAAGAGGCACATTACCGACTTAAGTACAAGTGGACTGACACTCTAACTTTCTATGATTAGAACCACTCCTGTGAGGCCAGTTTTAGATTCCGATGCTTCACTTCAGGTCTACTGTATCCCTTGGACTTTCTTATTGACGATGAAACACAGAAATTGCATCTGAATTTAATACAAACGGCACAATGCCGACTTAAGTACAAGAAGACTGACACTCTAATTTTCTATGATTTGAACCTCTCCTGTGAGTCCAGTTTGTGATTCCGATGCTTCACTTCAGGTTTACTGTATCCCTTGGACCTTCTTATTGACGATGAAACACAGAAATTGCATCCGAATTTAATACAAAAGGCACAATGCCGGCTTAAGTACAAGATGACTGACACTCTAACTTTCTATGATTTGAACCTCTCCTGTGATTCCAGTTTTAGATTCCGATGCTTCACTTCAGGTTTACTGTATCCCTTGGGCCTTCTTATTGACGATGAAACACAGAAATTGCATCCGAATTTAATGCAAAAGGCACTTTGCCGACTTAAGTACAAGAGGACTGACACTCTTTTTTTCTATGATTTGAACCTCTCTTGGGGGTCCTGTTTTCGATTCCGATTCTTCACTTCTTTTTAACTGTATCCCTTGGACGATCTTATTGACGATGAAACACAGAAATTGCATACGAATTTAATACAAAAGGCACAATGCCGACTTAAGTACAAGAGGACTGACACTCTAACTTTCTGTGATTTGAACCTCGCTTGTGAGTCCAGTTGTAGATTTCGATGCTTCACTTCAGGTTTACTGTTTCCCTTGGACCTTCTTATAGACGTTGAAACACAGAAATTGCATCCGAATTTAATACATAAGGCACAAGGCCGACTTAAGTACAAAGGGACTGACACTCAAATTTTCTATGATTTGAACCACTCCTATGAGTTTAGTTTTAGATTCTGATGCTTCACTTCAGGTATACTGTATCCCTAGGACCTTCGTATTGACGATGAAACACAGAAATTGCATCCGAATTTAATACAAAAGGCACAATGCCGACTTAAGTACAAGCGGACTGTCACTCTAACTTTCTATGATTTGAACCTCTCCTGTGAGTCCAGTTTTAGATTCCGATGCTTCACTTCAGGTTAACTGTATCTCTTGGACCTTCTTATTGGCGATGAAACACAGAAATTGCATCCGAATTTAATACAAAATGCACAATGACGACTTAAGTACAAGAGGACTGACACTCTAACTTTCTATGATTTGAACCTCTCCTGTGAGTCCAGTTTTAGACTCCGATGCTTCAATTAAGGTTTGCTGTATCCCTTGGAACTTCTTATTCACGATGAAACACAGAAATTGCATACGAATTTAATACAAAAGGCACAATGCCTACATAAGTACAAGAGGACTGACACTGTAACTTTCTATGATTTGAACCACTCCTGTGAGGCTAGTTTTAGATTCCGATGCTTCACTACAGGTTTACTGTATCCCTTGGACCTTCTTATTGACGATGAAACACAGAAATTGCATCCGAATTTAGTACAAAAGGCACAATAGCGACTTAAGTACAAGAGGACTGACACTCTAACTTTCTATGATTTGAACCTCTCCTGTGAGTCAATTCTTAGATGCCGATGCTTCAGTACAGGTTTGCAGTAACCCTTGGACCTTCTCATTGACGATGAAACACAGAAATTGCATCCGAATTTAATACAAAAGGCACAATGCCGACTTAAGTACAAGAGGACTGACACTCTAAGTTGCTATGATTTGAACCTCTCCTGTGAGTCCAGTTTTAGAATCCGATGTTTCACTTCAGGTTTACTGTATCCCTTGGACCTTCTTATTGACGATGAAACACAGAAATTGCATACGAATTTAATACAAAATGCACAATGCCGACTTAGGTACAAGTGGACTGACACTCGAACTTCCTATGATTAGAACCACTCCTGTGAGGCCAGTTTTAGATTCCGATGCTTCACTTCAGGTTTACTGTATCCCTTGGACCTTCTTATTGACGATGAAAAACAGAAATTGCATCCGAATTTAATACATAAGGCACAATGCCGGCTTAAGTACATGACCACTGAAACTCTAACTTTCTAAGATTTGAACTTCTCCTGTGATTCCAGTTTTAGATTCCGATGCTTCACTTCAGGTTTACTGTATCCCTTGGGCCTTCTTATTGACGATGAAACACAGAAATTGCATCCGAATTTGAGACAAAAGTCACAATGCCGACTTAAGTGCAAGAGGACTGACACTCTATTTTTCTATGATTTTAACCCCTCCTGTGAGTCCAGTTTTAGATTCCGAAGCTTCACTTCAGGTTTACTGTATCCCTTCGACCTTCTTATTGACGATGAAACACAGAAATTGCATACGAATTTAATACAAAAGGCACAATGCCGACTTAAGTACAAGAGGACTGACACTCTAACTTTCTACGATTTGAACCTCTCCTGTGAGTCCAGTTTTAGATTCCGATGCTTCACTTCAGGTTTTCTGTATCCCTTGGACCTTCTTATTGACGATGAAACACAGAAATTGCAACCGAATTTAATACAAAAGGCACAATGCTGCCTTAAGTACAAGAGGACTGACACTCTAACTCTCTATGATTTGAACTTCTCCTGTGATTCCAGTTTTAGATTGCGATGCTTCACTTCAGGTTTACTGTAACCCTTGGGCCTTCTTATTGACGATGAAACACAGAAATTGCATCCGAATTTAAGACAAAAGTCACAATGCCGACTTAAATACAAGAGGACTGACACTCTAACTTTCTATGATTTGAACCTCTCCTGTGAGTCCAGTTTTAGATTCCGATGCTTCACTTCAGGTTTACTGTATCCCTTGGACATTCTTATTGACGATGAAGCACAGAAATTGCATACGAAATTAATACAAGAGGCACATTACCGACTTAAGTACAAGTGGACTGACACTCTAACTTTCTATGATTAGAACCACTCCTGTGAGGCCAGTTTTAGATTCCGATGCTTCACTTCAGGTCTACTGTATCCCTTGGACTTTCTTATTGACGATGAAACACAGAAATTGCATCTGAATTTAATACAAACGGCACAATGCCGACTTAAGTACAAGAAGACTGACACTCTAATTTTCTATGATTTGAACCTCTCCTGTTAGTCCAGTTTGTGATTCCGATGCTTCACTTCAGGTTTACTGTATCCCTTGGACCTTCTTATTGACGATGAAACACAGAAATTGCATCCGAATTTAATACAAAAGGCACAATGCCGGCTTAAGTACAAGATGACTGACACTCTAACTTTCTATGATTTGAACCTCTCCTGTGATTCCAGTTTTAGATTCCGATGCTTCACTTCAGGTTTACTGTATCCCATGGGCCTTCTTATTGACGATGAAACACAGAAATTGCATCCGAATTTAATGCAAAAGGCACTTTGCCGACTTAAGTACAAGAGGACTGACACTCTTTTTTTCTATGATTTGAACCTCTCTTGGGGGTCCTGTTTTCGATTCCGATTCTTCACTTCTTTTTAACTGTATCCCTTGGACGATCTTATTGACGATGAAACACAGAAATTGCATCCGAATTTAATACAAAAGGCACAATGCCGACTTAAGTACAAGAGGTCTGACACTCTAACTTTTTATGATTTGAACCTCGCTTGTGAGTCCAGTTGTAGATTTCGATGCTTCACTTCAGGTTTACTGTTTCCCTTGGACCTTCTTATAGACGTTGAAACACAGAAATTGCATCCGAATTTAATACAAAAGGCACAAGGCCGACTTAAGTACAAAGGGACTGACACTCAAATTTTCTATGATTTGAACCACTCCTATGAGTTTAGTTTTAGATTCTGATGCTTCACTTCAGGTATACTGTATCCCTTGGACCTTCGTATTGACGATGAAACACAGAAATTGCATCCGAATTTAATACAAAAGGCACAATGCCGACTTAAGTACAAGCGGACTGTCACTCTAACTTTCTATGATTTGAACCTCTCCTGTGAGTCCAGTTTTAGATTCCGATGCTTCACTTCAGGTTTACTGTATCCCTTGGACTATCTTATGACGATGAAGCACAGAAATTGCATCCGAATTTAATACAAAAGGCACAAAGCCGACTTAAGTACAAGAGGACTGACACTCTAACTTTCTATGATTTGAACCTCTCCTGTGAGTCCAGTTTTAGATACCGATGCTTCACTTCAGGTTTACTGTATCCCTTGGACCTTCGTATTGACGATGAAACACAGAAATTGCATTCGAACATAATACAAATTGCACAATGCAGACTTTTGAACAAGAGGACTGACACACTAAGGTTCTATGATTTGAACCTCTCCTGGGGGTCCTGTATTCGATTTCGATTCTTCACTTCTTTTTAACTGTATCCCTCGGACGATCTTATTGACGATGAAACACAGAAATTGCATCCGAATTTAATACAAAAGGCACAATGCCGACTTAAGTGCAAGAGGACTGACACTCTAACTTTCTATGATTTGAACTTCTCCTGTGATTCCAGTTTTAGATTGCGATGCTTCACTTCAGGTTGACTGTGACCCTTGGGCCTTCTTATTGACGATGAAACACAGAAATTGCAACCGAATTTAAGACAAAAGTCACAATGCCGACTTAAATACAAGAGGACTGACACTCTAACTTTCTATGATTTGAACCTCTCCTGTGAGTCCAGTTTTAGATTCCGATGCTTCACTTCAGGTTTACTGTATCCCTTGGACCTTCTTATTGACGATGAAGCACAGAAATTGCATACGAATTTAATACAAGAGGCACATTACCGACTTAAGTACAAGAGGACTGACACACTAACATTCTATGATTAGAACCACTCCTGTGAGGCCAGTTTTAGATTCCGATGCTTCACTTCAGGTCTACTGTATCCCTTGGACTTTCTTATTGACGATGAAACACAGAAATTGCATCTGAATTTAATACAAACGGCACAATGCCGACTTAAGTACAAGAAGACTGACACTCTAATTTTCTATGATTTGAACCTCTCCTGTGAGTCCAGTTTGTGATTCCGATGCTTCACTTCAGGTTTACTGTATCCCTTGGACCTTCTTATTGACGATGAAACACAGAAATTGCATCCGAATTTAATACAAAAGGCACAATGCCGACTTAAGTACAAGAGGACTGACACTCTAACTTTCTATGATTTGAACCTCTCCTGTGAGTCCAGTTTCAGATTCCGATGCTTCACTTCAGGTTTACTGTATCCCGTGGGCCTTCTTATTGACGATGAAACACAGTAATTGCATCCGAATTTAATACAAAAAGCACAATGCCGACTTAAGTGCAAGAGGACTGACACTCTAACTTTCTATGATTTTAACCCCTCCTGTGAGTCCAGTTTTAGATTCCGATGCTTCACTTCAGGCTTACTGTATCCCTTGGACCTTCTTATTGACGATGAAACACAGAAATTGCATACGAATTTAATACAAAAGGCACAATGCCGACTTAAGTACAAGAGGACTGACACTCTAACTTTCTATGATTTGAACCTCTCCTGTGAGTCCAGTTATAGGTTCCGATGCTTCACTTCAGGTTTACTGTATTCCTTGGACCTTCTTATTGACGATGAAACACAGAAATTGCATCCGAATTTAATACAAAAGGCACAATGCTGGCTTAAGTACAAGAGGACTGACACTCTAACATTCCATGATTTGAACTTCTCCTGTGATTCCAGTTTTAGATTCCGATGCTTCACTTCAGGTTTACTGTATCCCTTGGGCCTTCTTATTGACGATGAAACACAGAAATTGCATCCGAATTTGAGACAAAAGTCACAATGCCGACTTAAGTGCAAGAGGACTGACACTCTATTTTTCTATGATTTTAACCCCTCCTGTGAGTCCAGTTTTAGATTCCGATGCTTCACTTCAGGTTTACTGTATCCCTTCGACCTTCTTATTGACGATGAAACACAGAAATTGCATACGAATTTAATACAAAAGGCACAATGCCGACTTAAGTACAAGAGGACTGACACTCTAACTTTCTATGATTTGAACCTCTCCTGTGAGTCCAGTTTTAGATTCCGATGCTTCACTTCAGGTTTCTGTATCCCTTGGACCTTCTTATTGACGATGAAACACAGAAATTGCAACCGAATTTAATACAAAAGGCACAATGCTGCCTTAAGTACAAGAGGACTGACACTCTAACTTTCTATGATTTGAACTTCTCCTGTGATTCCAGTTTTAGATTGCGATGCTTCACTTCAGGTTTACTGTAACCCTTGGGCCTTCTTATTGACGATGAAACACAGAAATTGCATCCGAATTTAAGACAAAAGTCACAATGCCGACTTAAATACAAGAGGACTGACACTCTAACTTTCTATGATTTGAACCTCTCCTGTGAGTCCAGTTTTAGATTCCGATGCTTCACTTCAGGTTTACTGTATCCCTTGGACATTCGTATTGACGATGAAGCACAGAAATTGCATACGAAATTAATACAAGAGGCACATTACCGACTTAAGTACAAGTGGACTGACACTCTAACTTTCTATGATTAGAACCACTCCTGTGAGGCCAGTTTTAGATTCCGATGCTTCACTTCAGGTCTACTGTATCCCTTGGACTTTCTTATTGACGATGAAACACAGAAATTGCATCTGAATTTAATACAAACGGCACAATGCCGACTTAAGTACAAGAAGACTGACACTCTAATTTTCTATGATTTGAACCTCTCCTGTGAGTCCAGTTTGTGATTCCGATGCTTCACTTCAGGTTTACTGTATCCCTTGGACCTTCTTATTGACGATGAAACACAGAAATTGCATCCGAATTTAATACAAAAGGCACAATGCCGGCTTAAGTACAAGATGACTGACACTCTAACTTTCTATGATTTGAACCTCTCCTGTGATTCCAGTTTTAGATTCCGATGCTTCACTTCAGGTTTACTGTATCCCTTTGGCCTTCTTATTGACGATGAAACACAGAAATTGCATCCGAATTTAATGCAAAAGGCACTTTGCCGACTTAAGTACAAGAGGACTGACACTCTTTTTTTCTATGATTTGAACCTCTCTTGGGGGTCCTGTTTTCGATTCCGATTCTTCACTTCTTTTTAACTGTATCCCTTGGACGATCTTATTGACGATGAAACACAGAAATTGCATACGAATTTAATACAAAAGGCACAATGCCGACTTAAGTACAAGAGGACTGACACTCTAACTTTCTATGATTTGAACCTCGCTTGTGAGTCCAGTTGTAGATTTCGATGCTTCACTTCAGGTTTACTGTTTCCCTTGGACCTTCTTATAGACGTTGAAACACAGAAATTGCATCCGAATTTAATACATAAGGCACAAGGCCGACTTAAGTACAAAGGGACTGACACTCAAATTTTCTATGATTTGAACCACTCCTATGAGTTTAGTTTTAGATTCTGATGCTTCACTTCAGGTATACTGTATCCCTAGGACCTTCGTATTGACGATGAAACACAGAAATTGCATCCGAATTTAATACAAAAGGCACAATGCCGACTTAAGTACAAGCGGACTGTCACTCTAACTTTCTATGATTTGAACCTCTCCTGTGAGTCCAGTTTTAGATTCCGATGCTTCACTTCAGGTTTACTGTATCCCTTGGACTATCTTATGACGATGAAGCACAGAAATTGCATCCGAATTTAATACAAAAGGCACAAAGCCGACTTAAGTACAAGAGGACTGACACTCTAACTTTCTATGATTTGAACCTCTCCTGTGAGTCCAGTTTTAGATACCGATGCTTCACTTCAGGTTTACTGTATCCCTTGGACCTTCGTATTGACGATGAAACACAGAAATTGCATACGAATTTAATACAAAATGCACAATGCCGACTTAGGTACAAGTGGACTGACACTCGAACTTCCTATGATTAGAACCACTCCTGTGAGGCCAGTTTTAGATTCCGATGCTTCACTTCAGGTTTACTGTATCCCTTGGACCTTCTTATTGACGATGAAAAACAGAAATTGCATCCGAATTTAATACAAAAGGCACAATGCCGGCTTAAGTACATGACCACTGAACCTCTAACTTTCTAAGATTTGAACTTCTCCTGTGATTCCAGTTTTAGATTCCGATGCTTCACTTTAGGTTTACTGTATCCCGTGGGCCTTCTTATTGACGATGAAACACAGTAATTGCATCCGAATTTAATACAAAAAGCACAATGCCGACTTAAAAGCAAGAGGACTGACACTCTAACTTTCTATGATTTTAACCCCTCCTGTGAGTCCAGTTTTAGATTCCGATGCTTCACTTCAGGCTTACTGTATCCCTTGGACCTTCTTATTGACGATGAAACACAGAAATTGCATACGAATTTAATACAAAAGGCACAATGCCGACTTAAGTACAAGAGGACTGACACTCTAACTTTCTATGATTTGAACCTCTCCTGTGAGTCCAGTTATAGATTCCGATGCTTCACTTCAGGTTTACTGTATTCCTTGGACCTTCTTATTGACGATGAAACACAGAAATTGCATCCGAATTTAATACAAAAGGCACAATGCTGGCTTAAGTACAAGAGGACTGACACTCTAACATTCCATGATTTGAACTTCTCCTGTGATTCCAGTTTTAGATTCCGATGCTTCACTTCAGGTTTACTGTATCCCTTGGGCCTTCTTATTGACGATGAAACACAGAAATTGCATCCGAATTTGAGACAAAAGTCACAATGCCGACTTAAGTGCAAGAGGACTGACACTCTATTTTTCTATGATTTTAACCCCTCCTGTGAGTCCAGTTTTAGATTCCGATGCTTCACTTCAGGTTTACTGTATCCCTTCGACCTTCTTATTGACGATGAAACACAGAAATTGCATACGAATTTAATACAAAAGGCACAATGCCGACTTAAGTACAAGAGGACTGACACTCTAACTTTCTATGATTTGAACCTCTCCTGTGAGTCCAGTTTTAGATTCCGATGCTTCACTTCAGGTTTTCTGTATCCCTTGGACCTTCTTATTGACGATGAAACACAGAAATTGCAACCGAATTTAATACAAAAGGCACAATGCTGCCTTAAGTACAAGAGGACTGACACTCTATCTTTCTATGATTTGAACTTCTCCTGTGATTCCAGTTTTAGATTGCGATGCTTCACTTCAGGTTTACTGTAACCCTTGGGCCTTCTTATTGACGATGAAACACAGAATTTGCATCCGAATTTAAGACAAAAGTCACAATGCCGACTTAAATACAAGAGGACTGACACTCTAACTTTCTATGATTTGAACCTCTCCTGTGAGTCCAGTTTTAGATTCCGATGCTTCACTTCAGGTTTACTGTATCCCTTGGACATTCTTATTGACGATGAAGCACAGAAATTGCATACGAAATTAATACAAGAGGCACATTACCGACTTAAGTACAAGTGGACTGACACTCTAACTTTCTATGATTTGAACCTCTCCTGTGAGTCCAGTTTGTGATTCCGATGCTTCACTTCAGGTTTACTGTATCCCTTGGACCTTCTTATTGACGATGAAACACAGAAATTGCATCCGAATTTAATACAAAAGGCACAATGCCGGCTTAAGTACAAGATGACTGACACTCTAACTTTCTATGATTTGAACCTCTCCTGTGATTACAGTTTTAGATTCCGATGCTTCACTTCAGGTTTACTGTATCCCTTGGGCCTTCTTATTGACGATGAAACACAGAAATTGCATCCGAATTTAATGCAAAAGGCACTTTGCCGACTTAAGTACAAGAGGACTGACACTCTTTTTTTCTATGATTTGAACCTCTCTTGGGGGTCCTGTTTTCGATTCCGATTCTTCACTTCTTTTTAACTGTATCCCTTGGACGATCTTATTGACGATGAAACACAGAAATTGCATCCGAATTTAATACAAAAGGCACAATGCCGACTTAAGTACAAGAGGTCTGACACTCTAACTTTTTATGATTTGAACCTCGCTTGTGAGTCCAGTTGTAGATTTCGATGCTTCACTTCAGGTTTACTGTTTCCCTTGGACCTTCTTATAGACGTTGAAACACAGAAATTGCATCCGAATTTAATACAAAAGGCACAAGGCCGACTTAAGTACAAAGGGACTGACACTCAAATTTTCTATGATTTGAACCACTCCTATGAGTTTAGTTTTAGATTCTGATGCTTCACTTCAGGTATACTGTATCCCTTGGACCTTCGTATTGACGATGAAACACAGAAATTGCATCCGAATTTAATACAAAAGGCACAATGCCGACTTAAGTACAAGCGGACTGTCACTCTAACTTTCTATGATTTGAACCTCTCCTGTGAGTCCAGTTTTAGATTCCGATGCTTCACTTCAGGTTTACTGTATCCCTTGGACTATCTTATGACGATGAAGCACAGAAATTGCATCCGAATTTAATACAAAAGGCACAAAGCCGACTTAAGTACAAGAGGACTGACACTCTAACTTTCTATGATTTGAACCTCTCCTGTGAGTCCAGTTTTAGATACCGATGCTTCACTTCAGGTTTACTGTATCCCTTAGACCTTCGTATTGACGATGAAACACAGAAATTGCATTCGAACATAATACAAATTGCACAATGCAGACTTTTGAACAAGAGGACTGACACACTAAGGTTCTATGATTTGAACCTCTCCTGGGGGTCCTGTATTCGATTTCGATTCTTCACATCTTTTTAACTGTATCCCTCGGACGATCTTATTGACGATGAAACACAGAAATTGCATCCGAATTTAATACAAAAGGCACAATGCCGACTTAAGTGCAAGAGGACTGACACTCTAACTTTCTATGATTTGAACTTCTCCTGTGATTCCAGTTTTAGATTGCGATGCTTCACTTCAGGTTGACTGTGACCCTTGGGCCTTCTTATTGACGATGAACACAGAAATTGCAACCGAATTTAAGACAAAAGTCACAATGCCGACTTAAATACAAGAGGACTGACACTCTAACTTTCTATGATTTGAACCTCTCCTGTGAGTCCAGTTTTAGATTCCGATGCTTCACTTCAGGTTTACTGTATCCCTTGGACCTTCTTATTGACGATGAAGCACAGAAATTGCATACGAATTTAATACAAGAGGCACATTACCGACTTAAGTACAAGAGGACTGACACACTAACATTCTATGATTAGAACCACTTCTGTGAGGCCAGTTTTAGATTCCGATGCTTCACTTCAGGTCTACTGTATCCCTTGGACTTTCTTATTGACGATGAAACACAGAAATTGCATCTGAATTTAATACAAACGGCACAATGCCGACTTAAGTACAAGAAGACTGACACTAATTTTCTATGATTTGAACCTCTCCTGTGAGTCCAGTTTGTGATTCCGATGCTTCACTTCAGGTTTACTGTATCCCTTGGACCTTCTTATTGACGATGAAACACAGAAATTGCATCCGAATTTAATACAAAAGGCACAATGCCGACTTAAGTACAAGAGGACTGACACTCTAACTTTCTATGATTTGAACCTCTCCTGTGAGTCCAGTTTCAGATTCCGATGCTTCACTTCAGGTTTTCTGTATCCCTTGGGCCTTCATATTGACGATGAAACACAGAAATTGCATCCGAATTTAATGCAAAAGGCACATTGCCGACTTAAGTACAAGAGGACTGACACTCTATTTTTCTATGATTTGAACCTCTCCTGGGGGTCCTGTTTTCGATTTCGATTCTTCACTTCTTTTTAACTGTATCCCTCGGACGATCTTATTGACGATGAAACACAGAAATTGCATCCGAATTTAATACAAAAGGCACAATGCCGACTTAAGTACAAGAGGTCTGACACTCTAACTTTTTATGATTTGAACCTCACTTGTGAGTCCAGTTGTAGATTTCGATGCTTCACTTCAGGTTTACTGTTTCCCTTGGACCTTCTTATAGACGTTGAAACACAGAAATTGCATCTGAATTTAATACAAAAGGCACAAGGCCGACTTAAGTACAAAGGGACTGACACTCAAATTTTCTATGATTTGAACCACTCCTATGAGTTTAGTTTTAGATTCTGATGCTTCACTTCAGGTATACTGTATCCCTTGGACCTTCGTATTGACGATGAAACACAGAAATTGCATCCGAATTTAATCCAAAAGGCACAATGCCGACTTAAGTACAAGCGGACTGTCACTCTAACTTTCTATGATTTGAACCTCTCCTGTGAGTCCAGTTTTAGATTCCGATGCTTCACTTCAGGTTTACTGTATCCCTTGGACTATCTTATGACGATGAAGCACAGAAATTGCATCCAAATTTAATACAAAAGGCACAAAGCCGACTTAAGTACAAGTGGACTGACACTCTAATTTTCTATGATTTGAGCCTCGCTTGTGAGTCCAGTTTTAGATTCCGATGCTTCACTTCCGGTTTACTGTATCCCTTGGACCTTCTTAATGACGATGAAACACAGAAATTGCATGAGAATTAAATACAAAAGGTACAATGCCGTCTTAAGTACAAGAGGACTGACACTCTAACTTCCTATGATTTGAACCTCGCTTGTGAGTCCAGTTTTAGATTCCGATGCATCACTTCAGGTTTACTGTATCCCATGGACCTTCTTATTGACGATGAAACACAGAAAATGCATCCGAATTTAATACAAAAGGCACAATGCCGACTTAAGTACAAGAGGACTGACACTCTTACTTTCTATGATTTGAACCTCTCTTGTGAGTCCAGTTTTAGATTCCGATGCTACACTTCAGGTTTACTGAATCCCTTGGATCTTCTTATTGACGATGAAACACAGAAATTGCATCCGAATTTAATACAAAAGGCACAATGCCGACTTAAGTACTAGAGGACTGACACTCTAACTTTCTATGACTTGAACCTCTCCTGTGAGTCCAGTTTTAGATTCCGATGCTTCACTTCAGGTTTACTGTATCCCTTGGACCTTCTTATTGACGATGAAACACAGAAATTTCATCCGAATTTAATGCAAAAGGCACAATGCCGACTTAAGTACAAGAGGACTGACACTCTAACTTCCTACGATTTGAACCTCTCCTGTGAGTCCAGTTTTAGATTCCGATGCTTCACTTCAGGTTTACTGTATCCCTTGGACCTTCTTATTGACGATGAAAAACAGAAATTGCATCCGAATTTAATACAAAATGCACAATGCCAGCTTAAGTACAAGACCACTGAAACTCTAACTTTCTAAGATTTGAACTATTCCTGTGATTCCAGTTTTAGATTCCGATGCTTCACTTCAGGCTTACTGTATCCCTTGGACCTTCTTATTGACGATGAAACACAGAAATTGCATACGAATTTAATACAAAACGCACAATGCCGACTTAAGTACAAGAGGACTGACACTCTAATTTTCCATGATTTGAACCTCTCCTGTGAGTCCAGTTATAGATTCCGATGCTTCACTTCAGGTTTACTGTATTCCTTGGACCTTCTTATTGACGATGAAACACAGAAATTGCATTCGAATTTAATACAAAAGGCACAATGCTGGCTTAAGTACAAGAGGACTGACACTCTAACTTTCTATGATTTGAACTTCTCCTGTGATTCCAGTTTTAGATATCGATGCTTCACTTCAGGTTTACTGTATTCCTTGGGCCTTCTTATTGACGATGAAACACAGAAATTGCATCGGAATTTAATGCAAAAGGCACAATGCCGACTTAAGTACAAGAGGACTGACACTCTATTTTTCTATGATTTGAACATCTCCTGAGGGTCCTGTTTTCGATTCCGATTCTTCACTTCTGGTTAACTGTATCCCTTGGACGATCTTATTGACGATGAAACACAGAAATTGCATCCGAATTAATTACAAAATGCACAATGCCGACTTAAGTACAAGAGGTCTGACACTCTAACTTTTTATGATTTGAACCTCGCTTGTGAGTCCAGTTGTAGATTTCGATGCTTCACGTCAGGTTTACTGTTTCCCTTGGACCTTCTTATAGACGTTGAAACACAGAAATTGCATCCGAATTTAATACAAAAGGCACAAGGCCGACTTAAGTACAAAGGGACTGACACTCAAATTTTCTATGATTTGAACCACTCCTATGAGTTTAGTTTTAGATTCTGATGCTTCACTTCAGGGATACTGTATCCCTTGGACCTTCGTATTGACGATGAAACACAGAAATTGCATCCGAATTTAATACAAAAGGCACAATGCCGACTTAAGTACAAGAGGACTGACACTCTAACTTTCTATGATTTGAACCTCTCCTGTGAGTCCAGTTTTAGATACCGATGCTTCACTTCAGGTTTACTGTATCCCTTGGACCTTCGAATTGACGATGAAACACAGAAATTGCATTCGAACATAATACAAATTGCACAATGCAGACTTTTGAACAAGAGGACTGACACACTAAGGTTCTATGATTTGAAACTTTCCTGTGAGTCTAGTTTTAGATTCCGATGCTTCACTTCAGGTTTTCTGTATCCCTTGGGCCTTCTTATTGACGATGAAACACAGAAATTGCATCCGAATTTAATGCAAAAGGCACATTGCCGACTTAAGTACAAGAGGACTGACACTCTATTTTTCTATGATTTGAACCTCTCCTGGGGGTCCTGTTTTCGATTTCGATTCTTCACTTCTTTTTAACTGTATCCCTCGGACGATCGTATTGACGATGAAACACAGAAATTGCATCCGAATTTAATACAAAAGGCACAATGCCGACTTAAGTGCAAGAGGACTGACACTCTAACTTTCTATGATTTGAACTTCTCCTGTGATTCCAGTTTTAGATTGCGATGCTTCACTTCAGGTTTACTGTAACCCTTGGGCCTTCTTATTGACGATGAAACACAGAAATTGCATCCGAATTTAAGACAAAAGTCACAATGCCGACTTAAATACAAGAGGACTGACACTCTAACTTTCTATGATTTGAACCTCTCCTGTGAGTCCAGTTTTAGATTCCGATGCTTCACTTCGGGTTTACTGTATCCCTTGGACCTTCTTATTGACGATGAAGCACAGAAATTGCATACGAATTTAATAAAAGAGGCACATTACCGACTTAAGTACAAGAGGACTGACACTCTAACATTCTATGATTAGAACCACTCCTGTGAGGCCAGTTTTAGATTCCGATGCTTCACTTCAGGTCTACTGTATCCCTTGGACTATCTTATTGACGATGAAACACAGAAATTGCATCTGAATTTAATACAAACGGCACAATGTCGACTTAAGTACAAGAAGACTGACACTCTATTTTTCTATGATTTGAACCTCTCCAGGGGGTCCTGTTTTCGATTTCGATTCTTCACTTCTTTTTAACTGTATCCCTCGGACGATCTTATTGACGATGAAACACAGAAATTGCATCCGAATTTAATACAAAAGGCACAATGCCGACTTAAGTACAAGAGGTCTGACACTCTAACTTTTTATGATTTGAACCTCGCTTGTGAGTCCAGTTGTAGATTTCGATGCTTCACTTCAGGTTTACTGTTTCCCTTGGACCTTCTTATAGACGTTGAAACACAGAAATTGCATCCGAATTTAATACAAAAGGCACAAGGCCGACTTAAGTACAAAGGGACTGACACTCAAATTTTCTATGATTTGAACCACTCCTATGAGTTTAGTTTTAGATTCTGATGCTTCACTTCAGGTATACTGTATCCCTTGGACCTTCGTATTGACGATGAAACACAGAAATTGCATCCGAATTTAATACAAAAGGCACAATGCCGACTTAAGTACAAGCGGACTGTCACTCTAACTTTCTATGATTTGAACCTCTCCTGTGAGTCCAGTTTTAGATTCCGATGCTTCACTTCAGGTTTACTGTATCCCATGGACCTTCTTATTGACGATGAAACACAGAAAATGCATCCGAATTTAATACAAAAGGCACAATGCCGACTTAAGTACAAGAGGACTGACACTCTTACTTTCTATGATTTGAACCTCTCTTGTGAGTCCAGTTTTAGATTCCGATGCTTCACTTCAGGTTTACTGAATCCCTTGGATCTTCTTATTGACGATGAAACACAGAAATTGCATCCGAATTTAATACAAAAGGCACAATGCCGACTTAAGTACTAGAGGACTGACACTCTAACTTTCTATGACTTGAACCTCTCCTGTGAGTCCAGTTTTAGATTCCGATGCTTCACTTCAGGTTTACTGTATCCCTTGGACCTTCTTATTGACGATGAAACACAGAAATTTCATCCGAATTTAATGCAAAAGGCACAATGCCGACTTAAGTACAAGAGGACTGACACTCTAACTACCTATGATTTGAACCTCTCCTGTGAGTCCAGTTTTAGATTCCGATGCTTCACTTCAGGTTTACTGTATCCCTTGGACCTTCGTATTGATGATGAAAAACAGAAATTGCATCCGAATTTAATACAAAAGGCACAATGCCGGCTTAAGTACAAGACCACTGGAACTCTAACTTTCTAAGATTTGAACTACTCCTGTGATTCCAGTTTTAGATTCCGATGCTTCACTTCAGGCTTACTGTATCATTTGGACCTTCTTATTGACGATGAAACACAGAAATTGCATACGAATTTAATACAAAACGCACAATGCCGACTTAAGTACAAGAGGACTGACACCCTAACTTTCCATGATTTGAACCTCTCCTGTGACACCAGTTATAGATTCCGATGCTTCACTTCAGGTTTACTGTATTCCTTGGACCTTCTTATTGACGATGAAACACAGAAATTGCATCCGAATTTAATACAAAAGGCACAATGCTGGCTTAAGTACAAGAGGACTGACACTCTAACTTTCTATGATTTGAACTTCTCCTGTGATTCCAGTTTTAGATTTCGATGCTTCACTTCAGGTTTACTGTATTCCTTGGGCCTTCTTATTGACGATGAAACACAGAAATTGCATCCGAATTTAATGCAAAAGGCACAATGCCGACTTAAGTACAAGAGGACTGACACTCTATTTTTCTATGATTTGAACATCTCCTGGGGGTCCTGTTTTCGATTCCGATTCTTCACTTCTGGTTAACTGTATCCCTTGGACGATCTTATTGACGATGAAACACAGAAATTGCATCCGAATTTAATACAAAAGGCACAATGCCGACTTAAGTACTAGAGGACTGACACTCTAACTTTCTATGACTTGAACCTCTCCTGTGAGTCCAGTTTTAGATTCCGATGCTTCACTTCAGGTTTACTGTATCCCTTGGACCTTCTTATTGACGATGAAACACAGAAATTTCATCCGAATTTAATGCAAAAGGCACAATGCCGACTTAAGTACAAGAGGACAGACACTCTAACTTCCTACGATTTGAACCTCTCCTGTGAGTCCAGTTTTAGATTCCGATGCTTCACTTCAGGTTTACTGTATCCCTTGGACCTTCTTATTGACGATGAAAAACAGAAATTGCATCCGAATTTAATACAAAAGGCACAATGCCGGCTTAAGTACAAGACCACTGAAACTCTAACTTTCTAAGATTTGAACTATTCCTGTGATTCCAGTTTTAGATTCCGATGCTTCACTTCAGGCTTACTGTATCCCTTGGACCTTCTTATTGACGATGAAACACAGAAATTGCATACGAATTTAATACAAAACGCACAATGCCGACTTAAGTACAAGAGGACTGACACTCTAATTTTCCATGATTTGAACCTCTCCTGTGAGTCCAGTTATAGATTCCGATGCTTCACTTCAGGTTTACTGTATTCCTTGGACCTTCTTATTGACGATGAAACACAGAAATTGCATTCGAATTTAATACAAAAGGCACAATGCTGGCTTAAGTACAAGAGGACTGACACTCTAACTTTCTATGATTTGAACTTCTCCTGTGATTCCAGTTTTAGATATCGATGCTTCACTTCAGGTTTACTGTATTCCTTGGGCCTTCTTATTGACGATGAAACACAGAAATTGCATCCGAATTTAATGCAAAAGGCACAATGCCGACTTAAGTACAAGAGGACTGACACTCTATTTTTCTATGATTTGAACATCTCCTGAGGGTCCTGTTTTCGATTCCGATTCTTCACTTCTGGTTAACTGTATCCCTTGGACGATCTTATTGACGATGAAACACAGAAATTGCATCCGAATTAATTACAAAATGCACAATGCCGACTTAGGTACAAGAGGTCTGACACTCTAACTTTTTATGATTTGAACCTCGCTTGTGAGTCCAGTTGTAGATTTCGATGCTTCACGTCAGGTTTACTGTTTCCCTTGGACCTTCTTATAGACGTTGAAACACAGAAATTGCATCCGAATTTAATACAAAAGGCACAAGGCCGACTTAAGTACAAAGGGACTGACACTCAAATTTTCTATGATTTGAACCACTCCTATGAGTTTAGTTTTAGATTCTGATGCTTCACTTCAGGTATACTGTATCCCTTGGACCTTCGTATTGACGATGAAACACAGAAATTGCATCCGAATTTAATACAAAAGGCACAATGCCGACTTAAGTACAAGAGGACTGACACTCTAACTTTCTATGATTTGAACCTCTCCTGTGAGTCCAGTTTTAGATACCGATGCTTCACTTCAGGTTTACTGTATCCCTTGGACCTTCGAATTGACGATGAAACACAGAAATTGCATTCGAACATAATACAAATTGCACAATGCAGACTTTTGAACAAGAGGACTGACACACTAAGGTTCTATGATTTGAAACTTTCCTGTGAGTCTAGTTTTAGATTCCGATGCTTCACTTCAGGTTTTCTGTATCCCTTGGGCCTTCTTATTGACGATGAAACACAGAAATTGCATCCGAATTTAATGCAAAAGGCACATTGCCGACTTAAGTACAAGAGGACTGACACTCTATTTTTCTATGATTTGAACCTCTCCTGGGGGTCCTGTTTTCGATTTCGATTCTTCACTTCTTTTTAACTGTATCCCTCGGACGATCGTATTGATGATGAAACACAGAAATTGCATCCGAATTTAATACAAAAGGCACAATGCCGACTTAAGTGCAAGAGGACTGACACTCTAACTTTCTATGATTTGAACTTCTCCTGTGATTCCAGTTTTAGATTGCGATGCTTCACTTCAGGTTTACTGTAACCCTTGGGCCTTCTTATTGACGATGAAACACAGAAATTGCATCCGAATTTAAGACAAAAGTCACAATGCCGACTTAAATACAAGAGGACTGACCTTCTAACTTTCTATGATTTGAACCTCTCCTGTGAGTCCAGTTTTAGATTCCGATGCTTCACTTCAGGTTTACTGTATCCCTTGGACCTTCTTATTGACGATGAAGCACAGAAATTGCATACGAATTTAATAAAAGAGGCACATTACCGACTTAAGTACAAGAGGACTGACACTCTAACATTCTATGATTAGAACCACTCCTGTGAGGCCAGTTTTAGATTCCGATGCTTCACATCAGGTCTACTGTTTCCCTTGGACTATCTTATTGACGATGAAACACAGAAATTGCATCTGAATTTAATACAAACGGCACAATGTCGACTTAAGTACAAGAAGACTGACACTCTATTTTTCTATGATTTGAACCTCTGCAGGGGGTCCTGTTTTCGATTTCGATTCTTCACTTCTTTTTAACTGTATCCCTCGGACGATCTTATTGACGATGAAACACAGAAATTGCATCCGAATTTAATACAAAAGGCACAATGCCGACTTAAGTACAAGAGGTCTGACACTCTAACTTTTTATGATTTGAACCTCGCTTGTGAGTCCAGTTGTAGATTTCGATGCTTCACTTCAGGTTTACTGTTTCCCTTGGACCTTCTTATAGACGTTGAAACACAGAAATTGCATCCGAATTTAATACAAAAGGCACAAGGCCGACTTAAGTACAAAGGGACTGACACTCAAATTTTCTATGATTTGAACCACTCCTATGAGTTTAGTTTTAGATTCTGATGCTTCACTTCAGGTATACTGTATCCCTTGGACCTTCGTATTGACGATGAAACACAGAAATTGCATCCGAATTTAATACAAAAGGCACAATGCCGACTTAAGTACAAGCGGACTGTCACTCTAACTTTCTATGATTTGAACCTCTCCTGTGAGTCCAGTTTTAGATTCCGATGCTTCACTTCAGGTTTACTGTATCCCATGGACCTTCTTATTGACGATGAAACACAGAAAATGCATCCGAATTTAATACAAAAGGCACAATGTCGACTTAAGTACAAGAAGACTGACACTCTATTTTTCTATGATTTGAACCTCTCCAGGGGGTCCTGTTTTCGATTTCGATTCTTCACTTCTTTTTAACTGTATCCCTCGGACGATCTTATTGACGATGAAACACAGAAATTGCATCCGAATTTAATACAAAAGGCACAATGCCGACTTAAGTACAAGCGGACTGTCACTCTAACTTTCTATGATTTGAACCTCTCCTGTGAGTCCAGTTTTAGATTCCGATGCTTCACTTCAGGTTTACTGTATCCCATGGACCTTCTTATTGACGATGAAACACAGAAAATGCATCCGAATTTAATACAAAAGGCACAATGCCGACTTAAGTACATGAGGACTGACACTCTTACTTTCTATGATTTGAACCTCTCTTGTGAGTCCAGTTTTAGATTCCGATGCTTCACTTCAGGTTTACTGTATCCCTTGTACCTTCTTATTGACGATGAAACACAGAAATTTCATCCGAATTTAATGCAAAAGGCACAATGCCGACTTAAGTACAAGAGGACTGACACTCTAACTACCTATGATTTGAACCTCTCCTGTGAGTCCAGTTTTAGATTCCGATGCTTCACTTCAGGTTTACTGTATCCCTTGGACCTTCTTATTGATGATGAAAAACAGAAATTGCATCCGAATTTAATACAAAAGGCACAATGCCGGCTTAAGTACAAGACCACTGAAACTCTAACTTTCTAAGATTTGAACTACTCCTGTGATTCCAGTTTTAGATTCCGATGCTTCACTTCAGGCTTACTGTATCCCTTGGACCTTCTTATTGACGATGAAACACAGAAATTGCATACGAATTTAATACAAAACGCACAATGCCGACTTAAGTACAAGAGGACTGACTCCCTAACTTTCCATGATTTGAACCTCTCCTGTGACACCAGTTATAGATTCCGATGCTTCACTTCAGGTTTACTGTATTCCTTGGACCTTCTTATTGACGATGAAACACAGAAATTGCATCCGAATTTAATACAAAAGGCACAATGCTGGCTTAAGTACAAGAGGACTGACACTCTAACTTTCTATGATATGAACTTCTCCTGTGATTCCAGTTTTAGATTTCGATGCTTCACTTCAGGTTTACTGTATTCCTTGGGCCTTCTTATTGACGATGAAACACAGAAATTGCATCCGAATTTAATGCAAAAGGCACAATGCCGACTTAAGTACAAGAGGACTGACACTCTATTTTTCTATGATTTGAACATCTCCTGGGGGTCCTGTTTTCGATTCCGATTCTTCACTTCTGGTTAACTGTATCCCTTGGACGATCTTATTGACGATGAAACACAGAAATTGCATCCGAATTAATTACAAAAGGCACAATGCCGACTTAAGTACAAGAGGTCTGACACTCTAACTTTTTATGATTTGAACCTCGCTTGTGAGTCCAGTTGTAGATTTCGATGCTTCACTTCAGGTTTACTGTTTCCCTTGGACCTTCTTATTGACGTTGAAACACAGAAATTGCATCCGAATTTAATACAAAAGGCACAATGCCGACTTAAGTACAAGAGGACTGACACTAACTTTCAATGATTTGAACCTCTCCTGTGAGTCCAGTTACAGATTCCGATGCTTCACTTCAGGTTTACTGTATCCCTTGGACCTTCTTATTGACGATGAAGCACAGAAATTGCATACGAATTTAATAAAAGAGGCACATTACCGACTTAAATACAAGAGGACTGACACTCTAACATTCTATGATTAGAACCACTCCTGTGTGGCCAGTTTTAGATTCCGATGCTTCACTTCAGGTCTACTGTATCCCTTGGACTATCTTATTGACGATGAAACACAGAAATTGCATCTGAATTTAATACAAACGGCACAATGCCGACTTAAGTACAAGAAGACTGACACTCTATTTTTCTATGATTTGAACCTCTCCTGTGGGTCCAGTTTTAGATTACGAAGCTTCACTTCAGGTTTACTGTATCCCTTGGACCTTCTTATTGACGATGAAACACAGAAATTGCATCCGAATTTAATACAAAAGTCACAATGCCGACTTAAATACAAGAGGACTGACACTCTAACTTTCTATGATTTGAACCTCTCCTGTGAGTCCAGTTTTAGATTCCGATGCTTCACTTCAGGTTTACTGTATCCCTTGGACCTTCTTATTGACGATGAAGCACAGAAATTGCATACGAATTTAATAAAAGAGGCACATTACCGACTTAAATACAAGAGGACTGACACTCTAACATTCTATGATTAGAACCACTCCTGTGTGGCCAGTTTTAGATTCCGATGCTTCACTTCAGGTCTACTGTATCCCTTGGACTATCTTATTGACGATGAAACACAGAAATTGCATCTGAATTTAATACAAACGGCACAATGCCGACTTAAGTACAAGAGGACTGACACTCTATTTTTCTATGATTTGAACCTCTCCAGGGGGTCCTGTTTTCGATTTCGATTCTTCACTTCTTTTTAACTGTATCCCTCGGACGATCTTATTGACGATGAAACACAGAAATTGCATCCGAATTTAATACAAAAGGCACAATGCCGACTTAAGTACAAGAGGTCTGACACTCTAACTTTTTATGATTTGAACCTCGCTTGTGAGTCCAGTTGTAGATTTCGATGCTTCACTTCAGATTTACTGTTTCCCTTGGACCTTCTTATAGACGTTGAAACACAGAAATTGCATCCGAATTTAATACAAAAGGCACAAGGCCGACTTAAGTACAAAGGGACTGACACTCAATTTTCTATGATTTGAACCACTCCTATGAGTTTAGTTTTAGATTCTGATGCTTCACTTCAGGTATACTGTATCCCTTGGACCTTCGTATTGACGATGAAACACAGAAATTGCATCCGAATTTAATACAAAAGGCACAATGCCGACTTAAGTACAAGCGGACTGTCACTCTAACTTTCTATGATTTGAACCTCTCCTGTGAGTCCAGTTTTAGATTCCGATGCTTCACTTCAGGTTTACTGTATCCCATGGACCTTCTTATTGACGATGAAACACAGAAAATGCATCCGAATTTAATACAAAAGGCACAATGCCGACTTAAGTACATGAGGACTGACACTCTTACTTTCTATGATTTGAACCTCTCTTGTGAGTCCAGTTTTAGATTCCGATGCTTCACTTCAGGTTTACTGAATCCCTTGGATCTTCTTATTGACGATGAAACACAGAAATTGCATCCGAATTTAATACAAAAGGCACAATGCCGACTTAAGTACTAGAGGACTGACACTCTAACTTTCTATGACTTGAACCTCTCCTGTGAGTCCAGTTTTAGATTCCGATGCTTCACTTCAGGTTTACTGTATCCCTTGTACCTTCTTATTGACGATGAAACACAGAAATTTCATCCGAATTTAATGCAAAAGGCACAATGCCGACTTAAGTACAAGAGGACTGACACTCTAACTACCTATGATTTGAACCTCTCCTGTGAGTCCAGTTTTAGATTCCGATGCTTCACTTCAGGTTTACTGTATCCCTTGGACCTTCTTATTGATGATGAAAAACAGAAATTGCATCCGAATTTAATACAAAAGGCACAATGCCGGCTTAAGTACAAGACCACTGAAACTCTAACTTTCTAAGATTTGAACTACTCCTGTGATTCCAGTTTTAGATTCCGATGCTTCACTTCAGGCTTACTGTATCCCTTGGACCTTCTTATTGACGATGAAACACAGAAATTGCATACGAATTTAATACAAAACGCACAATGCCGACTTAAGTACAAGAGGACTGACTCCCTAACTTTCCATGATTTGAACCTCTCCTGTGACACCAGTTATAGATTCCGATGCTTCACTTCAGGTTTACTGTATTCCTTGGACCTTCTTATTGACGATGAAACACAGAAATTGCATCCGAATTTAATACAAAAGGCACAATGCTGGCTTAAGTACAAGAGGACTGACACTCTAACTTTCTATGATATGAACTTCTCCTGTGATTCCAGTTTTAGATTTCGATGCTTCACTTCAGGTTTACTGTATTCCTTGGGCCTTCTTATTGACGATGAAACACAGAAATTGCATCCGAATTTAATGCAAAAGGCACAATGCCGACTTAAGTACAAGAGGACTGACACTCTATTTTTCTATGATTTGAACATCTCCTGGGGGTCCTGTTTTCGATTCCGATTCTTCACTTCTGGTTAACTGTATCCCTTGGACGATCTTATTGACGATGAAACACAGAAATTGCATCCGAATTAATTACAAAAGGCACAATGCCGACTTAAGTACAAGAGGTCTGACACTCTAACTTTTTATGATTTGAACCTCGCTTGTGAGTCCAGTTGTAGATTTCGATGCTTCACTTCAGGTTTACTGTTTCCCTTGGACCTTCTTATTGACGTTGAAACACAGAAATTGCATCCGAATTTAATACAAAAGGCACAATGCCGACTTAAGTACAAGAGGACTGACACTAACTTTCAATGATTTGAACCTCTCCTGTGAGTCCAGTTACAGATTCCGATGCTTCACTTCAGGTTTACTGTATCCCTTGGACCTTCTTATTGACGATGAAGCACAGAAATTGCATACGAATTTAATAAAAGAGGCACATTACCGACTTAAATACAAGAGGACTGACACTCTAACATTCTATGATTAGAACCACTCCTGTGTGGCCAGTTTTAGATTCCGATGCTTCACTTCAGGTCTACTGTATCCCTTGGACTATCTTATTGACGATGAAACACAGAAATTGCATCTGAATTTAATACAAACGGCACAATGCCGACTTAAGTACAAGAAGACTGACACTCTACTTTTCTATGATTTGAACCTCTCCTGTGGGTCCAGTTTTAGATTACGAAGCTTCACTTCAGGTTTACTGTATCCCTTGGACCTTCTTATTGACGATGAAACACAGAAATTGCATCCGAATTTAATACAAAAGTCACAATGCCGACTTAAATACAAGAGGACTGACACTCTAACTTTCTATGATTTGAACCTCTCCTGTGAGTCCAGTTTTAGATTCCGATGCTTCACTTCAGGTTTACTGTATCCCTTGGACCTTCTTATTGACGATGAAGCACAGAAATTGCATACGAATTTAATAAAAGAGGCACATTACCGACTTAAATACAAGAGGACTGACACTCTAACATTCTATGATTAGAACCACTCCTGTGTGGCCAGTTTTAGATTCCGATGCTTCACTTCAGGTCTACTGTATCCCTTGGACTATCTTATTGACGATGAAACACAGAAATTGCATCTGAATTTAATACAAACGGCACAATGCCGACTTAAGTACAAGAGGACTGACACTCTATTTTTCTATGATTTGAACCTCTCCAGGGGGTCCTGTTTTCGATTTCGATTCTTCACTTCTTTTTAACTGTATCCCTCGGACGATCTTATTGACGATGAAACACAGAAATTGCATCCGAATTTAATACAAAAGGCACAATGCCGACTTAAGTACAAGAGGTCTGACACTCTAACTTTTTATGATTTGAACCTCGCTTGTGAGTCCAGTTGTAGATTTCGATGCTTCACTTCAGATTTACTGTTTCCCTTGGACCTTCTTATAGACGTTGAAACACAGAAATTGCATCCGAATTTAATACAAAAGGCACAAGGCCGACTTAAGTACAAAGGGACTGACACTCAATTTTCTATGATTTGAACCACTCCTATGAGTTTAGTTTTAGATTCTGATGCTTCACTTCAGGTATACTGTATCCCTTGGACCTTCGTATTGACGATGAAACACAGAAATTGCATCCGAATTTAATACAAAAGGCACAATGCCGACTTAAGTACAAGCGGACTGTCACTCTAACTTTCTATGATTTGAACCTCTCCTGTGAGTCCAGTTTTAGATTCCGATGCTTCACTTCAGGTTTACTGTATACCTTGGACTATCTTATGACGATGAAGCACAGAAATTGCATCCGAATTTAATACAAAAGGCACAAAGCCGACTTAAGTACAAGAGGACTGACACTCTAATTTTCTATGATTTGAGCCTCGCTTGTGAGTCCAGTTTTAGATTCCGATGCTTCACTTCCGGTTTACTGTATCCCTTGGACCTTCTTAATGACGATGAAACACAGAAATTGCATGAGAATTAAATACAAAAGGTACAATGCCGTCTTAAGTACAAGAGGACTGACACTCTAACTTCCTATGATTTGAACCTCGCTTGTGAGTCCAGTTTTAGATTCCGATGCATCACTTCAGGTTTACTGTATCCCAGGGACCTTCTTATTGACGATGAAACACAGAAAATGCATCCGAATTTAATACAAAAGGCACAATGCCGACTTAAGTACAAGAGGACTGACACTCTTACTTTCTATGATTTGAACCTCTCTTGTGAGTCCAGTTTTAGATTCCGATGCTTCACTTCAGGTTTACTGAATCCCTTGGATCTTCTTATTGACGATGAAACACAGAAATTGCATCCGAATTTAATACAAAAGGCACAATGCCGACTTAAGTACTAGAGGACTGACACTCTAACTTTCTATGACTTGAACCTCTCCTGTGAGTCCAGTTTTAGATTCCGATGCTTCACTTCAGGTTTACTGTATCAGTTGGACCTTCTTATTGACGATGAAACACAGAAATTTCATCCGAATTTAATGCAAAAGGCACAATGCCGACTTAAGTACAAGAGGACTGACACTCTAACTACCTATGATTTGAACCTCTCCTGTGAGTCCAGTTTTAGATTCCGATGCTTCACTTCAGGTTTACTGTATCCCTTGGACCTTCTTATTGATGATGAAAAACAGAAATTGCATCCGAATTTAATACAAAAGGCACAATGCCGACTTAAGTACAAGACCACTGAAACTCTAACTTTCTAAGATTTGAACTACTCCTGTGATTCCAGTTTTAGATTCCGATGCTTCACTTCAGGCTTACTGTATCCCTTGGACCTTCTTATTGACGATGAAACACAGAAATTGCATACGAATTTAATACAAAACGCACAATGCCGACTTAAGTACAAGAGGACTGACACTCTAACTTTCCATGATTTGAACCTCTCCTGTGAGACCAGTTATAGATTCCGATGCTTCACTTCAGGTTTACTGTATTCCTTGGACCTTCTTATTGACGATGAAACACAGAAATTGCATCCGAATTTAATACAAAAGGCACAATGCTGGCTTAAGTACAAGAGGACTGACACTCTAACTTTCTATGATTTGAACTTCTCCTGTGATTCCAGTTTTAGATTTCGATGCTTCACTTCAGGTTTACTGTATTCCTTGGGCCTTCTTATTGACGATGAAACACAGAAATTGCATCCGAATTTAATGCAAAAGGCACAATGCCGACTTAAGTACAAGAGGACTGACACTCTATTTTTCTATGATTTGAACATCTCCTGGGGGTCCTGTTTTCGATTCCGATTCTTCACTTCTGGTTAACTGTATCCCTTGGACGATCTTATTGACGATGAAACACAGAAATTGCATCCGAATTAATTACAAAAGGCACAATGCCGACTTAAGTACAAGAGGTCTGACACTCTAACTTTTTATGATTTGAACCTCGCTTGTGAGTCCAGTTGTAGATTTCGATGCTTCACTTCAGGTTTACTGTTTCCCTTGGACCTTCTTATTGACGTTGAAACACAGAAATTGCATCCGAATTTAATACAAAAGGCACAATGCCGACTTAAGTACAAGAGGACTGACACTAACTTTCAATGATTTGAACCTCTCCTGTGAGTCCAATTACAGATTCCGATGCTTCACTTCAGGTTTACTGTATCATTGGACCATCGTATTGACGATGAAACACAGAAATTGCATCCGAACATAATACAAATTGCACAATGCAGACTTACGAACAAGAGGACTGACACACTAAGGTTCTACGATTTGAAACTTTCCAGTGAGTCTAGTTTTAGATTCCGATGCTTCACTTCAGGTTTACTGTATCGCTTGGAGCATCTTATTGACGATGAAACACAGAAATTGCATCCGAATTTAATACAAAAGGCACAATGCCGACTCAAGTTATAGAGGACAGACACTCTAATTTTCTATGATTTGAACCTCTCCTGTGGGTCCAGTTTTAGATTACGAAGCTTCACTTCAGGTTTACTGTATCCCTTGGACCTTCTTATTGACGATGAAACACAGAAATTGCATCCGAATTTAATACAAAAGGCACAATGCCGCTTAAGTACAAGAGGACTGACACTCTAACTTTCTACGATTAGAACCTCTCCTGTGAGTCCAGTTTTAGATTCCGATGCTTCACTTCAGGTTTACTGTATCCCTTGGACCTTCTTATTGACGATGAAACACAGAAATTGCATCCGAATTTAATACAAAGGTACAATGCCGTCTTAAGTACAAGAGGACTGACACTCTAACTTCCTATGATTTGAACCTCGCTTGTGAGTCCAGTTTTAGATTCCGATGCATCACTTCACGTTTACTGTATACCATGGACCTTCTTATTGACGATGAAACACAGAAAATGCATCCGAATTTAATACAAAAGGCACAATGCCGACTTAAGTACAAGAGGACTGACACTCTTACTTTCTATGATTTGAACCTCTCTTGTGAGTCCAGTTTTAGATTCCGATGCTTCACTTCAGGTTTACTGAATCCCTTGGATCTTCTTATTGACGATGAAACACAGAAATTGCATCCGAATTTAATACAAAAGGCACAGTGCCGACTTAAGTACAAGAGGGCTGACACTCTAGCTTTTTATGATTTGAACCTCTCCTGTGAGTCCAAATTTAGATTCCGATGCTTCACTTCAGGTTTACTGTATCCCTTGGACCTTCTTATTGATGATGAAACACAGAAATTGCATCCGAATTTAATACAAATGGCACAATGCCGACTTAAGTACATGAGAACTGACACTCTAACTTTCTATGATTTGAACCTCTCCTGTGAATCCAGTTTTAGATTCAGATGTTTCACTTCAGGTTTACTATATCCCTTGGACCTTCTTATTGACGATGAAGCACAGAAATTGCATCCGATTTTAATACAAACGGCACTGTAACGTCCCTTAGCAAAAGACATATTTTGTGGTAAAGGGAAAATATTGGGCATCGTATTCTGTTATTGTATGGAATTATGTATTTTTTTTATTATTATTTATATTAGGTAATATCTGTGTCGGCGAGTACTGAAACCGCACAGACGATAAATATCATACACAGATGAAAAACATCACTAGTATAAATAATACAGCGTGAACATTAATTTCTTTGTCTTCCTCTTGGAGTTACGGTAGTAAGATAGCCTGTGTTGCAGTTGTACATGGTAACGTAGTCATCTTTTGTTATGGTTAAGCGATGTACGCCATTACGTACTCATTTTTAAAAATGGTGTGTATTGTAGATAAATTAACATATTTGAATGTTTTGAATAGAGTTATTTTATTGAAACCTTGCATTAATATTTGTAGTAGCTTGCTTAAATTATTATCCCATCCTTTTAAGACATTTTCAGTTATTTAAATATTATCCGTGGTGCAGAGCTGCGCTATGAACGAACAAGCCGCTGCCGCGGCGCATTCATACTGTATTAAAAGAAATCGATCATACCGCAAAGAAGCGGGAAGGTAATAGTGAAATAAAATCATCTCTTTCAGCTTCCGGACTTGCAGAGCAGAGCAGCAGATTTTATGATGTGTTTTGCAGGTTGACGCGGGCTGCTGATAATATATTGCTAACAGTACAAAAGAGTTAATTTACCTTCGTAACAAAATAGGAATTTTGTTGTGCTTAGTTCTGGTCTGGCAAACCTTATAGTGAAAACGTATTTTTCTCCGACAATAGTCTCATGTTCTTGTGCGAGTCGTGGTAATTTCTGGTGTTTTACGCTTAACAAAAATCCACTGCAAAATGTTGAACAATCTTTGCGAACTGTAACATCAGTATTTCATAACAAAGTAATTTTCATTTTCAATAACTATAAAGTAGGGAAGATATGTTGTTTTATTTATAGTGAGTTACAGTAACCAAAAATGTTCCTTTAATAGAAAGCCAGATACAGAACAATAAGAACCCAATATATTCTGTTTTGTTGAAAATTAACGATTATAAAGAAATTCTTGGCACAGCATTACTAAAAGTTATTTCGCGGCTCTTTTCGTATATGCGTTATTACGCGAGCAATAACAAAAACAAAACCAAAATAAATAGAAAAGAGTATATATATTTACGACCAAAAACGCGAAATTGTCGCCCAAAAACGAGGGGCCCGAATTTGCAGTGGCCACGAAAACAAGAATATTTTAGGTACTTTCTTTCAGTGTTTATTGTTATATATATGTATGTATTTAGTGATAAATGTATGTATGTGTATCATGATTAATACTATGTATTAATGAATGTACAAAAATTTTTCATGAAAAACCGCACCACTGCAAGCAAGTTAGAATAAACGATCCTGATAGTTCTGAGAAACTGTAACGACTACATAATCCGGGGGCAGCCGAACCCCGAGATCAGATAAATAAAAGGTAAGACTACAGTGTAGTTGTCCTGTTTGTAGGAGCTTAACTCCAGTGAAGTGATCTCATATCGCTAGTGGTGTGTAGTTTGATGTTAGTGTTTATGACAGGACAAAGTTGATTGTAGATAGTAATTTTTAGTGTGTAGTGTATTGTAGATAAACTAACATATTTTGTGTGCAAGTGAAAAAACTGTCGGGTCTTGTGTTCGAGTAGGTAATTTATGAATATGGTTAAATTGCGTAGTCAACGTCCGAGCAATATGGATACTGAGGAACAGCCATTAGTTAGTGCAGGAAATGTAGAAACGGGTGCATTAAGCAGTACAAGTACTCTCTTTGAGGATATACCATGCGAAAATGTGGGGGCAGGGGCACAGGAAGTGGTGCCACCGCCCACCAGCGCTCAAGGAGAGGTAGATAAGGAAATTGCACCACCCCCAGAAAAGCAGGAACCAGAGAGTGGTAATCTGCCTGGTGGGTATTCACTTCAGGCGATATTAGAGCGCGTGCTGGATTACCAGGCACAATTTGCGCAACAACAAGCTGAAAAAGACGAAAAAATTGAAATCTTTCTCGCACAGCAAGCCGAGCGAGATCGCCAGAAGGTGAGAGGGATCGCCAACAAGCTGAGCGGGACCAGCAACTTGTGCAATCGTTAGAAAATATGAAAAAGGAGATTGCCTGTATGAAACAGAATTATGAGTCGATACCTAAGGCTGTGCAAGAGTTGACGGTACAGGTCAACAACCTGCAAGTAGCAAACACTAACATGGTAGACGCGATAGGTGTCTTAGCCAACCGGTTAGAAAAGCAAGAGGTAGATTCCACACACCTTGTACAGCAGAAGTGGAACGAACAAGCGACTAAAATTGAAACCGAATTCAACTTATGGCTAGAAGCGAAGGAGAGTGAGATTGACAAAAATATTAATTCTAAGGTACAAGCAGCCATAGCGGATAGAGATTCCGAATCGTTCAGTACCGCAGTAAATAGTCAGGTACAGAACGACGTCCAAACCATCAAACAAATACTCAGTGGGGATATTCCGCAGTGGCAAGTGAATATTAACAAACGGATATCCGACTTGGAAAAGGGTTTAACACAAGGTAGCAAACATCTTGAACATGAAACTATGTCGACAACAGCCAATGTTTTTGGCAACTCACAAACTTATACGCGACGCAACAATGGTGAATCTTTAGGCGATAACGCGAAGAGTAGTAGCTTCGGTTCGGAGCACACAGCCTATGTCCCAGGAACAAACCAGTACAGTCCAAAAATATTAGTTGAAGAAAGTTTGATAAAAAATAGGCAGTTTCAAACGTTTACTACTGAACGGAAGTCAGTACACCCAGTAGTATTCATAAAAAGGTTTAAAAATATCATGCCTAGTGTGTGGAACGAAGCACAGAAAATTCAATACGTAATGTCATACATTCAGGGTGATGCAGCATTGTGGGCTACGGAAGTAGCAGACAGCTGCATGACATATGAACAGTTCGAAAGGGCGTTTTTGTCGAAATACTGGTCGCCTTGTATACAAGAGCGGCTAAGAAAAGAAGTATACAATCCCGAACCGTACTCACCCCGTCTTGGGAATCTGAGACGGTATTTCGAGAAGTACATAAACAAAACGCGTTACTGGGACGAGCCTATCTCACCAAGAGACATAATAAGTCTCCTAAAATCACATTTTCCCCTTCATATCAAAGAGAAATTAATACACGTACCAGAAAGCGACATGGAACATTTCCTGTCTGTTCTAGATTCAATAGACTTAATCCAGGAAGACGCAAAAGCAGCGTGTGATCACTCGCGGAATAATGGATCAGGGTGTAAACATGACAGAAATAATAGTGCACAAAACCACAACCATGGAAATGGTGGAGGGGGTAACAAGCGGCAAGAGCATTCGCAAAATTGTAATAATGGTAGAAGTCAGAACGGGTATGGGCAACCGTCTCATAACGAAAAGCGTCGATTTGACGACCGGTACGATTCCGGATTGCCAGGGACCAACAGCTGGAAAAATGCGCGAGGTCAGTGGCATAGCAATTACAATGACGGTAATCGTAATCGGAATCAGAATCAGCGACCAAGCCCAGAGCGGCAGGGTAATGACCGGTACGATAACAACAAACCACCACTGCAGAACGCGCCCATTGCGCAGTCGTGGCGGCCCACAAAGAAAAGCGTAAACATAGTAGAGGTCGCGGATAATAGCCGTCCAAGTACCTCGCAAGCAAGCCATCCGACAAACTAGAATCGGCCTCGATATGCTCTCCATCGCTGGCCGAGGGGTGGAGTGAGAGCAACACGAATAACAATAGTATCCCTGGAATACATATGCTGCGATACAACGACGGTATCAGTATGGATAAAGATCTACTGACCGAACCGCATGAATGTAAGAAAGATAGCAACGAAAATGTGCAAGCCATAATAGAAGCGAAAATCAATGATGTTGCAGTGAATATAATCATTGACGCAGGTGCCTCAGTGAGTGTAATGAGTACACAGTTGTTTAAAGCGCTAGGGAAGGGACGTAGCATACCGACTTTCCCGGTTAATAATTGCAAGGTGTCTGGAGCTATAAGTGCACAGAGCCAGTTAGTTAAGTACCAGGTGCAGACGGAGATTTGTAAGGAGGGCGAAGCCATAGTGAGCTCGTTCCTCATTGTTAAAGGGTTAAAGGTGGCCTGCATTCTGGGAGTAGATTTTCTCCGTGAGAGGGACGCAGTGATCGACCTCTCCCCGGGAAAACTAAGTATAGTTAATAAAGGTAGGAGGACTGAGTTGTCTATGATGAAATCGAAGGAGGTACTTGTGCCATGTTGCAATCGAATTAATATCAAAGGTAGGAACCCCTGGGTACTACACTTTAATGATTATCACCTGTGACGGATCTCTATTATCCGAATATAGGAGATAGAAATTTTGAACCAAATGTTGATGAATTTCGAACCAAAGTACAGGAATCTGAAAGTTTAAGCAACATACAAAAGCAACAGTTGACGCAGCAGTTATCAGAATATAACATGGTATTTACCGACCGACCAGGAATAGTCAAAGGGTACCACTACCACATAGAGGTGATGCCTCATAAAACATACTGTCGCGCATCTTACTCCATCCCTTGGTCGAGGAGGGAAGTAGTGGCTAAAGAGATTCGGAAGATGTTGCCACACGAATGTAGCTATATGTTAGCTCATCCCCAGATGGGGAAAATAAAAGGACTGTATCCACGTAAAGATGTAAAGTTATTTATTCAGTGACATGTCTGATGTAAATAGTAGTGGTAAGAAGATTTCAATTGTGTTTTAGAGTATAAGTATGTTAGTTTTAAGAAAGAATTTATGTATAGTTACAATTTTGAGGAAGTAGAATCAGTAAACTGAGCAATAATATGCAAATGGAAGACTTTGTTTACAGACAGTTAGTGTCATTAAAATGCTACATGCTCTTCAAGCAATGAATAATCTTTTGTTGAGAAAATAATGATTAATTTCTTGAATCATTTTGTAGTAAGTAAGTACAATTAATGATGAAATCTCATATAAATATGTAGCAGATGTAATTGTGTTAAAGTTAAGGAACCCTGAGAGAGAGTCTATACTAGCCAAAAATTGACTTTGTAGTTCGAAATAATTATGTGATGTATCTACATCTACATCTATACTCCGCGAGCCACCTTACGGTGTGTGGCGCAGGGTACTTATTGTACCACTATCTGATCCCCCCTTCCCTGTTCCATTCACCAATTGTGCGTGGGAAGAACGACTGCTTGTAAGTCTCCGTATTTGCTCTAATTTCTCGGATCTCTTCGTTGTGATCATTACGCGAGATATATGTGGGCGGTAGTAGTATGTTGCCCATCTCTTCCCGGAATGTGCTCTCTCGTAATTTCGATAATAAACCTCTCCGTATTGCGTAACGCCTTTCTTGAAGTGTCCGCCACTGGAGCTTGTTCAGCATCTCCATAACGCTCTCGCGCTGACTAAATGTCCCCATGACGAATCGCGCTGCTTTTCGCTGGATCATGTCTATCTCTTCTATTAATCCAACCTGGTAAGGGTCCCATACTGATGAGCAATACTCAAGAATCGGACGAACAAGCGTTTTGTAAGCTACTTCTTTCGTCGATGAGTCACATTTTCTTAGAATTCTTCCTATGAATCTCAACCTGGCGCCTGCTTTTCCCACTATTTGTTTTATGTGATCATTCCACTTCAGATCGCTCCGGATAGTAACTCCTAAGTATTTTACGGTCGTTACCGCTTCCAATGATTTACCACCTATGGCATAATCGTGCTGGAATGGATTTCTGCCCCTATGTATGCGCATTATATTACATTTATCTACGTTTAGGGAAAGCTGCCAGCTGTCGCACCATGCATTAATCCTCTGCAGGTCCTCCTGGAGTACGTACGAGTCTTCTGATGTTGCTACTTTCTTGTAGACAACCGTGTCATCTGCAAATAGCCTCACGGAGCTACCGATGTTGTCAACTAAGTCATTTATGTATATTGTAAACAATAAAGGTCCTATCACGCTTCCCTGCGGTACTCCCGAAATTACCTCTACATCTGCAGATTTTGAACCGTTAAGAATGACATGTTGTGTTCTTTCTTTTAGGAAATCCTGAATCCAATCACAAACCTGGTCCGATATTCCGTAAGCTCGTATTTTTTTCACTAAACGTAAGTGCGGAACCGTATCAAATGCCTTCCTGAAGTCCAGGAATACGGCATCAATCTGCTCGCCAGTGTCTACGGCACTGTGAATTTCTTGGGCAAATAGGGCGAGCTGAGTTTCACATGATCTCTGTTTGCGGAATCCATGTTGGTTATGATGAAGGAGATTTGTATTATCTAAGAACGTCATAATACGAGAACACAAAACATGTTCCATTATTCTACAACAGATTGACGTAAGCGAAATAGGCCTATAATTATTCGCATCTGATTTATGACCCTTCTTGAAAATGGGAACGACCTGCGCTTTCATCCAGTCGCTAGGTACTTTACGTTCTTCCAGCGATCTACGATAAATTGCTGATAGAAAGGGGGCAAGTTCTTTAGCATAATCACTGTAGAATCTTAAGGGTATCTCGTCTGGTCCGGATGCTTTTCCGCTACTAAGTGATAGCAGTTGTTTTTCAATTCCGATATCGTTTATTTCAATATTTTCCATTTTGGCGTCCGTGCGACGGCTGAAGTCAGGGACCGTGTTACGATTTTCCGCAGTGAAACAGTTTCGGAACACTGAATTCAGTATTTCTGCCTTTCTTCGGTCGTCCTCTGTTTCGGTGCCATCGTGGTCAACGAGTGACTGAATAGGGGATTTAGATCCGCTTACCGATTTTACATATGACCAAAACTTTTTAGGGTTCTTGTTTAGATTGTTTGCCAATGTTTTATGTTCGAATTCGTTGAATGCTTCTCTCATTTCTCTCTTTACGCTCTTTTTCGCTTCGTTCAGCCTTTCCTTATCAGCTGTGATTCGACTACTCTTAAACCTTTGATGAAGCTTTCTTTGTTTCCGTAGTACCTTTCGTACATGATTGTTATACCACGGTGGATCTTTCCCCTCGCTTTGGACCTTAGTCGGTACGAACTTATCTAAGGCGTACTGGACGATGTTTCTGAATTTTTTCCATTTTTGTTCCACATCCTCTTCGTCAGAAATGAACGTTTGATGGTGGTCACTCAGATATTCTGCGATTTGTGCCCTATCACTCTTGTTAAGCAAATATATTTTCCTTCCTTTCTTGGCATTTCTTATTACACTTGTAGTCATTGATGCAACCACTGACTTATGATCACTGATACCCTCTTCTACATTCACGGAGTCGAAAAGTTCCGGTCTATTTGTTGCTATGAGGTCTAAAACGTTAGCTTCACGAGTTGGTTCTCTAACTATCTGCTCGAAGTAATTCTCGGACAAGGCAGTCAGGATAATGTCACAAGAGTCTCTGTCCCTGGCTCCAGTTCTGATTGTGTGACTATCCCATTCTATACCTGGTAGATTGAAGTCTCCCCCTATTACAATAGTATGATCACGAAACTTCTTCACGACGTTCTGCAGGTTCTCTCTGAGGCGCTCAACTACTACGGTTGCTGATGCAGGTGGTCTATAGAAGCATCCGACTATCATATCTGACCCACCTTTGATAGTTAACTTAACCCAGATTATTTCACATTCGCATTCGCTAATAACTTCACTGGATATTATTGAATTCTTTACTGCTATAAATACTCCTCCACCATTGGCGTTTCTCCTATCCTTGCGGTATATATTCCATTCTGCGTCTAGGATTTCGTTACTGTTCACTTCCAGTTTTAACCAACTTTCCGTTCCTAATACTATATGCGCACTATTTCCTTCAATAAGAGATACTAATTCAGGAACCTTGCCCTGGATACTCCTGCAGTTTACCAATATTACGTTAACTTTTCCTGTTTTTGGTCTCTGAGGACGGACGTTCTTTATCAACGATGATAATGTCCTCTCTGGTAAGCCGTCAGGTATTTTATCGTTTCGCCCAAGGGGGGCTCCCTCTAACCTAAAAAACCCCCGTGTGCACGCCGCACGTACTCTGCTACCCTAGTAGCTGCTTCCGGTGTGTAGTGTTTACTGCCAATAGTGATCTGAGAACGACACTGGAGCAGAATCCAATAAAAAACAAAACCGTTCCGTGTAACCTATGCTTTGTATGTATGAATGCTTCAATTGAAGCCTGTGTACTTGGTACCCGTTCTTGAATATTAAATACGCGGTACGTGATTATGCTAAGAACAGTTGTTATGCATTAAAAATAAACTGTGTGCATAAACAATCTAGGAAAGGACGGAATATTGTGTGTAGTAGGGACAGAAAATGACTGTTGTATCTGCACCAATATATACGTCGGTATAAGTTAAGTGTTGAGTGACTAACTGTCATAGTGCAGTGCTCAACGAACAGTACACTGTGAGTAAAAACGATAGTTAGTGATCCGTTCGGAGTCAATTCAAACAAACATTGCTCGACGGAGACATTTAGTATGTGTGTACCGAAATATTTTCGCGTGTTGAAAGACGCTCTGGCAGTGTATCAACCGTGAGAACAAGTGAAAGTGTGTAGTACAATGTGCGTGTGACGAACCCTGAATACCAGTGTCACAATGTAACAAGAAACCTGTTATCACGCCAAAACGTCCTGTGCATACCAGCGAAGCGACGGCGTAATGAACAATAAACGCTTTTAACCAAAGTGCATTTTCTTCCACAGCTAATAAGTTGTATCCTTAAAGACAGTACACCGTTGTGGAATATTTGTTTCATGCGTTACGACGGGGAGCCATGCGGAGAAGCAGAAACGGGTGCCGTGCCGCCAGCCAGCCGGTCGCTGGAAACCACTGCAACACGCCGACATTGGTGAATGGTTCGGCGCGGTTCGCGACTGCTCGGGCGCCACCGCAGCACGCCGTCGATGTTGCTGCTAGCAGGTCGTCGACCTCAGCGGTTGTTGGCACGCGGCGCTCCAGACGACGCTACGCAACAATTGCTTCGCGCCGCCCGCTCTGTACGACATTGTTGACGTTCAACCGAACATTACCAACTATGTTGTTCATGTACTAATATGAAAATGATTTATTGAACACGAAATTACGTGACAAACATTTTTTTTTGCTGAGTATAACTCAAAACATTCACTTGTTCGATGATATATGTCATATGTTTTCGTCATATTAGTGAAACAAACTGACACGAATGCCATACAACGGTAGAAATATTTGTCGTGAGTAAGTGTAGAGACAATTCATTACATTGCTATCGAACTGTTTAATGATTGACCCTAGTTGTGACACAGACACAAATGTGAAAAAGTGTAGAAGGTACATTTTTAATAGAGAGACTAAAGGGTTTAACATTTTGACATAAATAATCATTGTTATCTGTGAACATTGGATAAAGTCCACCCTTGTTTAATGAACAAAACCGTGTGTTAAGACAAACCAGACGAGATGACCATGGCTCCGGCGCAGTTTTCCCAGGTTTTCTGATCGCACGTAGCCCAAATGGGGGAGCCAGAAAACTGTAATGACCCTGGGACTAGGTTTACAGTCACCTCGCAAAGTGTGAAAAAACTATAAAAAGTGTAATTAAAACTATAATGTAAAAGAGCAAAGAAGTGAACAGTGAATATTCCTAACAAGGTGACAGACAATGACAAAACGGACGTTAGTGGCAGCATATTGCCGAATATTCTTAACGTTAGTCAATTGCTGACAGGGTGCATTGAAACGTCCCTTAGCAAAAGACATATTTTGTAGTAAAGAGAAAATATTGTGCATCGTATTCTGTTATTGTATGGAATTATGTATTTTTTTTATTATTATTTATCTTTGATAATATCTGTGTCGGCGAGTACTGAAACCGCACAGACGATAAATATCATACACAGATGAAAAACATCACTAGTATAAATAATACAGCATGAACATTAATTTCTTTAACTTCCTCTTGGAGTTACGGGAATAAGATAGCCTGTGTCGCAGTTGTACACGCTAACGTAGTCTTCTTTTGTTATGGTTAAGCGATGTACGCCATTACGTACTCATTTTTAAAAAAGGTGTGTATTGTAGATAAGTTAACATATTTGAATGTTTTGAATAGAGTTATTTAATGAAACCTTGCATTATTATTTGTAGTAGCTTGCTTAAATAATTATCCCATCCTTTTAAGACATTTTCATTTATTTAAATATTATCCGTGGTGCAGAGCTGCGCTACGAACGAACAAGCTGCTGCCGCGGCGCATTCAAACTGTATTAAAAGAAATCGATCATACCGCAAAGAAGCGGGAAGGTAATAGTGAAATAAAATCATCTCTTTCAGCTTCCGGACTTGCAGAGCAGAGCAGCAGATTTTATGATGTGTTTGCAGGTTGACGCGAGCTGCTGATAATATATTGCTAACAGTACAAAAGAGATAATTTACCTTCGTAACAAAATAGGAATTTTGTTATGCTTAGTTCTGGTCTGGCAAACCTTATAGTGAAAACGTATTTTCCTCCGACAATAGTCTCATGCTCTTGTGCGAGGCGTGGTAATTATCGGTGTTTTACGCTTAACAAAAATCCACTGCAAAATGTTGAACAATCTTTGCAAACTGTAACATCAGTATTTCATAACAAAGTAAATTTCATTTTCAATAACTATAAAGTAGGGAAGATATGTTGTTTTTTTTATAGTGAGTTACAGTAACCAAAAATGTTCCTTTAATAGAAAGAACAATAAGAACCCAATATATAGTGTTTTGTTGAAAATTAATGATTATAAAGAAATACTTGGCACAGAATTACTAAAAGGTATTTTGCGGCTCTTTTCAATATGCGTTATTACTCGAGCAATAACAAAAACAAAACCAAAATAAATAGAAAAGAGTATATATATTTACGACTAAAAACGCTAAAGCACAATGCCGACTTAAGTACAAGAGGACTGACACTCTAACTTTCTATGATTTGAATCTCTCCTGTGAGTCCAGTTTTAGAGCCCGGTGCTTCACTTCAGGTTTACTGTATCCCTTGGATCTTCTTATTAACGATGAAACACAGAAATTGCATCCGAGTTTAATACAAAAGGCACAATACCGACTTAAGTACAAGAGGACTTACACTCTAACTTTCTATGATTTCAACCTCTCCTGTGAGTCCAGTTTTAGATTCCGATGCTTCGATTCAGGTTTACTGTATCACTTGGACCTTTTATTGACGATGAAACACATAAATTGCATCCGAATTTAATACAAAAGGCACAATGCCGACCTAAAAACAAGAGGACTGACACTCAAACTTTCTATGATTTGAACCTGTCCTGTGAGTCCAGTTTTAGATTCCGATGCCTCACTTCAGGTTTACTGTATACCTTGGAACTTCTTACTGACGATGAAACACAGAAATTGCATCCGAATTTAATACAAAAGGCACAATGCCGACTTAAGTACAAGAGGACTGACACTCTAACTTTCTATGATTTGAACCTCTCCTGTGAGTCCAGACTTGGATTCCGATGCTTCACTTCAGGTTTACTGTATCCCATGGACCTTCTATGTGACGACCAAACACTGAAATTGCATCCGAATTTAATACAAAATACACAATGCCGACTTAAGTACTTGAGGACTGACACTCTAACTTCCTATGATTTGAACCTTTCCTGTGAGGCAAGTCTTAGATTCCGATGCTTCAATTCAGGTTTACTGTATCCCTTGGACCATCTTATTGACGATGAAACACAAAAATTGCATCCGAATTTAATACAAAACGCACAATGCCGACTTAAGTACATGAGGACTGACACTCTAACTTTCTATGATTTGAACCTCTCCTGTGAGTCCAGTTTTAGATTCCGGTGCTTCACTTCAGGTATACTGTATCTCTTGGATTTCTTATTGACGATGAAACACAGAAATTGCATCCGAGTTTAATACAAAAGGCACAATGCCGACTTAAGTACAAGAGGACTTACACTCTAATTTTCTATGATTTGAACCTCTCCTGTGAGTCCAGTTTTAGATTCCGATGCTTCAATTACGGTTTACTATATCCCATGGACCTTCTTATTGACGATGAATCTCAGAAATTGCATCCGAATTTAATACAAAAGGCAAAATGCCGACTTAAGTACAAGAGAACTAACATTCTAACTTTCTATGATTTAAACCTCTCTTGTGAGTCCAGTTTTAGATTCCGACGCTTCACTTCAGGTTTACTGTATCACTTGGACCTTTTATTGACGATGAAACACAGAAATTGCATCCAAATTTAATACAAAACGCACAATGCCGACTTAAGTACATGAGGACTGACACTCTAACTTTCTATGATTTGAACCTCTCCTGTGAGTCCAATTTTAGATTTCGATGCTTCACGTCAGGTTTACTGTATCCCTTGGACCTTCTTATTGACGATGAAACACAGAAATTGCATCCGAATTTAATACAAAAGGCACAATGCCAACTTAAGTACATGAGGACTGGCACTCTAACTTTCTATGATTTGAACCAATCCTGTGAGTCCAGTTTTAGATTCCGATGCTTTACTTCAGGTTCACTGTATCCCTTGGACCTTCTTATTGACGATGAAACACAGAAATTGCATCCGAAATTAATACAAAAGGCACAATGCCGACTTAAGTACAAGAGGACTGACACTCTAACTTTCTATGATTTGAACCTCTCTTGTGAGTCAAGTTTTTGATTCCAATGCTTCACTTCAGGTTTACTGTATCACTTGGACCTTTTTATTGACGATGAAACACAGAAATTGCATCCGAATTAAATACAAATGGCACAATGCCGACTTAAGTACAAGAGGACTGACACTCTAACATTCTATGATTTGAACCTCTTTTGTGAGTCAAGTTTTAGAATCCGATGCTTCACATCAGGTTTACTGTATCGCTTGGATCTTCTTGTTGACGATCATACACAGAAATTGCATCCGAGTTTAATACAAAAGGCACAATGCCGACTTAAGTACAAGAGGACTGACACAATAACTTTCTATGATTTGTACCTCTCCTGTGAGTCCAGCTTTAGATTCCGATGCTTCACTTAAGGTTTTCTGAGTACCTTGGACCGTCTTATTGACGATGAACAGAGAATTTGCATCCGAATTTAATACAAAAGGCACAATGCTGACTTGAGTACAAGAGGACGGACACTCTTACTTTCTATGATTTGAACCAATCCTGTGAGTTCAGTTTTAGATTCCGATGCTTTCCTTCAGGTTTACTGTATCCCTTGGACCTTCTTATTGACGATGAAACACAGAAATTACATACGAATTTAATACAAAAGGCACAATGACGTCTTAAGTACAAGAGGACTGACACTCTAACTTTCTAAGATTTGAACCTCTCCTGCGAGTCTGTTTTAGATTCCGAGGTTTCACTTCAGGTTTACTGTATCGCTTGGAACTTCTTATTGACGATGAAACACAGATATTGCATCCGATTTTAATACAAAAGGCACAATGCCGACTTAAGTACAAGAGGACTGACACTATAACTTTCTATGATTTGAACCTCTCCTGTGAGTATATTTTTAGATTCCGATGCTTCACTTCAGATTTACTGAGTCCCTAGGACCGTCTTATTGACGATGAAACAGAGAAATTGCATCCGAATTTAATACAAAAGGCACAATGCCGACTTAAGTGCAAGAGGACTGACACTCTAACATTCTATGATTTGAACCTCTCCAGTGAGTCCAGTTTTAGGTTGCGATGCTTTACTTCAGGTTTACTGTATTCCTTGGACCTTATTATTGACGATGAAGCACAGAAATAGCATCCGATTTTAATACAAAAGGCACAATGCCGACTTAAGTACAAGCGGACTGACACTATAAGTTTCTATGATTTCAACTTCTCCTGTGAGCCCAGGTTTAGATTCCGATGCTTCACTTCAGGTTTACTCAGCCCCTTGGACCGTCTTATTGACGATGAAACACGGAAATTGCATCCGAATTTAATACAAAAGGCACAATGGCGACTTAATTACATGGGGCTGACACTCTAACTTTCTATGATTTGAACCGCTCCTGTGAGTCCAGTTTTAGATTCCGATGCTTCACTTCAGGTTAACTCAGTCCATTGGACCGTCTTATTGACGATGAAATACGGAAATTGCATCCGATTTTAATACAAAAGGCACAGGGCTGACTTAATTACAAGGGGACTGACACTCTAACTTTCTATGATTTGAACCTCTCCTGTGATTCCAGATTTAGATTCCGACGCTTCACTTCAGGTTTACTGTATCACTTGGACGTTTTATTGACGATGAAACACAGATATTGCATCCGTATTTAATACAAAAGGCACAATGCCGACCTAAAAACAAGAGGACGTATACTCTAACTTTCTATTATTTGAACCTGTCCTGTGAATCCAGTTTTAGATTCCGATGCTTCACTTAAGGTTTACTGTATACCTTGGACCTTCTTACTGACGATGAAACACAGAAATTGCATCAGAATTTAATACAAAAGGCACAATGCCGATTTAAGTACAAGAGGACTGACACTCTAACTTTCTATGATTTGAACCTCTCCTGTGAGTCCAGACTTGGATTCCGATGCTTCACTTCAGGTTTACTGTATCCCTTGGACCTTCTTATTGACGATCAAACACAGAAATTGCATCCGAATTTAATACAAAAGGCACAGTGCCGACTTAAGTACAAGAGGACTGACACTCTAACTTTCTATGATTTGAACCCCTCCTGTGAGTCCAGACTTGGATTCCGATGCTTCACTTCAGGTTTACTGTATCCCTTGGACCTTCTTATTGACGATCAAACACAGAAATTGCATCCGAATTTAATACAAAATACACAATGCCGACTTAAGTACAAGAGGACTGACACTCTAACTTCCTATGATTTGAACCGCTCCTGTGAGGCAAGTCTTAGATTCCGATGCTTCAATTCAGGTTTACTGTATCCCTTGGACCATCTTATTGACGATGAAACACAGAAATTGCATCCGAATTTAATACAAAACGCACAATGCCGACTTAAGTACATGGGGACTGACACTCTAACTTTCTATGATTTGAACCTCTCCTGTGTGTCCAGTTTTATATTCCGATGCTTCACTTCAGGTTTACTGTATCCCTTGGACCTTCTTATTGACGTTGAAACACAGAAATTGCATACGAATTTAATACAAAAGACACAATGCTGACTTAAGTACAAGAGGACTGACACTCTAACTTTCTATGATTTGAACGTCTCCTGTGAGTCCAATTTTAGATTCCGATGCTTCAATTCAGGTTTACTATATCCCATGGACCTTCTTATTGACGATGAAACTCAGAAATTGCATCCGAATTTAATACAAAAGGCAAAATGCCGACTTAAGTACAAGAGAACTGACACTGTAACATTCAATGATTTGAACCTCTCTTGTGAGTCCAGTTTTAGATTCCGACGCTTCACTTCAGGTTTACTGTTTCACTTGGACCTTTTATTGACGATGAAACACAGAAATTGCATCCGAATTTAATACAAAAGCACAATGCCGACTTAAGTAAAAGAGGACTGACACTCTAACTTTCAATGATTTGAACCTGCCCTGTGAGTCCAGTTTTAGATTCCTATGCTTCACTTAAGGTTTACTGTATACCTCGGACCTTCTTACTGACGATGAAACACAGAAATTGCATCCGAATTTAATACAAAAGTCACAATGCCGACTTAAGTACAAGAGGACTGACACTCTAACTTTCTATTATTTGAACCTCTCCTGTGAGTCCAGACTTGGATTCCGATGCTTCACTTCAGGTTTACAGTATCCCTTGGACCTTCTTATTGACGATCAAACACAGAAATTGCATCCGTGTTTAATACAAAATTCACAATGCCGACTTAAGTACAAGAGGACTGACACTCTAACTTTCTATGATTTGAGACTCTCCTGTGAGTCCAGTCTTAGATTCCGATGCTTTACTTCAGGTTTACTGTATCCCTTGGACCATCTTATTGACGATGAACACAGAAATTGCATCCAAATTTAATACAAAACGCACAATGCGGACTTAAGTACATGAGGACTGACACTCTAACTTTCTATGATTTGAACCTCTCCTGTGAGTCCAATTCTAGATTTCGATGCTTCACTTCAGGTTTACTGTATCCCTTGGACCTTCTTATTGACGTTGAAACACAGAAATTGCATCCGAATTTAATACAAAAGACACAATGCTGACTTAAGTACAAGAGGACTGACACTCTAACTTTCTATGATTTGAACGTCTCCTGTGAGTCCAGTTTTAGATTCCGACGCTTCACTTCAGGTTTACTGTATCACTTGGACCTTCTTATTGACGATGAAACACAGAAATTGCATCCGAATTTAACACAAAAGGCACAATGCCATCTTAAGTACATGAGGACTGGCACTCTAACTTTCTATTATTTGAACCAATCCTGTGAATCCAGAATTGGATTCCGATGCTTCACTTCAGGTTTACTGAATCCCTTGAACCTTCTTATTGACAATCAAACACAGAAATTGCATCCGAATTCAATACAAAAGGCACAATGTCGACTTAAGTAAAAGAGCACTGACACTCTAATTTCGTATGATTTGAACCAATCCTGTGAGTCCAGTTTTAGATTCCGATGCTTTACTTCAGGTTTACTGTACCCCTTGGACCTTCTTACTGACGATGAAACACAGAAACTGCATCCGAATTTAATACAAAATGCACAATGCCGACTTAAGTACAAGAGGACTGACACTCTAACTTACTATGGTTTGAACCTCTCCTGTGAGTCCAGACTTGGATTCCGATGCTTCACTTCAGGTTTACTGTATCCCATGGACATTCTATTTAACGATCAAACACTGAAATTGCATCCGAATTTAATACAAAATACACAATGCCGTCTCAAGTACTTGAGGACTGACACTCTAACTTCCTATGATTTGAACCTCTCCTGTGAGACAAGTCTTAGATTCCGATGCTTCAATTCAGGTTTACTGTATCCGTTGGACCATCTTATTGACGATGAAACACAGATATTGCATCCGAATTAAATACAAAACGCACAATGCCGACTTAAGTACATGTGGACTGACACTCTAACTTTCTATGATTTGAACCTCTCCTGTGAGTCCCGTTTTAGATTCCGGTGCTTCACTTCAGGTATACTGTATCTCTTGGATCTTCTTATTGACGATGAAACACAGAAATTGCATCCGAGTTTAATTCAAAAGCCACAATGTCGACTTAAGTAGAAGAGGACTTACACTCTAATTTTCTATGATTTGAACCTCTCCTGTGAGTCCAGTTTTAGATTCCGATGCTTCAATTCCGGTTTACTATATCCCATGGACCTTCTTATTGACGATGAATCTCAGAAATTGCATCCGAATTTAATACAAGAGGCAAAGGCCGGCTTAAGTACAAGAGAACTGACACTCTAACTTTCTATGACTTGAACCTCTCTTGTGAGTCCAGTTTTAGATTCCGACGCTTCACTTCAGGTTTACTGTTTCACTTGGACCTTTTATTGACGATGAAACACAGAAATTGCATCCGAATTTAATACAAAAGCACAATGCCGACTTAAGTAAAAGAGGACTGACACTCTAGCTTTCAATGATTTGAACCTGCCCTGTGAGTCCAGTTTTAGATTCCTATGCTTCACTTAAGGTTTACTGTATACCTCGGACCTTCTTACTGACGATGAAACACAGAAATTGCATCCGAATTTAATACAAAAGTCACAATGCCGACTTAAGTACAAGTGGACTGACACTCTAACTTTCTATAATTTGAACCTCTCCTGTGAGTCCAGACTTGGATTCCGATGCTTCACTTCAGGTTTACAGTATCCTTGGACTTCTTATTGACGATCAAACACAGAAATTGCATCCGTATTTAATACAAAATTCACAATGCCGACTTAAGTACAAGAGAACTGACACTCTAACTTTCTATGATTTGAGTCTCTGCTGTGAGTCCAGTCTTAGATTCCGATGCTTTACTTCAGGTTTACTGTATCCCTTGGACATCTTATTGACGATGAACACAGAAATTGCATCCAAATTTAATACAAAACGCACAATGCCGACTTAAGTACATGAGGACTGACACTCTACACTTTCTATGATTTGAACCTCTCCTGTGAGTCCAATTCTAGATTTCGATGCTTCACTTCAGGTTTACTGTATCCCTTGGACCTTCTTATTGACGATGAAACACAGAAATTGCACCCGAATTTAATACAAAAGGCACAATGCCAACTTAAGTACATGAGCACTGGCACTCTAACTTTCTATGATTTGAACCAATCCTGTGAGTCCAGTATTAGATTCCGATGCTTTACTTCAGGTTCACTGTATCCCTTGGACCTTCTTATTGACGATGAAACACAGAAATTGCATCCGAAATTAATACTAAAGGCACAATGCCGACTTAAGTACAAGAGGACTGACACTCTAAATTTCTATGATTTGAACTTCTCTTGTGAGTCAAGTTTTTGATTCCAATGCTTCACTTCAGGTTCACTGTATGCCTTGGACCTTCTTATTGACGATGAAACACAGAAATTGCATCCGAAATTAATACAAATGGCACAATGCCGACTTAAGTACAAGAGGACTGACACTCTAACATTCTATGATTTGAACCTCTTTTGTGAGTCAAGTTTTAGAATCCGATGCTTCACTTCAGGTTTACTGTATCGCTTGGATCTTCTTATTGACGATCATACACAGAAATTGCATCCGATTTAATACAAAAGGCACAATTGCCGACTTAAGTACAAGAGGACTGACACAATAACTTTCTATGATTTGTACCTCTCCTGTGAGTCCAATTTTAGATTCCGATGCTTCACTTCAGGTTTTCTGAGTCCCTTGGACCGTCTTATTGACGATGAACAGAGAATTTGCATCCGAATTTAATACAAAAGGCACAATGCTGACTTTAGTACAAGAGGACTGACACTCTTACTTTCTATGAGTTGAACCAATCCTGTGAGTCCAGTTTAAGATTCCGATGCTTTACTTCAGGTTTACTGTATCCCTTGGACCTTCTTATTGACGATGAAACACAGAAATTGCATACGAATTTAATACAAAAGGCACAATGACGACTTAAGTACAAGAGGACTGACACTCTAACTTTCTAAGATTAGACACTCTCTTGTGAGTCCAGTTTTGGATTCCGATGCTTCACTTCAGGTATACTGTATCACTTGGACCTTTTTATTGACGATGAAACACATAAATTGCATCCGAATTAAATACAAAAGGCACAATGCCGATTTAAGTACAAGAGGATCGACACTCTCACATTCTATGATTTGAACCTCTCCTGCGAGTCTGTTTTAGATTCCGAGGCTTCACTTCAGGTTTACTGTATCGCTTGGATCTTCTTATTGACGATGAAACACAGATATTGCATCCGATTTTAATACAAAAGGCACAATGCCGACTTAAGTACAAGAGGACTGACACTATAACTTTCTATGATTTGAACCTCTCCTGTGAGTCCAGTTTTAGATTCCGATGCTTCACTTCAGATTTACTGAGTCCCTAGGACCGTCTTATTGACGATGAAACAGAGAAATTGCATCCGAATTTGATACAAAAGGCACAATGCCGACTTAAGTGCAAGAGGACTGACATTCTAACTTTCTATGATTTGAACCTCTCCAGTGAGTCCAGTTTTAGATTCCGATGCTTTACTTCAGGTTTACTGTATTCCTTGGACCTTATTATTGACGATGAAGCACAGAAATAGCACCCAATTTTAATACAAAAGGCTCAATGCCGACATAAGTACAAGCGGACTGACACTCTAAGTTTCTATGATTTCAACTTCTCCTGTGAGCCCAGTTTTAGATTCCGATGCTTCACTTCAGGTTTACTCAGTCCCTTGGACCGTCTTATTGACGATGATACACGGAAATTGCATCCGAATTTAATACAAAAGGAACAGGGCCGACTTAATTACAAGAGGACTGACACACTAACTTTCTATGATTTGAACCTCTCCTGTGATTCCAGATTTAGATTCCGACGCTTCTTTTCAGGTTTACTGTACCACTTGGACCTTTAATTGACGATGAAACACAGATATTGCATCCGAATTTAATACAAAATTCACAATGCCGACCTAAAAACAAGAGGACGGATACTCTAACTTTCTATTATTTGAACCTGTCCTGTGAGTCCAGTTTTAGATTCCGATGCTTCACTTAAGGTTTACTGTATACCTTGGACCTTCTTAAAGACGATGAAACACAGAAATTGCATCAGAATTTAATACAAAAGGAACAATGCCGACTTAAGTACAAGAGGACTGACACTCTAATTTTCTATGATTTGAACCTCTCCTGTGAGTCTAGACTTGGATTCCGATGCTTCACTTCAGGTTTACTGTATCCCTTGGACCTTCTTATCGACGATCAAACACAGAAATTGCATCCGAATTTAATACAAAAGGCACAGTGCCGACTTAAGTACAAGAGGACTGACACTCTAACTTTGTATGATTTGAACCTCTCCTGTGAGTCCAGACTTGGATTCCGATGCTTCACTTCAGGTTTACTGTATCCCTTGGACCTTCTTATTGACGATCAAACACAGAAATTGCATCCGAATTTAATACAAAATACACAATGCCGACTTAAGTACAAGAGGACTGACACTCTAACTTCCTATGATTTGAACCGCTCCTGTGAGGCAAGTCTTAGATTCCGATGCTTCAATTCAGGTTTACTGTATCCCTTGGACCATCTTATTGACGATGAAACACAGATAATGCATCCGAATTTAATACAAAACGCACAATGCCGACTTAAGTACATGGGGACTGACACTCTAACTTTCTATGATTTGAACCTCTCCTGTGATTCCAGATTTAGATTCCGACGCTTCACTTCAGGTTTACTGTATCACTTGGACATTTTATTGACGATGAAACACAGATATTGCATCCGAATATAATACAAAAGGCACAATGCCGACCTAAAGACAAGAGGACGGATACTCTAACTTTCTATTATTTGAACCTGTCCTGTGAGTCCAGTTTTAGATTCCGATGCTTCACTTAAGGTTTACTGTATACCTTGGACCTTCTTACAGACGATGAAACACAGAAATTGCAACAGAATTTAATACAAAAGGCACAATGAAGACTTAAGTACAAGAGGACTGACACTCTAACTTTCTATGATTTGAACCTCTCCTGTGAGTCCAGACTTGGATTCCGATGCTTCACTTCAGGTTTACTGTATCCCTTGGACCTTCTTATCGACGATCAAACACAGAAATTGCATCCGAATTTAATACAAAAGGCACAGTGCCGACTTAAGTACAAGAGGACTGACACTCTAACTTTGTATGATTTGAACCTCTCCTGTGAGTCCAGACTTGGATTCCGATGCTTCACTTCAGGTTTACTGTATCCCTTGGACCTTCTTATTGACGATCAAACACAGAAATTGCATCCGAATTTAATACAAAATACACAATGCCGACTTAAGTACAAGAGGACTGACACTCTAACTTCCTATGATTTGAACCGCTCCTGTGAGGCAAGTCTTAGATTCCGATGCTTCAATTCAGGTTTACTGTATCCCTTGGACCATCTTATTGACGATGAAACACAGAAATTGCATCCGAATGTAATACAAAACGCACAATGCCGACTTAAGTACATGGGGACTAACACTCTAACTTTCTATGATTTGAACCTCTCCTGTGAGTCCAGTCATGGATTCCGATGCTTCACTTCAGGTTTACTGTATCCCTTGGATTTTTTTATTGACGATGAAACACAGAAATTGCATCCGAATTTAATACAAAAGACACAATGCTGACTTAATGTCAAGAGGACTGACACTCTAACTTTCTATGATTTGAACCTCTCTTGTGAGTCCAGTTTTAGATTCCGACGCTTCACTTCAGGTTTACTGTATCACTTGGACCTTCTTATTGACGATAAAACACAGAAATTGCATCCGAATTTAATACAAAAGGCACAATGCCATCTTAAGTACATGAGGACTGGCACTCTAACTTTCTATTATTTGAACCAATCCTGTGAGTCCAGACTTGGATTCCGATGCTTCACTTCAGGTTTACTGAATCCCTTGAACCTTCTTATTGACAATCAAACACAGAAATTGCATCCGAATTAAATACAAAAGGCACAATGTCGACTTAAGTAAGAGAGCACTGACACTCTAATTTCTTATGATTTGAACCTCTCCTGTGAATCCAGTTTTAGATTCCGATGCTTCACTTCAGATTTACTGTATCCCTTGGACCTTCTTATTGACGATGAAACACAGAAATTGCATCCGAATTTAATACAAAAGGCACAATGCCGACTTAAGTACAAGAGGACTGACACTCTAACTTTCTATGATTTGAACTTCTCTTGTGAGTCAAGTTTTCGATTCCGATGCTTCACTTCAGGTTTACTGTATCACTTGGACCTTTTTATTGACGATGAAACACAGAAATTGCATCTGAATTAAATACAAATGGCACAATGCCGACTTAAGTACAAGAGGACTGACACTCTAACATTCTATGATTTGAACCTCTCCTGTGAGTCAAGTTTAGATTCCGATGCTTCACTTCAGGTTTACTGTATCGCTTGGATCTTCTTATTGACGATGAAACACAGAAATTGCATCCGATTTTAATACAAAAGGCACAATGCCGACTTAAATACAAGAGGACTGACACAATAACTTTCTATGATTTGTACCTCTCCTGTGAGACCAGTTTTAGATTCCGATGCTTCACTTCAGGTTTTCTGAGTCCCTAGGACCGTCTTATTGACGATGAAACAGAGAATTTGCATCCGAATTTAATACAAAAGGCACAATGCCGACTTGAGACCAAGAGGACTGACACTCTTACTTTCTATGAGTTGAACCAATCCTGTGTGTCCAGTTTTAGATTCCGATGCTTTACTTCAGGCTTACTGTATCCCTTGGACCTTCTTATTGACGATGAAACACAGAAATTGCATACGAATTTAATACAAAAGGCACAATGACGACTTAAGTACAAGAGGACTGACACTCTATATTTCTATGATTTGAACCTCTCTTGTGAGTCCAGTTTTGGATTCCGATGCTTTACTTCAGGTTTACTGTATCACTTAGACCTTTTTATTGACGATGAAACACAGAAATTGCATCCGAATTAAATACAAAAGGCACAATGCCGATTTAAGTACAAGAGAATTGACACTCTATTTTTCTATGATTTGAACCTGTCCGGTGAGTCCAGAAAATGGATTCCGATTCTACACTTCAGGTTTACTGTATCCCTTGGACCATCTTATTGACGATCAAACACAGAAATTGCATCCGAATTTAATACAAAATGCACAATGCGGCCTGAAGGACAAGAGGACTGACACTCTAACTTTCTATGATTTGAACCACTCCTGTGAGTCCAGTTTTAGATTCCGATGCTTCACTTCAGGTTTACTGTATCCCTAGGAGCTTCTTATTGACGATGAAACACAGAAATTGCATCCGAAATTAATACAAAAGGCACAATGCCGACTTAATTACAAAAGTACTGACACTCTAACTTTCTGTGATTTGAACCTCTCCTGTGATTCCAGATTTAGATTCCGATGCTACACTTCAGGTTTACTGTATCCCTTGCAGCCTCTTATTGACGATGAAACACATAAATTGCTTCCGAATTTGTTACAAAAGGCACAATGCCGACTTATGTACAAGAGGACTGACACTCTAACTTTCTTTGATTTGAACCTCTCCTGTGAGTCCAGTTTTAGATTCCGATGCTTCACTTCAGGTTTACTGTATCCCTTGGACCTTCTTATTGATGATGAAAACAGAAATTTCATTCGAATTTAATACAAAAGGCACAATGCCGACTTAAGTACATGAGGACTGACACTCTAACTTTCTATGATTTGAACTTCTCTTGTGAGTCAAGTTTTTGATTCCGATGCTTCACTTCAGGTTTACTGTATCACTTGGACCTTTTTATTGACGATGAAACACAGAAATGGCATCCGAATTAAATACAAAAGGCACAATGCCGATTTCAGTACAAGAGAATTGACACTCTAACATTCTATGATTTGAACCTCTCCTGTGAGTCCAGTTTTAGATTCCGAGGCTTCACTTCAGGTTTACTGTATCGCTGGGATCTTCTTATTGACGATGAAACACAGAAATTGCATCCAATTTTAATACAAAAGGCACAATGCCGACATAAGTGCAAGAGGACTGACACTATAACTTTCTATGATTTGAACCTCTCCTGTGAGTCCAGTTTTAGATTCTGATGCTTCACCTCAGGTTTACTGAGTCCCTAGGACCGTCTGATTGACGATGAAACAGAGAAATTGCATCCGAATTTAATACAAAAGGAACAATGCCGACTTAAGTGCAAGAGGACTGACACTCTAACTTTCTATGATTTGAACCTCTCCTGTGAGTCCAGTTTTAGATTCCGATGCTTTACTTCAGTTTTACAGTATTCCTTGGACCTTATTATTGGCGATGAAGCACAGAAATAGCATCCGATTTTAATACAAAAGGCACAATGCCGACTTAAAAACAAGCGGACTGACACTCTAACTTTCTATGATTTGAACCTCTCCTGTGAGCCCAGTTTTAGATTCCGATGCTTCACTTCATGTTTACTCAGTCCTTTGGACTGTCTTATTGACGATGAAACACGGAAATTGCATCCGAATTTAATACAAAAGGCACAATGCCGACTTAAGCACAAGAGGACTGACACTCTAACTTTCTATGATTTGAACTTCTCTTGTGAGTCAAGTTTTCGATTCCGATGATTCACTTCAGGTTTACTGTATCACTTGGACCTTTTTATTGACGATGAAACACAGAAATTGCATCTGAATTAAATACAAATGGCACAATGCCGACTTAAGTACAAGAGGACTGACACTCTAACATTCTATGATTTGAACCTCTCCTGTGAGTCAAGTTTAGATTCCGATGCTTCACTTCAGGTTTACTGTATCGCTTGGATCTTCTTATTGACGATGAAACACAGAAATTGCATCCGATTTTAATACAAAAGGCACAATGCCGACTTAAATGCAAGAGGACTGACACAATAACTTTCTATGATTTGTACCTCTCCTGTGAGACCAGTTTTAGATTCCGATGCTTCACTTCAGGTTTTCTGAGTCCCTAGGACCGTCTTATTGACGATGAAACAGAGAATTTGCATCCGAATTTAATACAAAAGGCACAATGCCGACTTGAGAACAAGAGGACTGACACTCTTACTTTCTATGAGTTGAACCAATCCTGTGTGTCCAGTTTTAGATTCCGATGCTTTACTTCAGGCTTACTGTATCCCTTGGACCTTCTTATTGGCGATGAAACACAGAAATTGCATACGAATTTAATAGAAAAGGCACAATGACGACTTAAGTACAAGAGGTCTGACACTCTAACTTACTATGATTTGAACCTCTCTTGTGATTCCAGATTTAGTTTCCGATGCTACACTTCAGGTTTACTGTATCCCTTGTAACGTCTTATTGACGATGAAACACAAAAATTGCATCCGAATTTATTACAAAAGGCAAAATGCCGACTTATTTACAAGAGGACTGACACTCTAACTTTCTTTGATTTGAACCTCTCCTGTGAGTCCAGTTTTAGATTCCGATGCTTCACTTGAGGTTTACTGTATCCCTGGGACCTTCTTATTGACGATGAAACACAGAAATTGCATCCGAATTTAATACAAAAGGCACAATGCCGACTTGAGTACTAGAGGACTGACACTCTAATTTTCTATGATTTGAACCTCTGCTGTGTGTCCAGTTTTAGATTGCGATGCTTCACTTCAGGTTTACTGTATCCCTCGGACCTTCTTATTGACGATGAAAACAGAAATTGCACCCGAATTTAATACAAAAGGCACAATGCCGACTTAAGTACAAGTGGAATAACACTCTAACTTTCTATGATTTGAACCTCTCCTGTGAGTCCAGTTTTAGCTTCCAATGCTTCACTTCAGGTTTACTGTATCCCTTGGACCTTCTTATTGACGATGAAACACAGAAATTACATCCGAATTTAAGACAAAAAGCACAATGCAGACTTAAGTACAAGAGGACTGTCACTCTAAGTTTCTATAATTTGAACCTCTCCTGTGAGTCCAGACTTGAAATCCGATGCTTCTCTTCAGGTTTACTGTATCCCTTGGACCTTCTTATTGACGATGAAACACAGTAATTGCATCCGAAATTAATTCAAAAAGCACAATGCCGACTTAAGTACAAGAGGACTGACACTCTAACTTACTATGATTTGAACCTCTCCTGTGAGTCCAGTCTTAGATTCCGATGCTTCTCTTCAGGTTTACTGTATCCCTTGGACTTTCTTATTGACGATGAAACACAGAAATTGCATCCGAATTTAATACAAAAGGCACAATGCCGACTTAAGTACAAGAGGACTGACACTCTAACCTTCTATGATTTGAACCTCTCCTGTGAGTCCTGTTTTTGATTCCGACGCTTCACTTCAGGTTTACTGTATACCTTGGACCTTCTTATTGACGATGAAACACAGAAACTAAATCCGAATTTAATACTAAAAGGCACAATGCCGACAAAAGTACAAAAGAACTGACACTCTAACTTTCTATGATTTGAACCTCTCCTGTGAGTCCAGTTTTAGATTCCGATGCTTCACTTCAGGTTTACTGTATCCCTTGGACCTTCTAATTGACGATGAAAACAGAAATTGCATCCGAATTTAATACAAAAGGCAAAATGCCGACTTAAGTAAAAGAGGACTGACACTCTAACTTTCTATACTTTTAACCACTCCTGTGAGTCCAGACTTAGATTCCGACGCATCACTTCAGGTTTACTGTAACCCTTGGACCTTCTTATTGACGATGAAACACAGATATTGCATCTGAATTTAAGGCAAATGGCACAATGCCGACTTAAGTACAAGAGGACTGACACTCTAACTTTCTATGATTTGAACCTCGCCTGTGAGTCCAGACTTTTATCCGATGCTTCACTTCAGGTTTTCTGTATCCCTTGGATCTTCGTATTGACGATCAAACACAGAAATTGCATCCGAATTTAATACAAAAGGCACAATGCCGACCTAGGTACAAGAGGACTGACACTCTAACTTTCCATGAGTTGAACCTCTTCTGTGAGTCCAGTTTAGATTCCGATGCCTCACTTCAGGTTCACTGTATCCCTTGGACCTTCTTATTGATGATGAAACACAGAAATTGCATCCGAATTTAATGAAAAATGCACAATGCGGCCTGAAGTACAAGAGGACTGACTCTCTAACTTTCTATGATTTGAACCACTCCTGTGAGTTTAGTTTTAGATTCCGATGCTTCACTTCAGGTTTACTGTATCCCCTGGACCTTCTTATTGACGATGAAACACAGAAATTACATCCGAATTTATTACAAAAGGCACAATGCCGACTTGAGTACAAGAGGACTGACACTCTAACTTTCTATGATTTGAACCTCTCCTGTGAGTCTAGTTTTAGATTCCGATGCTTCACTTGAGGTTTACTGTATCCCTTGGACATTCTTAATGACGATGAAACACAGAAATTGCATCCGAATTTAATACAGAAATCACAATGCCGATTTAAGTACATGAGGAATGACACTCTAACTTTGTATGATTTGAACCTCTCCTGTGAGTGCAGTTTTAGATTCCGATGCTTCACTTCAGGTTTACTGTATACCTTGGGCCATCTTATTGACGATGAAACACAGATATTGCATCCGAATTTAATACAATAGGCACAATGCCGACTTAAGTACAAGCGGACTGACACTCTAACTGTCTTTGATTTTAACCTCTACTGTGAGTCCAGTTTTAGAGTCCGATGCTTCACTTCTGGTTTATTGTATCCCATGGACGTTCTTATTGACGATGAAACACAGTAATTGCTTCCGAATTTAATACAAAAGGCTCAATGCCGACTTGATTACAAGAGGACTGACACTGTAACTTTCTATGATTTGAACCTCTCCTGTGAGTCCAGTTTTTGATTCCGATGCTTTACTTCAGGTTTACTGTATTCCTTGGACCATATTATTGACGATGAAGCACAGAAATAGCATCCGATTTTAATACAAAAGGCACAATGCCGACTTAAGTACAAGCGGACTGACACTCTAACTAACTATGATTTGAACCTCTCCTGTGAGCCCAGTTTTAGATTCCGATGCTTCACTTCAGGTTTACTCAGTCCCTTGAACCGTCTTATTAACGATGAAACACGGAAATTGCATCTGAATTTAATACAAAAGGCACAATGCCGACTTAAGTACATGAACACTCACACTCTTTCTATGATTTGAACCTCTTCTGTGAGTCCAGTTTTAGATTCCGATGCCTCACTTCAGGTTTACTGTATCCCTTGAACTTTCTTATTGACGATGAAAAACAGAAATTGCATCCGAATTTAATACAAAATGCACAATGCGGCCTGAAGTACAAGAGGACTGACACTCTAACTTTCTATGATTAGAACCACTCCTGTGAGTCCAGTTTTAGATTCCGATGCTTCAGGTTTACTGTATCCCTTGGACCTTCTCATTGACGATGAAACACAGAAATTGCATCCGAATTTAATACAAAAGGCACAATGCCGACTTAAGTACAAGAGGACTGACACTCTAACCTTCTATGATTTGAACCTCTCCTGTGAGTCCAGTTTTAGATTCCGACGCTTCACTTCAAGTTTACTGTATACCTTGGACCTTCTTATTGACGATGAAACACAGATATTGCATCCGAATTTAATACAAAAGGCACAATGCCGACTTAAGTACTAGAGGACTGACATTCAAACTTTCTTTGATTTGAACCTCTCCTGTGAGTCCAGTTTTAGATTCCGATGCTTCACTTCAGGTTTACTGTATCCCTTGGACCTTATTATTGACGATGAAAACAGAAATTGCATCCGAATTTAATACAAAAGGCACAATGCCGACTTAAGTACAAGAGGACTGACACACTATCTTTCTATGATTTGAACCACTCCTGTGAGTCCAGTTTCAGATTGCGATGCTTCACTTCAGGTTTACTGTATCCCTTGGACCTTCTTATTGACAATGAAACACAGAAATTGCATCCGAATTTAATACAAAAACCACAATGCTTACTTAAGTACATGAGGACTGACACTCTAACTTTGTATGATCTGAAACTCTCCTGTGAGTGCAGTTTTAGATTTCGATGCTTCACTTCAGGTTTACTGTATACCTTGGACCTTCTTATTGACGATGAAGCACAGAAATTGCATCCGATTTTAATACAAACGGCACAATGCCAACTTAAGTACAAGCGGAATGACTCTCCAACTTTCTATGATTCGAACCTCTCCTGTGAGTCCAGTTTTAGATTCCAATGCTTCAATTCAGGTTTACTGTATCCCTTGGACCTTCTTATTGAAGATGAAACACAGAAATTCCATCCGAATTTAATACAAAAGGCACAATGCCGACTTAAGTACAAGAGGTCTGACATACTAACTTTCTATGATTTGAACCTCTCCTGTGAGTCCAGACTTAGATTCCGACGCTTCACTTTAGGTTTACTGTATTTCTTGGACCTTCTTATTGACGATGAAACACAGAAATTGCATTCGAATTTAAGACAAAAAGCACAATGCAGACTTAAGTACAAGAGGACTGACACTCTAACTTTCTATGATTTGAACCTCTCCTGTGAGTCCAGACTTGGATTCCGATGCTTCACTTCAGGTTTACTGTATCTCTTGGACCTTCTTATTGACGATCAAACACAGATATTGCATCCGAATTTAATACAAAAGGCACAATGCCGATTTAAGTACAAGAGGACTGACACTCTAACATTCTATGATTTGAACCTCTCCTGTGAGTCCAGTTTTAGATTCCGATGCTTCACTTCAGGTTTACTGTATCGCTTGGATCTTCTTGTTGACGATGAAACACAGAAATTGCATCCGATTTTAATAAAGAAGTCGGAATGAAGACTTAAGTACAAGAGGTCTAACACACCAACTTTCTATGATTTGAACCTCTCCTGTGACTGCAGTTTTAGATTCCGATGGTTCACTTCAGGTTTACTCAGCCCTAGGACCGTCTTATAGACGATGAAGCACAGAAATTGCATCCGAATTTAATACAAAAGGCACAATGCCGACTTAAGTACAGGAGGACTGACACACTAACCTTCTATGATTTAAACCTCTCCTGTGAGTCCAGTTTTTGATTCTGATGCTACACTTCAGGTTTACTGTATCCCTTGTACCTTCTTATTGACGATGAAACACAGATATTGCATCCGAATTTATTACAAAAGGCACAATGACGACTTAAGTACAAGAGGACTGACACACTAACTTTCTATGATTTGAACCTCTCCTGTGAGTCCAGACTTAGATTCCGACGCATCACTTCAGGTTTACTGTATCCCTTGGACCTTCTTATTGACGATGAAACACAGATTTTGCATCTGAATTTAAGGCAAAAGGCACAATGCCGACTTAAGTACAAGAGGACTGACACTCTAACTTTCTATGATTTGAACCTCTCCTGTGAGTCCAGACTTGTATCCGACGCTTCACTTCATGTTTTCTGTATTCCTTGGATCTTCTTATTGACGATAAAACACAGAAATTGCATCCGAATTTAATACAAAATGCACAATGCCGACCTAAGTACAAGAGGACTGACACTCTAACTTTCTATGAGTTGAACCTCTTCTGTGAGTCCAGTTTTAGATTCCGATGCTCACTTCAGGTTCACTGTATCCGTTGGATCTTCTTATTGATGAAGAAACACAGAAATTGCATCCGAATTTTATACAAAATGCACAATGCGGCCTGAAGTACAAGAGGACTGACACTCTAACTTTCTATGATTTGAACCATTCCTGTGAGTCCAGGTTTAGATTCCGATGCTTCACTTCAGGTTTACTGTATCCCTTGGACCTTCTTATTGACGATGAAGCACAGAAATTACATCCGAATTTATTACAAAAGGCACAATGCCGACTTGAGTACAAGAGGACTGACACTCTAACTTTCTATGATTTGAACCTCTCCTGTGTGTCCAGTTTTAGATTCCGATGCTTCACTTCAGGTTTACTGTATCCCTTGGACCTTCTTATTGACGATGAAACACAAAAATTGTATCCGAATTTAATACAAAATGCACACGCTGACTTAAGTACAAGAGGATTGACACTCTAACATTCTATGATTTGAACCTCTCCTGTGAGTCCAGTTTTAGATTCCGATGCTTCACTTGAGGTTTACTGTATCCCTTGGATATTCTTAATGACGATGAAACACAGAAATTGCATCCGAATTTAATACAAAAATCACAATGCCGACTTAAGTACATGAGGACTGACACTCTAACTTTCTATGATTTGAACCTCTCCTGTGAGTGCAGTTCTAGATTCCGATGCTTCACTTCAGGTTTACTGTATACCTTGGGCCATCTTATTGACGATGAAACACAGATATTGCATCCGAATTTAATACAAAAGGCACAATGCCGACTTAAGTACAAGCGGACTGACACTCTAACTCTCTATGATTTTAACCTCTCATGTGAGTCCAGTTTTAGAGTCCGATGCTTCACTTCTGGTTTACTGTATCCCATGGACGTTCTTATTGACGATGAAACACAGTAATTGCTTCCGAATTTAAAACAGAAAGCACAATGCCGACTTAAGTACAAGTGGACTGACACTCTAACTTTCGATGATTTGAACCTCTCCTGTGAGTCCAGACTTGAATTCCGATGCTTCACTTCAGGTTTACTGTATCCCTTGGACCTACTTATTGACGATGAAACTCAGAAATTGCATCCGAATTTAATACAAAAGGCACAATGCCGATTTAAGTACAAGAGGACTGACACTCTAACTTTCTATGATTTGAACCTCTCCTGGGAGTCCAGTTTTAGATTCCGATGCTACACTTCAAGGTTACTGTATCCCTTGTACCTTCTTATTAACGATGAAACACAGAAATTGCATCCGAATTTATTACAAAAGGCACAATGCCGACTTAAGTACAAGAGGGCTGACACTCTGACATTCTTTGATTTGAACCTCTCCTGTTAGCCCAGTTTTAGATTCCGATGCTTCACTTGAGGTTTACTGTATCCGTTGGACCTTCTTATTGACGATAAAAACAGAAATTGCATCCGAATTTAATACAAAAGGCACCATGCCGACCTAAGTACAAGAGGACTGACACTCTAACTTTCGGTGAGTTGAACCTCTTCTGTGATTCCAGTTTTAGATTCCGATGCCTCACTTCAGGTTCACTGTATCCCTTGGACCTTCTTATTGACGATGAAACACAGAACTTGCATCCGGATTTAATACAAAATGCACAATGCGGCCTGAAGTACAAGAGGACTGACACTCTATGATTTGAACCACTCCCGTGAGTCCAGTTTTAGATTCCGATGCTTCACTTCAGGTTTACTGTATCCCTTGGACCTTCTTATTGACGATGAAACACAGAAATAGCATCCGTATTTAATGCAAAAGGCACAATGCCGACTTGAGTACAAGAGGACTGACACTCTAACTTTCTATGATTTGAACCTCTCCTGTGAGTCCAGTTTTTGATTCCGATGCTTCACTTGAGGTTTACTGTATCCCTTGGATATTCTTAATGACGATGAAACACAGAAATTGCATCCGAATTTAATACAAAAATCACAATGCCGACTTAAGTACATGAGGACTGACACTCTAACTTTCTATGATTTGAACCTCTCCTGTGAGTGCAGTTCTAGATTCCGATGCTTCACTTCAGGTTTACTGTATACCTTGGGCCATCTTATTGACGATGAAACACAGATATTGCATCCGAATTTAATACAAAAGGCACAATGCCGACTTAAGTACAAGCGGACTGACACTCTAACTCTCTATGATTTTAACCTCTCATGTGAGTCCAGTTTTAGAGTCCGATGCTTCACTTCTGGTTTACTGTATCCCATGGACGTTCTTATTGACGATGAAACACAGTAATTGCTTCCGAATTTAAAACAGAAAGCACAATGCCGACTTAAGTACAAGTGGACTGACACTCTAACTTTCGATGATTTGAACCTCTCCTGTGAGTCCAGACTTGAATTCCGATGCTTCACTTCAGGTTTACTGTATCCCTTGGACCTACTTATTGACGATGAAACTCAGAAATTGCATCCGAATTTAATACAAAAGGCACAATGCCGATTTAAGTACAAGAGGACTGACACTCTAACTTTCTATGATTTGAACCTCTCCTGGGAGTCCAGTTTTAGATTCCGATGCTACACTTCAAGGTTACTGTATCCCTTGTACCTTCTTATTAACGATGAAACACAGAAATTGCATCCGAATTTATTACAAAAGGCACAATGCCGACTTAAGTACAAGAGGGCTGACACTCTGACATTCTTTGATTTGAACCTCTCCTGTTAGCCCAGTTTTAGATTCCGATGCTTCACTTGAGGTTTACTGTATCCGTTGGACCTTCTTATTGACGATAAAAACAGAAATTGCATCCGAATTTAATACAAAAGGCACCTTGCCGACCTAAGTACAAGAGGACTGACACTCTAACTTTCGGTGAGTTGAACCTCTTCTGTGATTCCAGTTTTAGATTCCGATGCCTCACTTCAGGTTCACTGTATCCCTTGGACCTTCTTATTGACGATGAAACACAGAACTTGCATCCGGATTTAATACAAAATGCACAATGCGGCCTGAAGTACAAGAGGACTGACACTCTATGATTTGAACCACTCCCGTGAGTCCAGTTTTAGATTCCGATGCTTCACTTCAGGTTTACTGTATCCCTTGGACCTTCTTATTGACGATGAAACACAGAAATAGCATCCGTATTTAATGCAAAAGGCACAATGCCGACTTGAGTACAAGAGGACTGACACTCTAACTTTCTATGATTTGAACCTCTCCTGTGAGTCCAGTTTTTGATTCCCATGCTTCACTTCAGGTTTACTGTATCCCTTGGACCTTCTTATTGACGATGAAAACAGAAATTGCATCCGAATTTAACACAAAAGTCACAATGCCGACTTAAGTACATGAGGACTGACACTCTTTCTATGATTTGAACCTCTTCCGTGAGTCCAGTTTTAGATTCCGATGTCTCACTTCGGTTTACTGTATCCCTTGAGCTTTCTTATTGACGACGAATCACAGAAATTGCATCCGAATTTAATACAAAATGCTCAAAGCGGCCTGAAGTACAAGAGGACTGACACTCTAACTTTCTATGATTTGAACCACTCCTGTGAGTCCAGATTTAGATTCCGATGCTTCACTTCAGGTCTACTGTATCCCTTGGACCTTCTTATTGACGATGAAACACGGATATTGCAACCTAATTTAATACAAAAGGCACAAAGCGGACTTGAGTACAAGAGGACTGACACTCTAACTTTCTATGATTTGAACCTCTCCTGTGTGTCCAGTTTTAGATTCCGATGCTTCACTTCAGGTTTACTGTATCCCTTGGACCTTCTTATTGACGATGAAAACAGAAATTGCATCCGAATTCAATACAAAAGGCACAATGCCGACTTAAGTACAAGAGGACTGACAATCTAACTTTCTATGATTTGTACCTCTCCTGTGAGTCCAGTTTTAGATTCCAATGCTTAGCTTCAGGTTTACTGTATCCCTTGGCCCTTCTTATTGACGATGAAACACAGAAATTGCATCCGAATTTAAGACAAAAAGCACAATGCCGACTTAAGTACAAGAGGACTGACACTCTAACTTTCGATGATTTGAACCTCTCCTGTGAGTCCAGACTTGGATTCCGATGGTTCACTTCAGGTTTACTGTATCCCATGGACCTTCTTATTGACGATGAAACACAGAAATTGCATCCGAATTTAATACAAAAGCACAATGGCGACTTAAGTACAAGAGGACTGACACTCTAACTTTCTATGATTTGAACCTCTACGTTGAGTCCAGTCTTAGATTCCGATGCTTCTCTTCAGGTTTACTGTATCCCTTGGACCTTCTTATTGACGATGAAACACAGAAATTGAATCCCAATTTAATACAAAAGGCACAATGCCGACTTAAGTACAAGCGGACTGACACTCTAACATTCTATACTTTGAACATCTCCTGTGAGTCCAGTTTTAGATTCCGATGCTTTACTTCAGGTTTACTGTATCCCTTGGACACTTTTATTGACGATGAAACACAGAAATTGCATCCGTATTAAATACAAAAGGCACAATGCCGACTTAAGTACAAGAGGACTGACACTCTAACTTTCTATGATTTGAACCTCTCCTGTGAGTCCAGTTTTAGATTCCGATGCTACACTTCAAGTTTACTGTATCCCTTGTACCTTCTTATTAACGATGAAACACAGAAATTGCATCCGAATTTATTAGAAAAGGCACAATGCCGACTTAAGTACAAGAGGACTGACACTCTAACATTCTTTGATTTGAACCTCTCCTGTGAGTCCAGTTTTAGAATCCGATGCTTCACTTCAGGTTTACTGTATCCGTTGGACCTTCTCATTGACGATGAAAACAGAAATTGCATCCGAATTTAATGCAAAGGGCACAATGCCGCCCTAAGTACAAGAGGACTGACACTCTAACTTTCTATGAGTTGAACCTCTTCTGTGAGTCCAGTTTTAGATTCCGATGCCTCACTTCAGGTTCACTGTATCCCTTTGACCTTCTTATTGACGATGAAACACAGAAATTGCATCCGTATTTAATACAAAAGGCACAATGCCGACTTGAGTACAAGAAGACTGACACTCTAACTTTCTATGATTTGAAGCTCTCCTGTGTGTTCAGATTTAGATTCCGATGCTTCACTTCAGGTTAACTGTATCCTTTGGACTCTCTTATTGACGATGAAACACAGAAATTGCATCCGAATTTAATACAAAAGGCACAATGCCGACTTAAGTACAAGAGGATTGACACTTTAACTTTCTATGATTTGAAGCTCTCCTGTGTGTTCAGTTTTAGATTCCGATGCTTCACTTCAGGTTTACTGTATCCCTTGATCCTTCTTATTGACGATGAAACACAGTAATTGCATCCGAATTTAATACAAAAGGCTCAATGCCGACTTAATTACAAGGGGACTGACACTCTAACTTTCTATGATTTGAACCTCTCCTGTGATTCCAGATTTAGATTCCGATGCTACACTTCAGATATACTATATCCCTTGTAGCTTCTTATTGACGATGAAACACAAAAATTGCATCCGAATTTATTACAAAAGGCACAATGCCGACTTATGTACAAGAGGACTGACACTCTAACATTCTTTGATTTGAACCTCTCCTGTGAGTCCAGTTTTAGATTCCGATGCTTCACTTCAGGTTTACTGTATCCCTTGGACCTTCTTATTGACGATGAAAACAGAAATTGCATCCGAATTTAATACAAAAGTCACAATGCCGACTTAAGTACATGAGGACTGACACTCTTTCTATGATTTGAACCTCTTCTGTGTGTCCAGTTTTAGATTCCGATGTCTCACTTCAGGTTTACTGTATCCCTTGGACCTTCTTATTGACGATGAAACATAGAAATTGCATCCTAAATTAATACAAAAGGCACAATGCGGACTTGAGTACAAGAGGACTGACACTCTACCTTTCTATGATTTGAACCTCTCCTGTGTGTCCAGTTTTAGATTCCGATGCTTATCTTCAGGTTTACTGTATCCCTTGGACCTTCTTATTAACGATGAAAACAGAAATTGCATCCGAATTTAATACAAAAGGCACAATGCCGACTTAAGTACAAGAGGACTGACAATCTAACTTTCTATAATTTGTACCTCTCCTGTGAGTCCAGTTTTAGATTCCAATGCTTCACTTCAGGTTTACTGTATCCCTTGGCCCTTCTTATTGACGATGAAACACAGAAATTGCATCCGAATTTAATACAAAAGCACAATGCCGACTTAAGTACAAGAGGACTGACACTCTAACTTTCTATGATTTGAACCTCTACTGTGAGTCCAGTCTTAGATTCCGATGCTTCTCTTCAGGTTTACTGTATCCCTTGGACCTTCTTATTGACGATGAAACACAGAAATTGCATCCCAATTTAATACAAAGGCACAATGCCGACTTAAGTACAAGCGGACTGACACTTTAACATTCTTTGATTTGAACCTCTCCTGTGAGTTTAGTTTTAGATTCCGATGCTTCACTTCAGGTTTACTGTATCCGTTGGACCTTCTTATTGACGATGAAAACAGAAATTGCATCCGAATTTAATGCAAAAGGCACAATGCCGACCTAAGTACAAGAGGACTGACACTCTAACTTTCTATGAGTTGAACCTCTTCTGTGAGTCCAGTTTTAGATTCCGATGCTTCTCTTCAGGTTTACTGTATCCCTTTGACCTTCTTATTGACGATGAAACACAGAAATTGCATCCGTATTTAATACAAAAGGCACAATGCCGACATGAGTACAAGAAGACTGACACTCTAACTTCCTATGATTTGAAGCTCTCCTGTGTGTTCAGTTTTAGATTCCGATGCTTCACTTCAGGTTTACTGTATCCTTTGGACCCTCTTATTGACGATGAAACACAGAAATTGCATCCGAATTTAATACAAAAGGAACAATGCCGACTTAAGTACAAGAGGATTGACTCTCTAACTTTCTATGATTTGAAGCTCTCCTGTGTGTTCAGTTTTAGATTCCGATGCTTCACTTCAGGTTTACTGTATCCCTTGGACCTTCTTATTGACGATGAAACACAGTAATTGCTTCCGCATTTAATACAAAAGGCTCAATGCCGACTTAATTACAAGGGGACTGACACTCTAACTTTCTATGATTTGAACCTCTCCTGTGATTCCAGATTTAGATTCCGATGCTACACTTCAGGTTTACTGTATCCCTTGTAACTTCTTATTGACGATGAAACACAAAAATTGCATCCGAATTTGTTACAAATGGCACAATGCCGACTTATGTACAAGAGGACTGACACTCTAACATTCTTTGATTTGAACCTCTGCTGTGAGTCCAGTTTTAGATTCCGATGCTTCACTTCAGGTTTACTGTATCCCTTGGACCTTCTTATTGACGATGAAAACAGAAATTGCATCCGAATTTAATACGAAAGTCACAATGCCGACTTAAGTACATGAGGACTGACACTCTTTCTATGATTTGAACCTCTTCTGTGTGTCCAGTTTTAGATTCCGATGTCTCACTTCAGGTTTACTGTATCCCTTGGACCTTCTTATTGACGATGAAACATAGAAATTGCATCCTAAATTAATACAAAAGGCACAATGCGGACTTGAGTACAAGAGGACTGACACTCTAACTTTCTATGATTTGAACCTATCCTGTGTGTCCAGTTTTAGATTCCGATGCTTCACTTCGGGTTTACTGTATCCCTTGGACCTTCTTATTGACGATGAAAACAGAAATTGCATCCGAATTTAATACAAAAGGCACAATGCCGACATAAGTACAAGAGGACTGACACTCTAACTTTCTTTGATTTGTACCTCTCCTGTGAGTCCAGTTTTAGATTCCGATGCTTTACTTCAGGTTTACTGTATCCCTTGCACCTTCTTGTTGACGATGAAACACAGAAATTGCATCCGAATATAAGACAAAAAGCACAATGCCGACTTAAGTACAAGAAGGACTGACACTCTAACTTTCGGTGATTCGAACCTGTCCTGTGAGTCCAGACTTGGATTCCGATGCTTCACTTCAGGTTTACTGTATCCCTTGGACCTTCTTATTGACGATGAAACACAGAAATTGCATCCGAATTTAAGACAAAAAGCACAATGCCGACTTAAGTACAAGAGGACTGACACTCTAACTTTCGATGATTTGAACCTCTCCTGTGAGTGCAGTTTTAGATTCCGATGCTTCACCTCAGGTTTACTGTATTCGTTGGGCCATCTTATTGACGATGAAACGCAAATATTGCATCCGAATTTAATACAAAAGGCACAATGCCGACTTAAGTACAAGAGGACTGACACTCTAACTGTCTATGATGTTAACCTCTCCTGTGAGTCCAGTTTTAGTGTCCGTTGCTTCACGTCTGGTTAACTGTATCCCTTGGACGTTCTTATTGACGATGAAACACAGTAATTGCTTCCGAAATTTAAAACAAAAGGCTCAATGCCGACTTCATTAGAAGGGGACAGACACTCTAACTTTCTTTGATTTAAACCACTCCTGTTATTCCAGATTTAGATTCCGATGCTACACTTCAGGTTTACTGTATCCCTTCTAACTTCTTATTGACGAAGAAACACAAATATTGCATCCGAATTTATTACAAAAGGCACAATGCCGACTCATGTACAAGAGGACTGACACTCTAACTTTCTTTGATTTGAACCTCTCCTGTGAGTCCAGTTTTTGATTCCGATGCTTCACTTCAGGTTTACTGTATCCCTTGGACCTTCTAATTGACGAAGAAACACAGAAATTGCATCCGAATGTAAGACAAAAAGCACAATGCCGACTTAAGTACAAGAGGACTGACACTCTAACTTTCGATGATTTGAACCTCTCCTGTGAGTCCAGACTTGGATTCCGATGCTTCACTTCAGGTTTACTGTATCCCTTGGACCTTCTTATTGACGATGAAACACAGAAATTGCATCCGAATTTAATACAAAAGGCACAATGCCGACATAAGTACAAGAGGACTGACACTCTAACTTTCTATAATTTGAACCTCTACTGTGAGTCCAGTCTTAGATTCCGATTCTTCTCTTCAGGTTTACTGTATCCCTTGGACTTTCTTATTGACGATGAAACACAGAAATTGCATCCAAATTAAATACAAAAGGCACAATGCCGACTTAAGTACAAGAGGACTGACACTCTAACATTCTATGATTTGAACCTCTCCTGTGAGTCCAGTTTTAGATTCCGATGCTTCACTTCAGGTTTACTGTATCCCTTTGACCTTCTTATTGACGATGAAACACAGAAATTGCATCCGTATTTAATACAAAAGGCACAATGCCGACATGAGTACAAGAAGACTGACACTCTAACTTCCTATGATTTGAAGCTCTCCTGTGTGTTCAGTTTTAGATTCCGATGCTTCACTTCAGGTTTACTGTATCCTTTGGACCCTCTTATTGACGATGAAACACAGAAATTGCATCCGAATTTAATACAAAAGGAACAATGCCGACTTAAGTACAAGAGGATTGACTCTCTAACTTTCTATGATTTGAAGCTCTTCTGTGTGTTCAGTTTTAGATTCCGATGCTTCACTTCAGGTTTACTGTATCCCTTGGACCTTCTTATTGACGATGAAACACAGTAATTGCTTCCGCATTTAATACAAAAGGCTCAATGCCGACTTAATTACAAGGGGACTGACACTCTAACTTTCTATGATTTGAACCTCTCCTGTGATTCCAGATTTAGATTCCGATGCTACACTTCAGGTTTACTGTATCCCTTGTAACTTCTTATTGACGATGAAACACAAAAATTGCATCCGAATTTGTTACAAATGGCACAATGCCGACTTATGTACAAGAGGACTGACACTCTAACATTCTTTGATTTGAACCTCTGCTGTGAGTCCAGTTTTAGATTCCGATGCTTCACTTCAGGTTTACTGTATCCCTTGGACCTTCTTATTGACGATGAAAACAGAAATTGCATCCGAATTTAATACGAAAGTCACAATGCCGACTTAAGTACATGAGGACTGACACTCTTTCTATGATTTGAACCTCTTCTGTGTGTCCAGTTTTAGATTCCGATGTCTCACTTCAGGTTTACTGTATCCCTTGGACCTTCTTATTGACGATGAAACATAGAAATTGCATCCTAAATTAATACAAAAGGCACAATGCGGACTTGAGTACAAGAGGACTGACACTCTAACTTTCTATGATTTGAACCTATCCTGTGTGTCCAGTTTTAGATTCCGATGCTTCACTTCGGGTTTACTGTATCCCTTGGACCTTCTTATTGACGATGAAAACAGAAATTGCATCCGAATTTAATACAAAAGGCACAATGCCGACATAAGTACAAGAGGACTGACACTCTAACTTTCTTTGATTTGTACCTCTCCTGTGAGTCCAGTTTTAGATTCCGATGCTTTACTTCAGGTTTACTGTATCCCTTGCACCTTCTTGTTGACGATGAAACACAGAAATTGCATCCGAATATAAGACAAAAAGCACAATGCCGACTTAAGTACAAGAAGGACTGACACTCTAACTTTCGGTGATTCGAACCTGTCCTGTGAGTCCAGACTTGGATTCCGATGCTTCACTTCAGGTTTACTGTATCCCTTGGACCTTCTTATTGACGATGAAACACAGAAATTGCATCCGAATTTAAGACAAAAAGCACAATGCCGACTTAAGTACAAGAGGACTGACACTCTAACTTTCGATGATTTGAACCTCTCCTGTGAGTGCAGTTTTAGATTCCGATGCTTCACCTCAGGTTTACTGTATTCGTTGGGCCATCTTATTGACGATGAAACGCAAATATTGCATCCGAATTTAATACAAAAGGCACAATGCCGACTTAAGTACAAGAGGACTGACACTCTAACTGTCTATGATGTTAACCTCTCCTGTGAGTCCAGTTTTAGTGTCCGTTGCTTCACGTCTGGTTAACTGTATCCCTTGGACGTTCTTATTGACGATGAAACACAGTAATTGCTTCCGAAATTTAAAACAAAAGGCTCAATGCCGACTTCATTAGAAGGGGACAGACACTCTAACTTTCTTTGATTTAAACCACTCCTGTTATTCCAGATTTAGATTCCGATGCTACACTTCAGGTTTACTGTATCCCTTCTAACTTCTTATTGACGAAGAAACACAAATATTGCATCCGAATTTATTACAAAAGGCACAATGCCGACTCATGTACAAGAGGACTGACACTCTAACTTTCTTTGATTTGAACCTCTCCTGTGAGTCCAGTTTTTGATTCCGATGCTTCACTTCAGGTTTACTGTATCCCTTGGACCTTCTAATTGACGATGAAACACAGAAATTGCATCCGAATGTAAGACAAAAAGCACAATGCCGACTTAAGTACAAGAGGACTGACACTCTAACTTTCGATGATTTGAACCTCTCCTGTGAGTCCAGACTTGGATTCCGATGCTTCACTTCAGGTTTACTGTATCCCTTGGACCTTCTTATTGACGATGAAACACAGAAATTGCATCCGAATTTAATACAAAAGGCACAATGCCGACATAAGTACAAGAGGACTGACACTCTAACTTTCTATAATTTGAACCTCTACTGTGAGTCCAGTCTTAGATTCCGATTCTTCTCTTCAGGTTTACTGTATCCCTTGGACTTTCTTATTGACGATGAAACACAGAAATTGCATCCAAATTAAATACAAAAGGCACAATGCCGACTTAAGTACAAGAGGACTGACACTCTAACATTCTATGATTTGAACCTCTCCTGTGAGTCCAGTTTTAGATTCCGATGCTTCACTTCAGGTTTACTGTATCGCTTCGATCTTCTTATTGACGATGAAACACAGAAATTGCATCCGATTTTAATACAAAAAGCACAATGCCGACTTAAGTACAAGTGGACTAACACTCTAACTTTCTATGATTTTAACCTCTCCTGTGAGTCCAGTTTTAGATTCCGATGCTTCACTTCAGGTTTACTGTATCCCTTGGACATTCTTATTGACGATGAAACACAGAAATTGCATCCGAATGTAATACAAAAATGACAATGCCGACTTAAGTACATGAGGACTGACACTCTAACTTTCGATGATTTGAACCTCTCCTGTGAGTGCAGTTTTAGATTCCGATGCTTCACTTCAGGTTTACTGTATACCTTGGGCCATCTTATTCACGATGAAACGCAAATATTGCATCCGAATTTAATACAAAAGGCACAATGCCGACTTAAGTACAAGAGGACTGACACTCTAACTGTCTCTGATGTTAACCTCTCCTGTGAGTCCAGTTTTTGTGTCCGATGCTTCACTTCTGGTTAACTGTATCCCTTGGACGTTCTTATTGACGATGAAACACAGTAATTGCTTCCGAATTTTAAAACAAAAGGCTCAATGCCGACTTCATTAGAAGGGGACAGACACTCTAACATTCTTTGATTTGAACCACTCCTGTTATTCCAGATTTAGATTCCGATGCTACACTTCAGGTTTACTGTATCCCTTGTAACTTCTTATTGACGATGAAACACAAATATTGCATCCGAATTTATTACAAAAGGCACAATGCCGACTCATGTACAAGAGGACTGACACTGTAACTTTCTTTGATTTGAACCTCTCCTGTGAGTCCAGTTTTTTATTCCGATGCTTCGCTTCAGGTTTACTGTATCCCTTGGACCTTCTTATTGACGATGAAAACAGAAATTGAATCCGAATTTAACACAAAAGTCCCAATGCCGACTTAAGTACATGAGGACTGACACTCTTTCTATGATTTGAACCTCTTCTGTGAGTCCAGTTTTAGATTCCGATGTCTCACTTCAGGTTTACTGTATCCCTTGAACTTTCTTATTGACGATGAATCACAGAAAATGCATCCGAATTTAATACAAAATGCACAATGCGGCCTGAAGTACAAGAGGACTGACACTCTAATTTTCTATGATTTGTACCACTCCTGTGAGTCCAGTTTTCGATTCCGATGCTTCACTTCAGGTTTACTGTATCCCTTGGACCTTCTTATTGACGATGAAAACAGAAATTGCATCCGAATTTAATACAAAAGGCACAATGCCGACTTAAGTACAAGAGGACTGACACTCTAACTTTCTATGATTTGTACCTCTCCTGTGAGTCCAGTTTTAGATTCCAATGCTTCACTTCAGGTTGACTGTATCCCTTGGCCCTTCTTAATGACGATGAAACACAGAAATTGCATCCGAATTTAAGACAAAAAGCACAATGCCGAATTAAGTACAAGAGGACTGACGCTCTAACTTTCGATGATTTGAACCACTCCTGTGAGTCCAGACTTGGATTCCGATGCTCCACTTCAGGTTTACTGTATCCCTTGAACCTTCTTATTGACGATGAAACACAGAAATTGCATCCGAATTTAATACAAAAGGCACAATGCCGACTTAAGTACAAGAGGACTGACACTCTATATTTCGATGATTTGAACCTCTACTGTGAGTCCAGTCTTAGATTCCGATGCTTCTCTTCAGGTTTACTGTATCCCTTGGACCTTCTTATTGACGATGAAACACAGAAATTGCATCCGAGTTAAATACAAAAGGCACAATGCCGACTTAAGTACAAGAGGACTGACACTCTAACTTTCTATGATTTGAACCTCTCCTGTGAGTCCAGTTTTAGATTCCGATGCTACACTTCAAATTTACTGTATCCCTTGTACTTTCTTATTAACGATGAAACGCAGAAATTACATCCGAATTTATTAGAAAAGGCACAATGCCGACTTAAGTACAAGAGGTCTGACACTCTAACTTTCTATGATTTGTACCTCTCCTGTGAGTCCAGTTTTAGATTCCAATGCTTCACTTCAGGTTTACTGTATCCCTTGGCCCTTCATAATGACGATGAAACACAGAAATTGCATCCGAATTTAAGACAAAAAGCACAATGCCGACTTAAGTACAAGAGGACTGACGCTCTAAATTTCGATGATTTGAACATCTCCTGTGAGTCCAGACTTGGATTCCGATGCTCCACTTCCGGTTTACTGTATCCCTTGAACCTTCTTATTGACGATGAAACACAGAAATTGCATCCGAATTTAATACAAAAGGCACAATGCCGACTTAAGTACAAGAGGACTGACACTCTAACTTTCTATGAGTTGAACCTCTTCTGTGAGTCCAGTTTTAGATTCCGATGCCTCACTTCAGGTTCACTGTATCCCTTGGACCATCTTAATGACGATGAAACACAGAAATTGCATCCGAATTTAATACAAAATCCACAATGCGGCCTGATGTTCAAGAGGACTGACACTCTAACTTTCTATGATTTGAACTACTCCTGTTATTCCAGTTTTAGATTCCGATGCTTCACTTCAGGTTTACTGTATCCCTTGGACCTTGTAATTGACGATGAAACACAGAAATTGCATCCGTACTTAATACAAAAGGCACAATGCCGACATGAGTACAAGAAGACTGACACTCTAACTTTCTATGATTCTAAGCTCTCCTGTGTGTCCAGTTTTAGATTCCGATGCTTCACTTCAGGTTTACTGTATCCCTTGGACCTTCTTATTGACGATGAAACACAGAATTTGCAACCGAATTTAATACAAAACGCTCAATGCCGACTTAATTACAAGGGGACTGACACTCTAACTTTCTATGATTTGAACCTCTCATGTGATTCCAGATTTATATTCCGATGCTACACTTCGGTGTTTACTGTCTCTCTTGTAACTTCTTATTGACGATGAAACACAAAAATTGCATCCGAATTTATTACAAAAGGCACAATGCCGAGTTATGTACAAGAGGACTGACACTCTAACATTCTTTGATTTGAACCTCTCCTGTGAGTCCAGTTTTAGATTCCGATGCTTCACTTCAGGTTTACTGTATCCCTTGGACCTTCTTATTGACGATGAAAAAAGAAATTGCATCCGAATTTAATACACAAGTCACAATGCCGACTTAAGTACATGAGGTCTGACACTCTTTCTATGATTTGAACCTCTTCTGTGTGTCCAGTTTAAGATTCCGATGTTTCACTTCAGGTTTACTGTATCCCTTGGACCTTCTTATTGACGATGAAACACAGAAATTGCATCCTAAATTAATACAATAGGCACAATGCGGACTTGAGTACAAGAGGACTGACACTCTAACTTGCTATGATTTGAACCTCTCCTGTGTGTCCAGTTTTAGATACCGATGCTTCACTTCAGGTTTACTGTATCCCTTGGACCTTCATATTGACGATGAAAACAGAAATTGCATCCAAATTTAATACAAAAGGCACAATGCCGACATAAGTACAAGAGGACTGACACTCTAACTTTCTTTGATTTGTTCCTCTCCTGTGAGTCCAGTTTTAGATTCCGATGCTTCACTTCAGGTTTACTGTATCCCTTGGACCTTCTTGTTGACGATGAAACATAGAAATTGCATCCGAATTTAAGACAAAAAGCCCAATGCCGACTTAAGTACAAGGGGACTGACACTCTACCTTTCGATGATTCGAACCTCTCCTGTGAGTCCAGACTTGGATTCCGATGCTTCACTTCAGGTTTACTGTATCCCTTGGACCTTCTTATTGACGATGAAACACAGAAATTGCATCCGAATTTAATACAAAAGGCACAATGCCGACTTAAGTACAGGAGGACTGACACTCTAACTTTCTATGATTTAAACCTCTACTGTGAGTCCAGTCTTAGATTCCGATGTTTCTCTTCAGGTTTACTGTATCCCTTGGACCTTCTTATTGACGATGAAACACAGAAATTGCATCCCAATTTAATACAAAAGGCACAATGCCGACTTAAGTACAAGCGGACTGACACTCTAACATTCTATAATTTGAACATCTCCTGTGAGTCCAGTTTTAGATTCCGATGCTTTACTTCAGGTTTACTGTTTCCCTTGGACACTTTTATTGACGATGAAACACAGAAATTGCATCCGAATTAAATACAAAATGCACAATGCCGACTTAAGTACAAGAGGACTGACACTCTAACATTCTATGATTTGAACCTCTCCTGTGAGTCCAGCTTTAGATTCCGATGCTTCACTTCAGGTTTACTGTATCGCTTGGATCTTCGTATTGACGCTTAAACACAGAAATTGCATCCGATTTTAATACAAAAGGCACAATGCCGACTTAAGTACAAGAGGACTAACACTCTAACTTTCTATGATTTGAACCTCTCCTGTGAGTCCAGTTTTAGATTCCGATGCTTCACTTCAGGTTTACACAGACCCTTGGAACGTCTTATTGACGATGAAACACAGAAATAGCATCCGAATTTAATACAAAAGGCACAATGCCGACTTAAGTACAAGAGGACTGACACTCTAACCTTCTATGATTTGAACCTCTCCTGTGAGTCCAGTTTTAGATTCCAATGCTTCACTTCAGGTTTACTGCATACCTTGGACCTTCTTATTCACGATGACACACAGATATTGCATCCGAATTTAATACAAAAGGCACAATGCCGACTTAAGAACTAGAGGACAGACACTCTAACTCTCTATGATTTTAACCACTCCTGTGAGTCCAGTTTTAGAGTCCGGTGCTTCACTTCTGGTTTACTGTATCCCTTGGACGTTCTTATTGACGATGAAACACAGTAATTGCTTCCGAATCTAACACAAAAGGCACAATGCCGACTTAATTACAAGAGGACTGACACTCTAACTTTCTATGATTTGAACCTCTCCTGTGATTCCAGTTTTAGATTCCGATGCTTCACTTCAGGTTTTCTGTATCCCTCGGATCTTCTTATTGACGATCTAACACAGAAATTGCATCCGAATTTAATACAAAAGGCACAATGCCGACTTAAGTACATTAGGACTGACACTCTTTCTATGATTTGAACCTCTTCTGTGAGTCCAGTTTAAGATTCCGATGTCTCACTTCAGGTTTACTGTATCCTGTTGGACCTTCTTATTGACTATGAAACACAGAAATTGCATCCTAATTTAATACAAAAAGCACAATGCGGACTTGAGTACAAGAGGACTGGCACTCTAACTTTCTATGATTTGAACCTCTCCTGTGTGTCCAGTTTTAGATTCCGATGCTTCACTTCAGGTTTACTGTATCCCTTGCACCTTCTCATTGACGATGAAAACAGAAATTGCATACGAATTTAATACAAAAAGCACAATGCCGACATAAGTACAAGAGGACTGACACTCTAACTTTCTTTGATTTGTACCTCTCCTCTGAGTCCAGTTTTAGATTCCGATGCTTCACTTCAGGTTTACTGTATCCCTTGGACCTTCTTGTTGACGATGAAACACAGAAATTGCATCCGAATTTAAGACAAAGCACAATGCCGACTTAAGTACAAGAAGGACTGACACTCTAACTTTCGATGATTCGAACCTCTCCTGTGAGTCCAGACTAGGATTCCGATGCTTCACTTCAGGTTTACTGTATCCCTTGGACCTTCTTATTGACGATGAAACACAGAAATTGCATCCGAATTTAATACAAAAGGCACAATGCCGACTTAAGTACAGGAGGACTGACACTCTAACTTTCTATGATTTGAACCTCTACTGTGAGTCCAGTCTTAGATTCCGATGCTTCTCTTCAGGTTTACTGTATCCCTTGGACCTTCTTATTGACGATGAAACACAGAAATTGCATCCCAATTTAATACAAAAGGCACAATGCCGACTTCAGTACAAGCGGACTGACACTCTAACATTCTATAATTTGAACATCTCCTGTGAGTCCAGTTTTAGGTTCCGATGCTTTACTTCAGGTTTACTGTATCCCTTGGACACTTTTATTGACGATGAAACACAGAAATTGCATCCGACTTAAATACAAAATGCACAATGCCGACATAAGTACAAGAGGACTGACACTCTAACATTCTATGATTTGATCCTCTCCTGTGAGTCCAGTTTTAGATTCCGATGCTTAACTTCAAGTTTACTGTATCACTTCGATCATCTTATTGACGATGAAACACAGAAATTGCATCCGATGTTAATACAAAAGGCACAATTCCGACTTAAGTACAAGAGGACTAACACTCTAACTTTCTATGATTTGAACCTCTCCAGTGAGTCCAGTTTTAGATTCCGATGCTTCACTTCAGGTTTACACAGTCCCTTGGACCGTCTTATTGACGATGAAACACAGAAATAGCATCCGAATTTAATACAAAATGCACAATGCGGCCTGAAGTACAAGAGGACTGACACTCTAACTTTCTATGATTTGAACCACTCCTGTGAGTCCAGTTTTACATTCCGATGCTTCACTTCAGGTTTACTGTACCCCTTGGACCTTCTCATTGACGATGAAACACAGAAATTGCATCCTAATTTAATACAAAAGGCACAATGCAGACTTAAGTACAAGAGGACTAACACTCTAACTTTCTATGATTTGAACCTCTCCTATGAGTCCAGTTTTAGATTCCGATGCTTCACTTCAGGTTTACACAGACCCTTGGACCGTCTTATTGACGATGAAACACAAAAATAGCATCCGAATTTAATACAAAAGGCACAATGCCGATTTAAGTACCAGAGGACTGACACTCTAACCTTCTATGATTTGAACCTCTCCTGTGAGCCCAGTTTTAGATTCCAATGCTTCACTTCAGGTTTACTGTATACCTTGGACCTTCTTATTCACGATGAAACACAGATATTGCATCCGAATTTAATACAAAAGGCACAATGCCGACTTAAGTACTAGAGGACAGACACTCTAACTCTCTATGATTTTAACCTCTCCTGTGAGTCCAGTTTTAGAGTCCGGTGTTCACCTCTGGTTTACTGTATCCCTTGGACGTTCTTATTGACGATGAAACACAGTAATTGCTTCCGAATCTAACACAAAAGGCACAATGCCGACTTAATTACAAGAGGACTGACACTCTAACTTTCTAAAATTTGAACCTCTCCTGTGATTCCAGTTTTAGATTCCGATGCTTCACTTCAGGTTTACTGTATCCCTTGGACTTTCTTATTGACGATGAAACACAGTAATTGCTTCGGAATTTAATACAAAAGGCACAATGCCGACTTAATTACTAGAGGACTGACACTCTAACTTTCTTTGATTTGAACCTCTCCTGTGAGTCCAGTTTTAGATTCAGATCCTTCACTTCAGGTTTACTGTATCCCTTGGACCTACTTATTGACCATGAAAACAGAAATTGCATCCGAATTTAATACAAAAGGCACAATGCCGACTTAAGTACAAGAGGACAGACACTCTAACTTTCTATGATTTGAACCACTCCTGTGAGTCCAGTTTTAGATTGCGATGCTTCACTTCATGTTTACTGTATCCCTTGGACCCTCTTATTGACAATGAAACACAGAAATTGCATTAGAATTTAATACAAAAACCACAATGCGGACTTAAGTACATGAGGACTGACACTCTAACTTTCTATGATTTGAAACTCTCCTGTGAGTGCAGTTTTAGGTTCCGATGCTTCCCTTCAGGTTTTCTGTATCCCTTGGATCTTCTTACTGACCATCAAACACAGAAATTGCATCCGAATTTAATACAAAAGGCACAATGCCGACTTAAGTACAAGAGGACTGACACTCTAACATTCTATGATTTGAACCTCTCCTGTGAGTTCAGTTTTAGATTCCGATGTTTCACTTTTGGTTTACTGTATCGCTTGGATCTTCTTATTGACTATGAAACACAGAAATTGCATCCGAATTTAATACAAAAGGCACAATGCCGACTTAAGTACAAGAGGACTAACACTCTAACTTTCTATGATTTGAACCTCTGCTGTGAGTCCAGTTTTAGATTCCGATGCTTCACTTCAGGTATACTCAGTCCCTTGGCCGTCTTATTGACGATGAAACACAGAAATTGGATCCGAATTTAATACAAAAGGCACAATGGAGACTTAAGTACATGAGGACTGACACTCTTTCTATGATTTGAACCTCTTCTGTGAGTCCAGTTTTTGATTCCGATGTCTCACTTCAGGTTTACTGTATCCTTTGGACCTTCTTATTGACGATGAAACACAGAAATTGCATCCTAAATTAATACAAAAGGCACAATGCGGACTTGAGTACAAGATGACTGACACTCTAACTTTCTATGATTTGAACCTCTCCTGTGTGCCCAGTTTTACATTCCGATGCTTCACTTCAGGTTTACTGTATCCCTTGGACCTTCTTATTGACGAAGAAAACAGAAATTGCATACGAATTTAATACAAAAGGCACAATGCCGACTTATGTACAGGAGGACTAACACTCTAACTTTCTATGATTTGAACCTCTACTGTGAGTCCAGTCTTAGATTCCGATGCTTCTCTTCATGTTTACTGTTTCCCTTGGACCTTCTTATTGACGATGAAACACAGAAATTGCATCCCAATTTAATACAAAAGGCACAATCCCGACTTAAGTACAAGCGGACTGACACTCTAACATTCTATAATTTGATCATCTCCTGTGAGTCCAGTTTAAGATTCCGATGCTTTACTTCAGGTTTACTGTATCCCTTGGACACTTTTATTGACGATGAAACACAGAAATTGCATCCGAATTAAATACAAAATGCACAATGCCGACTTCAGTACAAGAGGACTGACACTCTAACATTCTATGATTTAAAC